>NC_133535.1:93669119-93985369 GCF_048544455.1 Silene latifolia | reverse complement strand
CATCTATACCACTAGCCAACAAACAAATGCACAGCATAACTGACTGTACTAACATGCGTGAACAACATCACGACTCAACTCATAGGATAGTATAACTGACTACCCTACACGTATCAAATGAATAAGAGCAACCAAAGACATAAGCAAACACAAGGACATAACACGTTGAACACAATACAACATATGAAACAAATATAAGTAACCAATGTTATAGTAACTTCAGCTATAACTTTAACAATAACCATTCAATGTTATAGTAACCTTAACCATAACATAAACTCTGGATGCGAGGTTATAGTAACCTCGACTATAACTTCAACATATATAACTTGAAGTTATACTTACCTCAACTATAACCTTGACACGAAACTCAAAGTTATACTAGTTCCAACCATAACCTTGAGCCATAAATCTCAGGGTATGTTAGTTCCAGCTATAACCTTAACTCGTACTTCAATGTTATAGTAGCTCCAGCCATAACTAGAGTAACTACCCAAAGTTGTATTAACTTTAGCCATAACACATGAATCATCATCAAGGTTATACTAGCTTTAGCTATAACTTTGGAGAACACTCTTGGCCGCCTATCATGCTGCCACTAGGGTTTATTCGTAAACCCTAATTGCGCTCATGACACCCATAATTTAATGCATAAGCAACATATGATATATAATTAATGCATAAAAACATATAAAAACATGCGAAACAAACTTAATCATGATAACAAATAATCAAACATGTACCAATCATTCAAAACAATCATTAAATCATATTAATTACATCAATTGGCATAAACACAATTAAATGAAAACACCTAGTTACCTTATTAAGCAAATAAACCCTAGAGATCGTCTTCAACGATATAAACGTCTTCTCCAGGTACAGTCTCCACGCCTTTATTGAAATCACCCACGTGCCAAAGATAACGAAACTAATAAATATACTAACTATATATAGATAAACTATAAAAACTATAAAACTATGCGAAAACATAAAACTTACGAAGAAGATAGATAGATCCAAGGAGTAGGATCGATCTAAGCACGAAGAACGATGAAGAACGAAGAAGAAAGGAAGAACGGCACGAAACCCTAGGTGGGGGCGCGCGGCACAAGGGAGGAAGAGAGGGGGAGAGAAATTAGGTTTAGGGTTTTGAGAATTATGAGAAAAGAAGACAAGGGTTTGGTTTCCCCTTATATTTATAGAGAAGCTCATGGGTTTATTCTAGGTTTAGGCCCAAAACTCACCCATCTACACCAAGAATCACGTGAGACCCAAGGAAGGAGCGGGTCTTCAGCGTTTTTCGGGCCCAACGAGCCCAAAAGATAAAAGACGGATATTTTCCCGGAAAATAAAATATAAAATATGGGAAAATAAAATTAAAGAATTATATTATGGAAATTAGGGGTGTTACAATCCAACCCCCTAAAAAGAAGTTTCATCCTCGAAACTTGATAAGAGAACTACCTCACTCGAAAAGATGTGGATGCTTCTCTCGCATAGACGCTTCGGTTTCCCAAGTCTCTTGCTCAAACTTCTGACTCCTCCACAAAACCCGAACTAAAGGTACAACCTTATTCCTTAACCTCTTCTCCTGACGTTCCAAAATGCGAACAGGACGTTCCTCATAAGTCAGGTTAGGCTCAACCTCGATAACATCAGCCTGTAGAACATGAGAAGGATCACTGCGATAACGACACAACTGCGACACATGGAAAACAACATGAACCTTCGACAGATTCGGAGGTAAAGCCAACCTATAGGCTACCTCACCAACTCTCTCGAGTACCTCATACGGTCCAATGTACTTAGGACTAAGCTTGCCCTTAAGCCCAAATCTCTTAACACCTTTCATAGGCGAAACCTTAAGAAAAACCTTATCGCCAACCTCAAACTCAATCGGCCTACGCCGCAAGTCTGCATACGTCTTCTGTCGATCCTGGGCTGCCTTAAGCTTCCCGTGGATCAACCTCACTTGCTCAATCGATTCCTGAACCAACTCTGGGCCAAGAACGATAGCCTCACTAAAATCGTCCCAACACAAAGGACTACGACACTTTCTTCCATAAAGTGCCTCAAACGGAGCCATCTGAATACTAGCTTGGAAACTGTTGTTGTAGGAGAACTCCACTAGCGGTAAACTCTTCTCCCAACTAACTTGAAACTCCAAAGCACAAGCTCGCAACATATCCTCAAGCGTCTGAATCGTACGCTCAGTCTGACCATCAGTTGCAGCATGAAAAGCCGTACTCATCTTAAGCTCACTGCCCAAAGCCAACTGAAGCTTTTTCCAAAACTGAGAACAAAACCTCGGATCACGGTCGGAGATGATATCCTTAGGAACTCCATGAAGACGAATGATCTCTCGTTGATAAGCATTCGCTAGTTCCTCGAGACTCCAAGTCTCCTTCATCGGAATGAAATGCGCGACCTTAGCCAAACGATCGACCACAACCCAAATCGCATTCATTCCTCTCGGCGACCTCGGCAAACCCATGACGAAGTCCATCGAAATCGAATCCCATTTCCATGTGGGAATCTCCAAAGGTTGCAGTAGACCACCAGGTCTCTGATGTTCGAACTTGACCTTCTGACAAACCAAGCAACGGCTCACAAACTCAGCGATCTCTTTCTTCATACCCGGCCAACAAAACTTTAGCTTCAGATCCTTGTACATCTTATCACCACCAGGATGAACCGAATAGGGAGTACTATGAGCCTCTTTGAGAATCTTACATTTTAAGACCTCACAGCTAGGCACACACCAACGACCATGGAATCGTAGACCATCATTAGGTCCAACGTCGAAGTCTTTGGCGCGCCCTTCACTTATAGCGACTCGAACTCCTTCTAAGTATTCATCCTCTCTTTGTTTAACTTGGATCTCATGAAGGACCTCGGGTTCAGCAACAATCGCACTCAAATCTAAAGTACCAGGAAGAACTACCTCGAGGCTCATCTTCTGGAACTCTCGACTCAAGTCATCAGATAACACCAACACAGATCTCATGGCATGGCACACTTTGCGACTCAAGGCATCAGCAACCACGTTTGCCTTACCCTCATGATACTGCAGCTCAATCTTGTAGTCGTTAAGCAGCTCCAACCAACGTCTCTGCCTCATGTTAAGATCTCTCTGAGTGAAGATATACTTCAAGCTCTTATGATCCGTATAAAAGTTGCAAGAGACTCCATACAAGTAGTGTCGCCACAGCTTAAGTGCAAACACCACTGCTGCTAACTCTAGATCGTGAGTCGGGTAGTTCGTCTCGTGAACTTTCAACTGACGGGAGGCATAAGCCACAACTTTAACCTTCTGCATCAAGACACAACCCAACCCAAACTTTGACGCATCGCAGAAAACATCGAACTCAACGCCTTCTTCTGGTAGAGTCAACACAGGAGCGGTAGTCAACCTTTTCTTCAACTCCTGGAAGGCAGCTTCACAAGCCTCGGTCCAAATGAACTTGGATTCCTTCTTCATTAACTGAGTCATCGGTCTCGCAATCTTAGAGAAATCATGTACAAACCGACGATAATACCTAGCTAGACCAAGGAAACTCCGAACCTCGTTCACATTCTTTGGACTATCCCAATCGACCACGGCTCGAATCTTCGACGGATCAACCATAACTCCATCGCCAGATATCACATGACCCAAGAAGGTAACTTCCTTTAACCAAAACTCGCACTTCGAGAACTTAGCATACCACTTCTGCTTACGCAGAATCTCCAAGATAACACGAAGGTGATTCTCGTGTTCAGCCTCATCTCTCGAGTAAATCAGTATGTCGTCTATGAACACCACGACACACTTATCCACATACTCGCTGAAAGTGCGGTTCATCTGATCCATGAAAACGGCAGGTGCATTCGTCAAACCAAACGGCATCACCACGAACTCATAGTGGCCATACCTCGAACGAAAGGCGGTCTTAGGAATATCCTCATTCCTAACTGGAATCTGATGGTAACCTGACCTCTGGTCGATCTTCGAGAACACACTCGCACCACGGAGCTGATCAAACAGATCCTCGATCCTCGGCAAAGGATACCTATTCTTGATAGTAACCTTGTTCAGCTCACGGTAGTCAATGCACAACCGCATACTACCATCCTTCTTCTTGACGAACAAAACAGGAGCACCCCACGGCGAAGCACTCGGTCGGATAAAACCCTTATCGATCATCTCCTCAAGTTGCTTCTTAAGTTCTTGTAACTCAGCTGGTGCCATACGATATGGAGCTTTCGAAATTGGACCAGTTCCAGGTAGTAACTCAATTAAGAACTCTACATCTCGCTCAGGAGGAATACCAGGTAGATCCTCAGGAAAGACATCGGGAAATTCCTTAACCACGGGGATATCCTCGAACTTAGGCTCATCTGAAACACCATGAACACTGCACAGATAGATCAGATGACCCTTTCTACCCATGTTAACCATCTTCCAAGCAGAAACCCACTTAACCGTAGGTGTAACCCCAACACCCTGATAAGAAACCCTCGATCCTGTAGGACTCTTAAGCACGATCTTCTGATCACGACAAAGGAACCTAGCGTCATAGCGAGATAACCAATCCATACCCAAAATCACATCAAACTCTCCGAGTTTGAATTGTACGAGATCGGCAGGAAGGATCGCCCCTGCGATACTGATAGGTACGTCCTTGAAAAGAACGGAGCAAGAAACAATCTCACCCGTCGGAAGGGATATAGAGGTATGAACGGATGAAGAGGAAGAGAGTCTGGCACGGACGGAAATGGATTCGGATACGAAAGACATTGATGCACCCGTATAAAAAAGAACAAAAGCAGATAAAGAGTGAACGAGAAAGGTACCCGTAACCACATCTGGATTAGCATCTGCCTCAGCACGACTCATAACGAACACTCGACCAGTCTTCGGAGCATCAGCCTTAGGAACATCAAACTTTGGCTTCTGGGGGCAGTCGATAGCCTTGTGTCCCGGAGCTTTGCAGGTCAAACATGTGACCGGATTACCAGTGTCACAATACTTACCTGGATGGTAAGCCTTTCCACACTTGAAGCAAACCATATCCTTCTTAGCTTGACCTTGATCACGCGGAGCATACGGACGAGCTTCGAACTTCTGCTTCTTCTGGGAGGAACTAGGCGCAACATAAGGCCTCTTCACGAACTTACTCTTCGCACTCTCCTCAGCCTCGGTAGCAAGAACTGAATCATAAATGCTAAGAGCACGATCGTAAGCCTGCTGGAAAGAAGTTGAAGGGATGCCAGACATAGCAGTCCGGACCTTAGGAGCTAGATTCTTCTCATAGCGACGAGTCCTCGAAACCTCATCCATAGCTACAGAAGTAAAAAAACGTGACAGCTTCACGAACTTGTTGGTGTACTCCTCGACGGTCATGGAACCTTGCTGGAGACGAAGGAACTCCTGCTCCTTCTGCCAGCGCATCTCCTGGGGATAAAACCTCTTCTTCAGCGCTTCAGAGAAGACAGCCCAACCATATCCTGGTTGAACTTCAAGACCAGCTCTAGCCAGAGCCCACCAGTTGTCGGCCTCGTCCTTCAGATTATAGGTGGCGATATCCACCATCTGATCCTCAGGACATCCAGTAGGAAGGAACAGCTTCTCGATCTCTCGAATCCAAGCCTCCAAAGCAGTAGGATCATTCGCACCATCATAAGTCGGAGGACGGTGACGAGCAAATCGATCAAACACAGACGGTTGTGGATGGTTGTTGTTGTTGTTGTTATTGTTATTGTTGTTGTTGAGGTGGTTGGTGAAACCTTCGGCCATAGATGCCAAAGCGGCCTCAAGTCTCCTGATGCGATCTGCATCAGACTCACCATTTCCGTTGCGCACCATCTGCAAGAACGAAGTATCGTTATAAGTGGTAGAACCTATATACCACTCCAAACAACTACTCATACACTCTACAAACATAAGAAAACAAACCAATCCTATTGGTTTCTACCACATTTACTCTCACTCATTACTAGGTCATTTATTTTGGTCATTAACTTAGTGAGAGTTGGGAGCGTGTTCGCTCTGATACCAACTGTAACAACCCGGATTATAAAACAAAGGAAAAACTTATATAAAGTAAATATCAGAGTACGATACTAATAAAAGGGTCAAGGTGGCGGAAACACCTGACCAATCCGGTTCGCTACTAATCCAAAACCAAACTAATACATTATTCAAAGGTTCTTAAAACATCAAAACAAACTCCTAATTTATTATTCATCTCGCCGCACAGCACTTCCCCAGCAAGATATCATCCAAAACAGCAATCATCTGAACAACCTGAGAATGGGGGTCGACAATCAGTCGGGAGTAACTAGATGCTCTCCCAGTCATGTTTACAACAATTGAATATAATCAACAATCATTAACAATTGAAATGCAAAACCAGTAAACATGCGAGATCATCTATACTCATGAAAACCCACTGTAAACTTATCATTAAATGAAAACATATTTAGACAATCCTTTCAAGATAACATCTCCAATGAAAACCCATATTACGAGACACAAACGTTACCCATCAACAATAGCAACATAAGGCATAAAGCTAGCAACAAAGCGTAGCGAATAGGGTGAACACCACACGTCATACCAATTAGAGTATGTAACCAATACTTCCATACAATACGCATAGGGTATAAAACGAACACCGGCTTGAGCGTATAACTGACACTCTAACCTGTCAGAGCATATAACTGATACTCTGGCTGACGGATCGTATAACTGACTCCCCGTCGGTGTGAAGTATATAACTGATACTCCACGGTACTATGTATAGCGTATCACCACTGCCTATGTGCCTAAGACTGGCAGACCTCTCGATGCAATAATCGACACCGAACGACACTCGGGACCCGTAACGTATAATCGACTTAATCTGGACACCCCCGAACATAGACCAAATAAATCCCATAATGGGTGGCGTTAGTTCATTCCGTTTGGTATATAACTGATACCGCACGTCATCTATACCACTAGCCAACAAACAAATGCACAGCATAACTGACTGTACTAACATGCGTGAACAACATCACGACTCAACTCATAGGATAGTATAACTGACTACCCTACACGTATCAAATGAATAAGAGCAACCAAAGACATAAGCAAACACAAGGACATAACACGTTGAACACAATACAACATATGAAACAAATATAAGTAACCAATGTTATAGTAACTTCAGCTATAACTTTAACAATAACCATTCAATGTTATAGTAACCTTAACCATAACATAAACTCTGGATGCGAGGTTATAGTAACCTCGACTATAACTTCAACATATATAACTTGAAGTTATACTTACCTCAACTATAACCTTGACACGAAACTCAAAGTTATACTAGTTCCAACCATAACCTTGAGCCATAAATCTCAGGGTATGTTAGTTCCAGCTATAACCTTAACTCGTACTTCAATGTTATAGTAGCTCCAGCCATAACTAGAGTAACTACCCAAAGTTGTATTAACTTTAGCCATAACACATGAATCATCATCAAGGTTATACTAGCTTTAGCTATAACTTTGGAGAGCACTCTTGTCACTTTATCATGCCGCCACTAGGGTTTATTCGTAAACCCTAATTGCGCTCATGACACCCATAATTTAATGCATAAGCAACATATGATATATAATTAATGCATAAAAACATATAAAAACATGCGAAACATATTTAATCATGATAACAAATAATCAAACATGTACCAATCATGCAAAACAATCATTAAATCATATTAATTACATCAATTGGCATAAACACAATTAAAGGAAAACACCTAGTTACCTTATTAAGCAAATAAACCCTAGAGATCGTCTTCAACGATATAAACGTCTTCTCCAGGTGCAGTCTCCACGCCTTTATTGAAATCACCCACGTGCCAAAGATAACGAAACTAATAAATATACTAACTATATATAGATAAACTATAAAAACTATAAAACTATGCGAAAACATAAAACTTACGAAGAAGATAGATAGATCCAAGGAGTAGGATCGATCTAAGCACGAAGAACGATGAAGAACGAAGAAGAAAGGAAGAACGGCACGAAACCCTAGGCGGAGGCGCGCGGCACAAGGGAGGAAGAGAGGGGGAGAGAAATTAGGTTTAGGGTTTTGAGAATTATGAGAAAAGAAGACAAGGGTTTGGTTTCCCCTTATATTTATAGAGAAGCTCATGGGTTTATTCTAGGTTTAGGCCCAAAACTCACCCATCTACACCAAGAATCACGTGAGACCCAAGGAAGGAGCGGGTCTTCAGCGTTTTTCGAGCCCAACGAGCCCAAAAGATAAAAGACGGATATTTTCCCGGAAAATAAAATATAAAATATGGGAAAATAAAATTAAAGAATTATATTATGGAAATTAGGGGTGTTACAGTGCCTTGTTACCTTCTTTAGTTCTTGCCATTCTCCTTTGCTTGATTACAGCAATGAAAGATTGAAATCTCCAATTTTTAGTGATACCCAAATCGATTTAGGATGAATGTTGTTTTGTATCCTAAAAATCGACTCAAAGGTTGAAGATTTTAGTGTTTGAATCAATTGTTGTTGTAAAAGGAGTGATTAATTTTTGTTGTGAGGAAGTTTGGATTTGATTTTGTTGAATTTGGTTGTGGAAATTTGGTTTTGTTGATGTAGAGGATGAGGGTTTTGGGGGTTTTTGGGTAGTGGGTAGTGTTTGAATGCAGAAGAAATGAAAATGAATGAGGGAAGAGGGTTTAAAAGACCCGTTATGTTTGAAACAGCATGGGAAGACGAGCGGGCCAAGGGTCGGGACGCTCGGATTCTTCGTGTTTTATCTCAGGAAAAGACGCCACAGGACGAGCGTCTTTCAGCAAAGACGAGCGGATTTTTCAATTTGAGACGAGCGTCTTCCTGGACGGACGCTCGGATTCTCTTACAGGGAGAAACTTTAAAATTCAACAGCAGAAAGACGAGCGTCTTTCCTGTAAGACGAGCGTCCAGAATCAGACGAGCGGATTCTCAATTGCCTCCTCATGCAGTTTCCTCATCGTCACCGTTCTTACTTTTTGCATGTAATCCTTCCCAGTATATTGTGTGGAGTTTAAACTCATAACTTCTTTCAGGTCCGGGAAAGAATGAGTCTTTGATTTTGTGCTACTACCACCAGCCTACACATGTAGTAGATAATTAAAATAATAAAAAATCCAAAGGTAACATATCCTAGTTGGAGTAATAAAAATAAAAGCGTACTTAATTAAATACCTCGTCAACCCGCTCTTTCAATGATGAGGTAGTAGTAGCAGTAAGACGGGGACTTAGGCTTATCGGTCTTTTTTGTCCCCTACACAAAATTACCATGCTTTTATAAAATACAGTTAAAATATAAATAAAGGGAGCGAGGTTTTTAAAAAATGGAGAAGTTAATTAAATACCTCATCAAGTTGTTGTCTCGACGAGGTCGTTGGCATGTCTGTGGACTTAGGCTTATCCGCCAAAGCCGGCTTTTTTGTTCCCTACAAAAAAAATAACATATAAATTTAACATATAAAAACATTCAACAATTAAAAATTTAACATATATATAAAGGTATTTCTTCTAACCCCAACTGTTTTTCCGCCGAGGCGGAGACGGCCGAGCCAAGTAGATGTGAGTTTCAGGCCATTGGATGAAACTTCCAACCGCATCTCCCGGAATGGTAATGTCGTCACGAATCGGGACAGCAGTTGAAATTTTTCATGGCCTGGAAAGACCGTAGTTATCTCTACTTTGGTATGATTCGGCAAAAGTTTTTCGCCATGAACTACGATTTCGCTGCGCAGATTTGGTGTGCATTTCTACGAGACCCCGCCAACACACACATGTGGCTTTTCGGTTTTAGGGTCGCAAGAATAACGGCCTCTTGTTTACGGCTTGAAGAATATACACATACATTATTATATCCCAAAATTTAATAGAATTCATATAAATTTAACTAATTAAACACTTCATGCATACCTTATCGAAAACAGGAACCGACTTGAAGGGGATGTATCTTTGTTTTCCATCACCGTCTTCTCAAGTTGCATCTCCTTTTCGGACCCATTATTTACCTAATAAAATTAACCAATGGCACGATGTCAGAAGTTATAGCATTAGAGCGGGCACGGAACACACCCCCGATCTTACCCAAAAAAAAAGAAAAAGAAAAATAAGGAAGTATTAGGTACCTGATCGGCTTTAGTTGTTACAACTTCAGAAGCATTATTAGGTACCTGATCTTTCTGAATCTCGTTGACCGATACTTCCTTCTCATGTATTGCCAAGGTAGTAGCGGCCTCTTGACCAATCTGTTGTACCTTATTATTAATTACCCCCTTTAGAAATGACATCCTCCATCATCTTCTCTTCTTCTTCGGAAAGCTTGCCTCCAGCATTCAGCTTTAGTAGTACGGATGCCATTAATCAAGTGCGTGCCAAGAATGTAATGTGTCCGCAATTTTTATCCCAACAATAACATGTGAATTGAACTTAAATGAAAATAATAGAATAAATGTTACCATGTCACCTTCTCGGACTTAAGCTTCCTTTTCTTCTTTATCGGGGCAGTTGTCCCATAATATTTCGTTACTCCAACCTGTAACGGGACGCCCCTCAAATGACCTGGATGTTCGGGTCGGCCGATCGCTCTAGCAAGAACGTCATTACGACCACTGGGAGTGAATTTCCCTTCTTCTACCTCTTTCAATACGTTGTCCTATAATATATTAAATAAACTTCAAATTATATTTGTGACTAAAATAATAAAGTTAGTAATGAACTCGTCTTAATAAAATAATGCTTACTATGTTGGCCAACACTTCCTCATCATATTTGTCACGCGACCGGGATCCTTTAGGCGCGTGCCCTTCTTTATAAGTTACATGCCGATCCACCTCTTTCACTCCCTTTGCCACCTACACATTAACATGGTAACATTTATACACGTAAATGTGTATCAATGCAAGTCCAAGTGTGATTAAAAAAAATAAAGTCTCACAGGGGAATAATGCATGCTACTTACGAGGTTCTCTTCTATCTTTCTGTAACCGCCTCGAGAACCATACCATTTCCCCTTCTTGCATGAAATGTTAGCACGATTTCTTATGCTAACGACCTTCAAATAATTATATAAAAGCGCAAGTAGATGAGATAATAAAAAGATTATATAAAGGACTCATTAATTAAAAAAAATGATAGGTAAATCGTTAAAAGACGAGGATATTTAACCTGAAACTTCTCAGTAGTTCTCATCTTTTTGAAAAGATCCCATTGTTCCTGACTGATGGTGGGACACTTGTTTTCCGGTGGGCTCTTACGCATCTCCCCCGTTGCCTTGTCCACATACAACCAATCCCTAACAACGTCACACCTCCACTGCCTGTGGACATCCGCTGCCTTATGCATTAAATACTTATCATGGCTTTCATCGGGTATAATAAAGCCTTCCTTTACACGAGCCAAGTATAACTCCGCCAATTTTGGATTCAAAGTTCTAACATCATCTAAATGGATAGGCACAAACTGTCTTGTGCAAGTACCAATCCAACTGGAGAAATAACCCGCATTTGGACCAGTAGGGAAACCCATCTCACTCCATGTTATTTCCAACGGCTGTTTAGCGGCTATAGCTGCAAGGACTTTCTGGCACTTCGTAGCACCCCTCTCACCAGGTTTATTATCCCCAGGCTTATTGTTCTTTTGACTTCTTTTCCGTTTTTCACCCATGATAATCCTAAAACCCAAATATGAATGATATAGGAAATGAACAACTTAACAACGTACGTACATGCAGAGTATTATCTAAAACCCTAAACCCTAATAGGAATGAAAATTTAAAACAACAGATTGAGCTTCTAAAATCCTAAACCCTAATAAGAGGAGTGAAGTAGATGATGCGGGATGATAAAGATAACAAAGAAGACGAAAAACAAACAGATGCATGAAAAAGAAAAAGATGATCGTCTTAAAACCCTAATGACGAAACACAAAATTAAAGTGAACATACCTATGATGATGATGATAAAGAGAACGAGCAGGATGATAAGGGAAGGCAACGGAATCAAGGCGTCGGAAATTGGGCGGACTACGGCAACGAGAATGTAGAAAGCGAGGAAAAGAGAAGAATTAACTCAGGATACCAACGGTTGAACTAATGTTGCGTGTGTTTGTGTATGGTATGCTGTATGGGTTTGTAAATTAGTTTTTTATTAAGACAAACTATTGACAACGGGTGCTCAAAGAAGAACCGTTGTTATATGTTAATAACAACGGGTCAATAAAAGTCAACTGTTGTCAAAACTTTATTACAACGGTTAAAATATACCCGTTGTAATATATTTTCACCAAATTTGCGCCAAAATGAAATAAGTCAAAAAATCATTGACAACGGGTAGAGGTACTACACCCGTTGTTGAAAGTATTAACAACGGGTAATTTAAATATAACCGTTGTTATTGTTGAACCCTTTTTTTTTTTTAAAATTATCAGTAATTCCATTACGGTCCAAACTGTAACAATACATACTGTAACAGCAGAAGCACCATATCTTTCGCAACATTATTCAAAGCAATTTCAACACCAAAGATCCACATCTAATAATAAGATCAAGAAAATAAGACAACACAAAGATGCATGCATACCGCATATCTAAGCTACAGGATTTACCATGCCATGCAAATTTGGGAATTTTTATTTAACAATATAATGACCATTATTGATTTACCAATAAATTAAACCATCAAATTATTGGTCTGAAAATGACTCAAAATGTTGGTCGTCCATATCACTGTGTCCTGATGAACTATCTCAGGATCGGGGACGTTTCTTGGATGTCATAGTTTCTTCGTTAACCCAAATACCTTCACCATGGTCATCACGCATATAGATGCTTTCAGTGTCCTCATGATCAGTGTCAACATCGTCGAAATAAGATACAGTGATAGACTGATCCATTCCCTCAAAAACGACATCCTGATCATCATCACCATTATCGGATGGACTACTCCTTCTACTCCTTATAGACAGTACAACAGACCACTTCTTATCCATAGGATCGGTGACATAGAACACTTGTTTAGCTTGGGATGCCATTATGAAAGGATCATCCTTATTATTGCCAACCTTACCCAGATTGACCAACGTAAATCCCATCTTATCCTTTCGGACACATTGGATGTTGTTATCAACCCAGTTACATCGAAACAAAGGCATTGTGAAATCAATGTAATCTAGTACCAATATTTCTTGAATAACACCATAATAAAGGCATTTTCCCCAAATAGGCTTTTTATCTTTTGAAGTAGCAAAGTGCATTGCCTCAAATTCAGAACTCACACCACTATTTTGCATTGTGCTCAACTCATCTTGCTCGCGGGTGTAAAAAGTATATCCATTAATGGCAAAACTGTTGTAAAAGGTGACCCTGGCATTTGGACCTAAACCAAGACGTAGTAACCTAGGAGAGATGTCATCACCAGTTTGATCAGTACAAGACAATATTCCTAAACCACTCTGCAAATGTCTTCGTATGCTCGTTCGCAATCCACTTCTCGGTCTTGTTTGGGTGATCGTATTTGAGCTCATCTTTGTGTTGTTGAATATAAGGTTGCACCTCATCTTCGTTGTTTAGCACATACGTGTGTGCTAAATGCAACATTTCACGTGTCACAATTTTTTCAACCTGGCCCCTAATACCTTTTTCGGTCATCCAGTCACTATGATGATTCTTAGGAACGCCAATCAACTCCTCAGGGGAGAGATGAGCGTAACAATATGAAAGAGCTTCGTCTAAAATAGCGCGTTCAGCAATACAACCTTCCGGACGATACCGATTAGATGTATAGTCCTTGTAGACTTTCATCAATCTTTCGAAAGGATACTGGTATCTCAAGTACACGGGCCCAAGGTACAAAATCTCCCTAACCAAGTGAATGGTCAGATGAATCATGATAATGAAGAAAGAGGGTGGAAAATACATTTCCAACTGACAAAGAGAGGTTACAACGAGGTCCTGCAATGAATCCGCGTCATCGGGATCGATGACTTTCTCGCATATGGACTGGAAGAAGAGACAGAATCTAGTTATAGCATATCTTACCTTTTCAGGTAAAATGGAACGAATAGCCACAGGTAGTAATTGTTGCATCAAAGTGTGACAATCATGTGACTTTAACCCGATGAGTTTTAGGTCTTGCATCGACACTAGGCTTTTGATGTTCGACGAATAACCATGTGGCACTTTAATTCCATTCAAGCATGCACAGAACTCTTTTTCTCATTCCGTGAAAGGGTATAAGTCTTTGGCGGTAAAAATGTACGATTACCTCTCTTCTGTGGTGACAACTCTAGCCTAATACCCATCATTTTCATATCTTCCCTAGCTGCGGCGTTATCCTTTATTTTACCAGGAACATTCAGAAGGGTATTGATAATATTATCACAGACATTTTTCTCAATGTGTATGAAATCGAGGCAATGCTCGACCTCCGTGTCGGCCAATATGGAAGTTTCTCAAAAAATATGGATCTTTTCTTATACCCACGAGTAGACAATTTAGAGCCGCTCTTCTTCCCATAATCTATCTCAATATGCTTTACTTTCTGATAAACTTCATGCCCACTCAAAATTCTAGGAGGTTGACGAAGTTCTTGTCTTCCATTGAATGCTTTCTGCATCTTGCGATAACAATGGTCATGATACAAGAACCTTCTATTTCCCATATACGCATACTTACGATAAGACTTCAAGTATTAAGACTCGATATCCTCCCCACACAATGGACAAGCCTCTTTCCCATGAACTGTGTGCCCAGAAAGGTCGCCATAAGCCGGATAGTCAGTTATTGTACACAATAACATCGCTCTAAAATTGAAAGTTTTGTTCTTATATGCATCAAATACTTCTATCCCACTATCCCACAACAATCGCAAATCATCTAGAAGAGGTTCCAAATATACATCTATATCATTTCCAGGTTGTTTAGGGCCGGAAATTAACAACGACAACATCAAATACTTTCTTTTCATGCACACATATATGGAGGTAAGTTATAAATAGCCAACACTACTGGCCAAGTACTATGTTGGCTACTCATGTTTCCGTGTGGGTTCATTCCATCAGTGGACAACGCTAGACGTAAGTTTCTAGGTTCATTGCTGAACTCGGGATACTTAGCGTCGAACGATTTCCATTGCTTACCATCTGCCGGGTGTCTTAGCTTTCCATCATTTATTCTTCCTGTTTCATGCCAAGTTAACATTTTTTCATCATCGGGATTCGCATAAATCCTTATGACTCTTGGTATCAATGGAAAATACCACAACACCTTAGCCGGGATCCCTTCCTTATCCTTATAACGCAACTCCAAACATTTAGGGCAATTGGTTAAGTTTTGATATAATTTCTGATACAATATGCAATCATTTGGACATGCATGTATTTTCTCATATTTCATACCCACTCCTCTTATTAGTTTTTTCGCCTCATATGTCTTAACAGGTAGAACATTACCATCAGGAAGCAACTCCTTTATCAAGGCTAAAAAACTAGTGAAACACGTGTCACTCACCCCATTTGCCCCCTTGATATTATACAACTTCACCACAGCCGACATTTTTGTGAACTTACAACCAGGATACGGAGGTGCTTCAGACTCACACAACTTCTCATACATGTTGTTAAGGTCATCCCAATTACTAGTGTCATCACCTACATCTTCAAAAGCAATGGACTCATCATCATTCTCTTCATTATCTATAGACCCAACATTCAACTTCTCTACTTCCAACTCTTCCAACTCAAAAAACTCGGCAAACTCAGGATCATCAGTTAGCCTTTCGTGTACCTCAACATCATCTTCTTCAGAGTTATTCTCTTCCTCTAATGATTCCCCATGAAAAATCCAACGTGTATAGGATCGACTAAATCTCCACTTTTCTAGGTGTATTTTAACGTCCGGAAAAGCCATATAGCTAATATTACCACATCTTTCACAAGGACATGCAATACTAGAAGAACCTTTCAAATTGTTCGAAACGAATTCATAAAATTCAGCTAAACCATCCTTGTAGTAGCGGTCACTCATATTTGCATCAATCATCCAAGTTCGAGTCATTATTCTACATTCGTAATAATAGGCAACTAATTCAGAAAATACAATAATAGGAAAACAAATAAACGAAATTCAGGAAAGCAATTAAGCTAAATTATCAACAAATTAGATAATAACCCAAAAAATCCTATATCTATAAGCGTTGCTAAGAAACATATATATACCTGATTGATAAACACGATGAGGGAGAGAAGACGGTGACAACAATGACGGAGATGAAGACAGAGAGACGATCGAGGGGAGGAATGGAGGATGATATAGTAGCGAGATTAGCTTGTGTTTGTGTTTTGTAGCGTATAGCAGAATAAAGCAATCTGTTGTTCTTAAGATTTTCATAACATTAATAACAACGGTTATTGAGTCTACAACCGTTGTTAAAAAGTATTAAAAACGGGTTCTAATATAACCGTTGTGATTACTTTTCACTAATTTGGCGCCAAACCATTAACAACGGTTAAAATTTAACCGTTGTTTTTAGTTTTTTCATTAACAACGGTTTTTCAAGTATGACCCATTGTGAAAACCAATAACAACGGTTAACAACACAGAACCGTTGTAATTAAGTTTGGTAAAATTCGCGGAATCAATTCTACAACGTGTTTTGATGATTTTCGTGAATAAGCGTTGTTAAAGGGCCGTTGTGGTTGCCTGTATTTGTAGTAGTGAGTTAAAGTTATTATAGAGAAAAATAAGGGTGTATGGCAAAAAAAAGTGCAATCCTCAAGAGTACTATGAGAATTACCACGTAAAAATAAATGAGAAAACTTCTCCGGGAAACATAGAAACACATACTTATAAGTTATATAATATGTAAAGTATCATTGGTGGGTTAATAAATTATTATCCTCAATTTGTCCTATAAAAAAGTACTTGAATAGTTTCATATCATCAGGTACATTATGATTATCGTCTTCAATGGTGAATTTCGAGGGTCAATAGGGGCGCTCACCCCGCTAGAAAATCAAAATCTTGCAATTTTTAATTAAAAGTTTCGAGTTTTATTCACGTTTATCTTATGGCATTATTTGTTCGTTCCGCTGGAACTTTTCGCCTCCCTTAACCGCAAATCCCTGCTTTGTCACGGCTGTCAAACGGGTTAGGCGAGTCGGGTCAGAATACGGATCAGGTCGAATGCGGGTGGTCATAAAGATATCAGGTCAAGTTAAGGTCATAATATGGGTCAAAATATATATCTAGCGTGTTTTATGTTATATTTTTTTAAGCCAAAAAACATCATACTCTATATTAATCTTCTAAGTCACTTATTACATGATATGGCAGATTATAGTATGAAGAAGAAGTTTTTGCTTAAATGGGGTTGAAATCGAAACTATATAACAAAATGGGGTCGGTTTCAAACTAATTACCAAAAATGGGTCCACGTCATTATTTCCGCATTTTCTTTTTTTTTGATGATTTCTTAGTTTCTCGCTGTGTGAGACAGCGAGAAGGTGCTTGCTATAACAAGGTGTTTGACAAGCTACTTTGTCCCCGCCGTTCTCCTTGCTCCGACCACAAAATAACGAAATGTCACCACCGTTTTCTTCTTCTAACTTCCTTTATCATACGAAAATCTTTGTTTGAGTTATTAGTTCAATGGTTTGTGCAAAAAACGGCCCGCAATATCACTCGTTCACTAACGATTTCGGTTTCGGCAATTCATTTATATTGTCTTAAGCTGATTGTTTGTAGGGCTGAGCAAAAAGTCCGAACCGAAACCGAACCGAAAACCGAATTGTGGAGTCCGAATATTCGGTTTTTTTTCCGGTGCGGTAACCGAACCGGATTTTTTACTATAAAAGCGGAGTGGATTCGGTTGTAGAAAATTCAAAACCGGGGACCGGTTTTTAAACCGGTTTCTTTATTTTTATTTTTTTGAAACCAACTGGTTTCTTTTTTAGAAACTAAAAGTCAAAAATAATGTAAATTCAAAACCGAAGACCAGTTTTTAAACCGGTAACCTAATTTTTCTATGTGTTTCTATGCATTTAATTGTGGATCTTTCTTGAAACCGGTTATAAAAACCGGAGCGGGTAAACCGGTTTACGGATCCGGTTTTTAAATTCCAAAAAAACCGGTTAACCGGATTAATCCGGAGCAGATTCGGTTTAGAAAAAAACCATTTTTTAAAACCGGTTACCGAACCGGTTTGCAAAACCGGAGCGGATAACCGGTTTAGCTCAGCCCTAATTGTTTGTATCGTATGAACTCGTTTTTTTCTTTTTTGTAATTGAATTCTGGGTTGATTTATAATCATTAGCTGATAAAACTTGTTAATAGTTTGGTAATGATGTGCTTAGTGTAAGTGTTAAATACAAACCGTACTACCTAGAAGTATTCCTGTAACAATGGTGCATTTATACAGCGACAATTGCATTACCAATTGACTCAAGCTTCCTGTTAATCTTGGATGAGGCGACGAGGTACTGTAACAGGTCTAATATGGGAAGGACTTTTTTTTAGTAAAGTTGAATTACATAAAAAATGAGTTCATACGAACAAACAATCAGTTTAACACAATATAAATGAATTGCCGAAACCGAAATCGTTAGTGGACAGGTAATATTGCGGGCTGTTTTTTGCACAAACCATTGTACTAATAACTCAAACAAAGATTTGCGTATGATAAGGGAAGTTAGAAGAAGAAAACGGTGGTGGCATTTCATTATTTGGTGGTCGGAGCAAGGAGAACGGCGGGGACAAAGTAGCTTGTCAAACACCTTGTTATAGCAAGCACTTTCTCGCTGTCCCACACAGCGAGAAATTAAGAAATCATCAAAAAAAAATGCGGAAATAATGACGTGGACCCATTTTTGGTAATTAGTTTGAAACCGACCCCATTTTGTTAAATAGTTTCGATTTCCACCCCATTTAAGCAAAAACTTCTTATAGAATAGTATTGGGTTAAATGTTGTGGCAACCTTAGACTCTTAATTACTAAGGCCCTGTTCTTTTGGACTTAAAGTTGCTGAACTTAACTTAATTTTTCTGAACTTAACTTATTTTTGCTGAACTTTTCTGAACTTAATTTTTCTGAACTTAATTTTGCTGAACTTTTCTTAACTTAATTTTGCTGAACTTAATTTTGCTGAATTTTGCTGAACTTAACTTATAATAGCTTAACTTTTCTAAATTAAAATAATCTTACTTAAATTAACTTAATTTAATTTCACTTAATAATAATAATAATAATAATAATTCCCTTCAAAATAATAATAATAATAATAATAATAATATTTAACAATAATAATAATATTTAATAATAATAATAATAATAATAATAATAATAATAATAATAATAATAATAATAATAATAATAATAATAATAATAATAATAATAAAGAAATATAACTAAAAACACAAATAAAGATTATAAAATACTTTATTTATATAAGTTAATATTTTCGTACACATTACCTAATACATAAAAATGAAAAGTAAATCACATTACTTTTTTTTTCTTTCTAATCATCTAGTTCCATATTATCATCTTCCTCGTCACTTTCTTCATCTTCATTTGAGCTCACCCCGTCAAATCCATTGCCTCGCCAAATGTTCTTGACTATGTTATTTCGCACCTTGTACATAGCTTTTTTCCGCTTCTTATCAAACATGCCTAAATCTTTTGTCCCTAGAACGTTCTCATGTTGTATAACAGGTATCCCATGAGTGTGCATCCGTATAAAATTATGAAGTGTGAAATTAGAAACAATAATGGACATTTGATACTTAGGTGACATTTGAGGCATAACTTTTAACACCTTCCACCTTTTTTTCAATTGACCAAATGCCATTTCAACTTTCATTCTCAATGACGAATGTCGGTAATTAAAATGCTCTAACATACCTTCGGGGGATAGGTAAGAATTCGGCTTTAAATAAATGTTTTTTTTTTGAAAAAATTATATAGAATAATAATTAATCTCGGATTGTTTATACAACCGATTTGAACGAAAATTGTATCTATTTTTTAAAACTCGTCAATATTATGAAACTTATTATTCTGCTTAACTTTTCTGAACTTAATTTTGCTGAACTTTTCTGAACTTAATTTTTTGAACTTAATTTTCTTTGAACTTTTCGAACTTAATTTTTTGTCGAACTTAACTTAACTTAATTTTGCTGAACTTTTCTGAACTTAACTTAATTTTGCTGAACTTAACTTATAGAGAGTGACTTTAAGTCCAAAAGAACAGGGCCTAAGTGGTTAAAAAAAGCTTTATTAAAGCATAAAAGGAAAGCACAATATACGTGAATACTGAGTACATCCATGAACGGACGGACACATCTTGCCATCAGCCCATCACAGACCATCGCAATCACTATCATCACTCATAACCATCACCGGTCGTACTAGCAATTTCATGGGCTATACAACCAGTTGTATATATTATACGGTGTAAAATCTGAGCTTTTTTGTGATAAAGTATCCGAGCTTTATGTTAAAGAATATGAACTTTATTAGAAAGTATTGAGCTCATCCATTTACACATTAAAACATAAACTTTAAATTAGCTCAGAAAGAATACATATATAAGTCGGATTCTTATACCTTGGTTCCACAATACTTATAGTACAACTGAATGTATAATCCTATGTGTGGTCGTAATAGCCACTAACGAGAACAAAATACGACCCACAACTAGCTACAATAAAAAGCCCGCAACAATCAACAATCAACCATGAACCACCCATATATCTACAATCTGACATAAACTACCACTGAACTAAGTAATAAGATGAGATGCAAGAAGACGATGAGACGGACGAGCGCTGATGATTAGGCCTGAATATAGCCATAATTAGTTTGGCTGAAAAATATGGTCGGTGGTTTGCTCGACAAATATGGTGGTGATGGCAGATTAAAGACGAGAGTGTAAAGGACGAGGAAGAAGGCTGGCGAAACAAGTGAGTTGTGACGGAGTAGATTGACGGATATAATACTCCTGCAACTTCTTTCAATTTGATGAGACATGCACATAGTTAATTTTACACATTGAATTTTTATTAGTTATATTTATTGTAGTTATTCATGAACAAATAAATTTGAGTCTACCTACCCTAGTATCGTCATCCTATACTGTAGACAAATTTTTTTTCGGTTTTTAAGGAAACTAGTATTGGTGCCCGGCTTCGCCCGGGCTACCTCTACTTACCATTATTTTTTTTTTTCATTAAATAAAATTATTAAAAGTTGCATGACTCATAAATTTATCATTAATATATTTTTCTATGACATATCCTAAAATTACGATGAAATAAATTTTGAGACGAATTCACTACTCCCGCTATTAATATTTTACTCTTATTAATGAAACAATAGTAATAGCATTTCACTACTTGCCTGTAATCATTGTTACTTTCACTACTCCCGCCGTAATTATTGTTACTGTCACTACTGTCGCATTAATATTGATAATTTCACTACTCCCGCCGTAATTATTGTTACTTTCTCTATTGCCGCATTAATATTGATTATTTCACTACTCCCATTGTTGTTTCTACCACTTTCACCAATCTCGCTGATAATATTGTTACTTTACTATTCAAATGAGTGATTACTATCATATAACTATATCCAATGTTACTACAATTCTTTTTTTTTACTAATGAAATTACTTTTACTACTTAGCCATGCAATTTTAAGAGGATTATATATTTATATAAATATATTACATATATGCATTAAATCAAATCGAAATAATTATGCAATATTATATATTATGGAATCTAACTTGAATTATTTATAACTTACTTATATAATATTCTTGTATGTTAAATAATTAACATTTCTATACATCTAATAAACTATAAACTATTTTTGTATGATGATAATAATTAATACCATAAGTGTGCATGTTTATACTTAATTATTTTATTTTAAGGAAATTGATCATCTTCTAGTCTTCAATAAATATTTAGGAAAATTACCAAGCATCTTCTTTCTTTTAGTCTTCTTGAAATTGTCCATCTTAATTAATTATTTTATTTTAAGGAAATTGACCATCTTAATTAATTATTTTATTTTAAAGAAATTGACCATATTTTAGTTTCTTACAAATGTTTAGGAAAATTACCAAGTTTCTATATAATTTAATTGTAACTCAAACTATATAATATTTGCATTGAGATCCCTTAACCAGGTCCATCACACGGTGCTAGTGATTTAAAACTATATAGCATAATTAATTTGTATAACTTTCTTTAATTACATTAAAGAAATTTGGTTTCCTAGGTTTGGTGCCCGGCTACTCCCGAACTACCTTTACTTACCATTTAAATTTTATTTTCTATGAAATATGTTTCGCTAAATTTGGTTAACACATACGTTTACAATTTATATCTTGAAATTATGATGAGATCTAAAATTAATCAACAAATTATGTGACACGTTCACCACTCCCGCTGTCAATATTATTACTTTCACTACATCCCATGTTAATACTATTATGTTCACTACTTCTTCGGTTAATGTTGTTTGTATAACTACTCCTGCTATTTTTACGGTTAACCCGTTAATTTTGTCAAACTTATATATCTAAATAAATTAATATTTTCTTAAAATCGAATTGATAGTTAATTTTTGATACTCTCTCTGTTGTTCCTACTGTTACTTTCATTACATGTTTTGTGACTACTATAGTACTATTACATTCACCTCTCCTGCCGCCATAATTTTTTCTTTCACTACTCCCGCATTTTTTATTGTTAATTTCACTACTCTCATTGCTGTTAGTATGACATTCACTACTCCGGTTGCTATTATTGTTGTTTTTACTACTCGCGTAGGTGGTTACTATCATATCATAGTAGTTGATTATCTAGTTGTATTAGAGTTATATATTTAAATAAATCTTAGATTAGAATATTATTTAAGAGCAATCATTATTATTGGAAAATTATATTTTTTGGAAATCTAGAATGATTTATTTACTTTTTAATAGTTTCCAAAATATAAAGTACTTATATTATATTATATTCGTGTATGTTAAATAATTAACATCCTTATACAAATTAATACCATAAGTAGGGCATGTTATTTTAAGGAAAATCACCATATTATAGTGTTCTCTAAATTTATACTTCAACCAAAACTATATAATATTTACATTGAAGTCCCTTGGTCGGGTTCATCACACAATGCTACGATTAAAAACTATATAGTATAATTACTTTGTATAGATTTATTTAATTACATTGAAGTCCCTTGATTTCTGGAATTAATATATAGTATTGATATATTATGGACAAATTGCATCATTCTAATCATGAAACGCAAATATCAAGACTTTACCAGGATACTACGACAATATATTATCATATACACCGACACACCGTAATAATCACGAACATTATCCTGCGTAAAATCGCAATATTTTTAACTTTAGACTTATTCATTAGTTGCCGTATTTATATCAAAGCAAGTACTAATTTATTTTAATAATATTTCATTAATTGATAAAAAAAATTGTACAAAATTGATTATTTTTTTTATTAATTTAAACTAATGAATATAAGATTACAATAGGCATGTCATACGGGTCAGGCCTAAAAATCCCATTTTCACCTAGTAAAAAAAGTTCATGAAACCATCACTCAAGTACAAATCTCAACTCACCCATTTCCAAACTCTTTCTGTTAGATGAAAACACCTGTAAACTAGGAAACAAAACTGGAGTAAGAAGACGACTTGGTATTATTCGTTGATAGAAGTTAATATTTTTGTAGTGATTACGAATTATTGATTATGTTGGTACTGTTTATAAAAAGTGTCCTTAAATTGGTATTGTTCATCAATTTTCTTATTTTTTTTAAAAAGTATTGATATAAATAATTTACACTATCATTACATATCGTATTTATACTGAAACATTTATAAAAATTAACTTAGTTTGCTTCAGCAAGAGAAAGCGTATGAATGTTAGGTTCTATACTTTTCGTGATACTGAGCAAGAAAAAGATGGGGAACTTTCATCCGGGTTCTAACTAGCTGACAAAGCTCTACCAACAACAAGGTTTGAGTTCCTCAGGTTCAACCTTGGGGTTACGTCAAAAGTTTCAAGAAGGATTTTTTATATGATATTTTTCTAGTGTATTCTAAAATGGTCTAGAAGTACTTGAAATGTTCTAGAATAGTGTAGATATCTGGATTTTACTAGACTATTCTTGAATATAGTAGAATATTCTAAAAGGGTGATGAAAGTTCTAAGTGCATTTAAAGAAACATAAAAACCATCTACAAATATTTTTTTTTTTTGGCAACAGTAAAGAAAGTGTTTTACATTGTGGTGGTACGGCTCACTAAACCATACCTATAAACAACAGCATAAAGCACGAAAGTACTACTAGTAACATAATCTAAAACAATAAGGTAAATGCATTGGCTGGCCTGACAATCATGTGTTGGTAGCGTACGACGGCAGTCAGGCCACAGACATGGACTTCAAAAACATCCATTACAATCTTCGATAGATGAGCAACGCTGGCCAAAGGAAGACATCCATCTTTGTTTGTCTTGATTGATGAAGCTTCGGAGAAATACCTACAACAAAACCCAATGAAATGTCTCGGAGATTCATCTCCTTGGCTGAGATATACTTCCTCAGTAGACCAAAGAGCCCCCATAATCTCGTCTTTACTCGTCTTAAACGGTACAGTTTCAGAGAAATACTTACAACAAGACCCAAAAAAGCGTCTCGGAGATTCATCTCCTTGGCTGTGATACACGTATTCAAGAAACCAACGAACCCCTTGACCCAACGAGGGAAAACAAAGTGCACTTACGCCCCAAGGACGTAGAAAGAAAAGGCGGAAAACAGACCATGAAAATCAGTCTCTAGAGGAGAATAAACTCTTACACTTTGGAACACCACCCCTGCTCACCAGAACCTCGTGACCAAGACAAACGAGTAAATAGGTGGGAAATAACTAAGAAACCCACTTGAACTGTAACACCCCACGGTAATTGAAGAGGTCCAGTGATAGGCTTAAATGACTAGTGCTTAAAGGGATTGGAAGTACTACTCATATCAACAAAGTGAACTTTCTTTTATGGTCATCCATGCAAAGAACTCCAAAGTTAAGCGTGCTTGACTGGGAGTAGTCTTAGGATGGGTGACCTCCTGGGAAGGTTTCCGGGATGCGCATGAGTGAGGACAAAATGCGTTGTAAAGGACCCGTGTTGATCTGTGGGCCATGTACACAGCCTGGTGAGCTATCATAAGTAACCGCTCCCGACCCGGTTTGGGCCGGGGTGTTACAGAACTTTTCCCTTACCGAAACCCTCTTGGAAAACTACAGAGAGCTAGGCTCAACACAACCCCGATGCAAAGTACCAGACGGCCTAATTAACCCGTGGATAAGGGGACATGACATCCCAAACCACAAAGAGTTTATTATTTGGAAAAACAGAAAAAACGATAAAAAAGACTTAGACATCAGCTTGATGTGGATTCCACCGCATCCAACCCGAACCAACAACACAGCCAAGAAACCCGACATCACCATACAACACACATCTCAAGACTGAAAACCCCAAACCATGACCTCAGACACAAAGAAAAAGACGGAACCAACGGACCCACCAAAACCAATGCCGAATAATCAGAACGAGCTGGCACAACGACACCAACGACAACACCCGACACCAAACCAAAAACTCCCCAGGACCATCGGCCCTACATGCAACTAGATCAATCCATCGGAACTCACATAAAACCACAAAATCGACCCATAAAAGGGACCACAAGGCAGGGAGAGGATTGGAGAAATCAAATTATCGCTTTAAAATGTGTAATAATCAGTTCAATTAACAGTTTTAGCAGCTATTGTAAATTAACACGACAACAGACCCCACAATACCAAACAAGATGAGCTAACTCATTGACACCAAGACGACATAAAAGACAGGACGATTTCTACCAAGGGTGGGGGGAGGGGCAGAGGGAAGGGGAGACACCCAAGGGTTGCATGCAGGGCTTTCGATGACAGGACAGAGAATCGGAGAACCGGAAAAGGCAGGAGATCAAACCAGAGAAGCAGCCGTTAAGACCATCGGACGGTCAGCGCAGCAATCGAACGCTGCCAAGGGGACAAGAGGCCAAATCATAGCGGAAGGGAGTAAACCAGGACTGAGATGCGATAAATCGCCGGAGATAGGCCTTGGAATGACCCCATCTCCGGCGATTGTGTAGGGGAGACGGGGAAGGTGATGTGTGGTCAGAGGAGGCGGTGGAGCAGGCGGTTCTGTTTTGGGGGTTTTTTTTGGGGAAATTAGAGAGAGAATTTTTTTAGTCAGAGAAAGTTTTTTAAAGCCAGTAAGGCCCTGTTCTTTTGGACTTAAAGTCACTCTCTATAAGTTAAGTTCAGCAAAATTAAGTTAAGTTCAGAAAAGTTCAGCAAAATTAAGTTAAGTTAAGTTCAAAGAAAATTAAGTTCGAAAAGTTCAAAGAAAATTAAGTTCACAGAAAATTAAGTTCGAAAAGTTCAGCAAAATTAAGTTCAGAAAAGTTAAGCAGAATAATAAGTTTCATAATATTGACGAGTTTTAAAAAATAGATACAATTTTCGTTCAAATCGGTTGTATAAACAATCCGAGATTAATTATTATTCTATATAATTTTTTCAAAAAAAAAACATTTATTTAAAGCGAATTCTTACCTATCCCCCGAAGGTATGTTAGAGCATTTTAATTACCGACGTTCATCATTGAGAATGAAAGTTGAAATGACATTTGGTCAATTGAAAAAAAGGTGGAAGGTGTTAAAAGTTATGCCTCAAATGTCACCTAAGTATCAAATGTCCATTATTGTTTCTAATTTCACAGTACACTTCATAATTATATACGGATGCACACTCATGGGATAACTGTTATACAACATGAGAACGTTCTAGGGACAAAAGATTTAGGCATGTTTGATAAGAAGCGGAAAAAAGCTATGTACAAGGTGCGAAATAACATAGTCAAGAATATTTGGCGAGGCAATGGATTTGATGGGGTGAGCTCAAATGAAGATGAAAAAAGTGACGAGGAAGATGATAATATGGAACTAGATGATTAGAAAGAAAAAAAAAGTAATGTGATTTACTTTTTATTTTTATGTATTAGGTAATGTGTACGAAAATATTAACTTATATAAATAAAGTATTTTATAATCTTTATTTGTGTTTTTAGTTATATTTCTTTATTATTATTATTATTATTATTATTATTATTATTATTATTATTATTAAATATTATTATTATTATTATTTTGAAGGGAATTATTATTATTATTATTATTATTATTATTATTATTATTATTATTATTATTATTATTATTATTATTATTATTATTATTATTATTATTATTATTAGTAGTAGTAGTAGTAGTAGTAGTAGTAGTAGTAGTAGTAGTAAGTGAAATTAAATTAAGTTAATTTAAGTAAGATTATTTTAATTTAGAAAAGTTAAGCTATTATAAGTTAAGTTCGGCAAAGTTCAGCAAAATTAAGTTCAGCAAAATTAAGTTCAGAAAAGTTCAGCAAAATTAAGTTCAGAAAAATTAAGTTCAGAAAAGTTCAGCAAAAATAAGTTAAATTCAGCAAAATTAAGTTAAGTTCAGAAAAATCAAGTTAAGTTCAGCAACTTTAAGTCCAAAAGAACAGGGCCTAAGTCCTCCATCTACAAATATCTTGTATGTAGAAAAACACTATTGAGTTTTATGTATATGTTTAATCTAGAATGTCTTATTTTAGAGAGTACTTGAAATATAGAAGAAAGAGAAGGAGAGGGAACATTATATCGAGTCCCCTCCTATTTGCACGCATCCACAACAATCACAACTAGTCATTAAAAAAATAACATTTTGACTAATCAAATACTAAGGGGTTGTTTGATTGATCAAGGAACTTAACTTTCCTAGGAAAATACAATTCATGGGAATTTAGTTCCCTCATCCAATTCGGGTGAATTTCGGAAAAATGTTTGGTTGCTCATGTAGGATTAAATTCCACAAGAATTTACAATACCAAGAGGGGAGTAGGTAAGCAACTTCCTACATGTAGGCATTGGAAGTTCGTGGGAAGTTCGAATTCCTACATTTTCCAAAATTTATGGCAATCAAACAACCCATGTTTTTCAAAATCATGGGATTTTCCAATGCCTATGTTTTCTAAGTGGCAACCAAACAACCCCTAACATTTTATCCGTTCTACGTCTCCCATTTACTACCTTATACACCAACAATAAGTTGTACATAGTATGATATAATAATGTATAAAAGTAGTTTCTAAATTGTTAACTTGTTTCACCCACTTCACCCACTTCACCGTTGCCGTTTATCTCTTGGACTCTGAAATATGATTCTACCAAATATTTTTGCTTTCTAATGGCAACATTATTTAACGCTTCACTTCCTCCATCGGCAGGAAACGTATGTGTCATAGACTACTTTTACCTACTGCACATCATTAGGGTATTTAATCTTAATTATGCGGATCTTTTGCGTACCAAAAAAAAAAAATTATGCGGATCTTTTACCAAAATAGCTATTTTTATCAAAGTATTAGCCAAAATAGCCTTCTTTTCATTAAAGTATTGTCCGAACTAATCATATCTAAGTTAATTTACTTAATTAAACCACTTAATTAAAAAAACGGTAATGATAAATACAGAATTAAATTACTTCCCAAAATGAAATTAAATTAGGAATTTATGACACAATTACGCGTAAATTGATGTCATTAATGCTTGATTTAACATTTTCATTCCTATTTTGGCACCTTAAATATGGCCTTAAGGCTGTATTTATCATTTTCCTTAAAAAAATCAAGCAAATAACCTAAATCGACAGACCAAAAAAATTCATCTTAAAAACAAACATCATACCCAAACCTTTCAATTCTCCTCCCATTCAACGGTAATTTACATAGACAATTGGTGAATTTTTCTTGTTGGGGCACATAATTAAATTATCGAAATTCTCTACTAATCTTATCAGGGCACATACTCACATTTTTATCAAAATTGGTGAGTTTCTCTTAGACATGTATTTAAGTTTGCTAATTATTGATAATGAATTGTGAATTTGATTATTGCTTTTTGTTAATTAATTGTCTTTAATTCTTGATGAAGTTCTAAATCATTTATGTTGATCGATCTATATTGTCAATTATATTTCATTCTTGTTGATGGTAAGCCTTTGTACTTGCTAAGGAGTATTTGAAGATTGAACATTGAGTTACTTGGCTTCACAGTGTTCTCAACTCTTGCATTCTTGTTCTATGCTGGTAGAAAAAACGATTAAACATAATTGTATGAGATATAGTAAAGCATACTGAAAATGACAGTGAGAAGTATATATATTGATCAAAGTATTGTCTCTTGATAATCGTATTTCATTCTTAGTTAGTGAAATTTAATTCTAATGAATAACTTACTAGATGGTAAATCTAATGTAGAGTTAAATTAAATGGAACCGAACCAAACAAAATTGGCTAGTATTATTTTCTTGGGCAATTTAATAATTTAATGTTTATTTTAGTAATTAAAATGGGTATATGGTTAGTTTGGACAACGGCTATTTTGACAAATACTTTGATAGAAATGCTTATTTTGGCAAAAGACCCTAATTATGCAACCTCATAGTGCGTATCAAATATGATCAATAGTCCCATTTTTCTATATATGTTGGTAGGAAGAGCCGATGAAGATGGAGGATCAACTAGTGCTAAAAGTGTTGATAATGAGTTTGTTGAAGATAATGAATCTCCAAATTTGGCCGAGGAAGTGAAAGTTGTTGTTGGGACAACCATTGACCATGTATTTCATGATGAGAACCAAGATGCTTCGATTAAGCAAACGTAAGTTACCCCCTAATATATTTATAGAAATAACCTCGAATGTTGTGTCCATAATGTAAGAGAAATACTGCCGATTTTTCTTTCTCGACTAAATAATGGTACATGGAGTTATATATACTTAGTAACAAGATAATAAATAGTCAATTGTGTTATTACTACACATATATAACATATATAAAAATGCGCCTAAAATCATCATAATATTTAATCCCCTTGGGCTTATTTCTGAATCTTAATTTTAAAGTTTGCTCTGGTACCATATTACAGGATTGATGCTCCCACATCAATTGGATCTAACGGTGATATTTCCTTGACTACGATTTTATTTATTTATTTATTTATTTATCTGTCTTATTGTGCTATACATATTCTATTTGGCAACAAACAGACCAAAACTAATAGTGGATATCATTGGTTTAATTACTATGAAATGGATTCTAGTGACATGTTGAACATCTAATTTTATTAGTAAACATACAAAAATGAAATGTTTGGTAAATCAAGGATCTATTTTATTGAATGTTGCAGAAAGTGAAGACACCAGTCATCAGTTACTCGGCAAATTTAAGGAAGAATTGGGAAAAGCTGAAGAAGAGTTCAAGGGAGAGTTTGATAAAGCTACGGAAGAATGGGAAACACTTGCACATAAAAAGGAGTTACTATATGATAATCATCAACCTGTTGAGAAAAAGCCTAATGTTCAAATAAGTACTGATATTAAATCATTGGTGGAGGAAGTGAAAGCACCATTAACAACCGTAGCCCAAACACTACAAGACGAAGTTGTGAATGTTGTTAGCACAGTCGACTCAAAACTCGGCGAACCATGCCTAGAAGGTGAGGTCAATAAAGAGAAGAAAGAAGAGAACTGTGTTTCTGTTATTCGAAAGATGCAGAAACAGAAGGAGAATAGAAATACCAGTCGAAGACGAAAATATAAGCGATGAGAAATAAACCCGAATGTAGTGCCGTGTTATAAACCACTGCCTTGAAAACTATTTCTCCGGTACGACCGTGGTGGCGATCAGCTAGTGCCGGTAGTTCCCCAAGGTTAACACTACAGTCCCCACGCAGTTCCGCCCACTCGGAACTGTGAGACTTGGAACGATGAAATCAAGAATACCTTAAATTTATGAGAGAGCAGAGAAGACGAAGAGAAGAGAGTATGATTTGATTTTTCGTGTGTTTTGATAGAGAGGTCGGCTCTTATTTATAGCCAAAAACGAAGCAAATGCGGTTTTGTTTAGCAAAACGTGCTCCTAAGAAGTTGCAGTCAAGGGCTAAAAACGTGGAGCATGACCCTCCTGTTGACAGTCAGTTGGACTGACTTATTCAACTCAACACACAAGAACACAGTCCAAAACAAAACTCGGATGCGGCCCAAAAAGATAGGCACAACCCGCCGCAGGCGATTGCCAAATCCCAAATCCCGAATCCCGAATCCGGATCCGGGCCGGGCCGGGCTCGGGCACAGGCACGGCGCGCGCGCGCGTGTGCGAGCTGAATTAAGCACCTCGCAAGGCTTCCACAAAAGCCTCCCTTGACCCACTAGTGATAGTGTAAGGCAAGATGAGATATATAAACACATACATCTTTCTTTTCCTCACCAATGTGGGACAAGATGGAAAAATGACTTTGCTAAATAAAGCCCCTATTTCCAACAATCCCCCACTAGGGGCGCCAGAGAGAAAGAAAAAGAATTTCTGGGTAAAGGAAGGATTGGATACTTAGGTATCAATATCTTTCGATTTGAATTGACACTTTAGTGAAATGAGGAAACAACTTAGTTACAGCGAGAGAATATCTTGCGATTTGAATTCCTAGCTGAGCTTCGGTCGATACCCCCACAACACATATCATACCTTTGATTAAGATCGTTCGCGAAAGTGCAACGCGCTCTTTTAGAGTTATGCGTTTACCTCGGTACTAATAGATGTGTTCATAAGACTTCTCATAGTCTAATGATCGTTACACCTACGTAGGTGACTCAAGTGCTTCTCAACAGCACTTCTCACATGAGTCATTAAGGACCTAAGTCCAACCTGGTGTATGATCCATCAAGTGCGTCTCAAAAGCACCACCATTAAGGCTATGAATCATACAACGCCATAGGAATAGAAGCTTTAAACTTAGTCAAGTCTCACTCTTGACCTAAGGACTTAAGCCCCATTCCCCTCGACGTATCAACGACTAGTCTCCTAGCCAGCCCTTTAGTAAAGGGATCAACAAGATTGTTTTCGGACTTCACATAGTCCAAAGCAATCACTCCATTGTCTTGGAGTTGTCTAACTGCAGCGTGCCTTATTCGAATATGTCTCTTTTTCGAATTGTAGACACTATTCTTTGCAACACCAATAGCAGCCTGCGAGTCACAGTGTAGGGAGACCGGTGTTAGCCGTCCGCCCCATACTGGTATATAAGCTAAAAGGTTTCTCAACCATTCAGCCTCTTGTCCTGCCAACTCAAGAGCTATGAACTCAGATTCCATGGTAGAGCGTGCGATACAAGTCTGTTTAGAGGACTTCCACGATATAGCACCTCCACCCATGGTAAAGACATAACCACTAGTAGAACAGATCTCATCGTTACCGCAACCCGATTCGCATCACAATATCCCTCTAACACAAAGCAGAAATTTACTATAATGCAAACATAAGTCTACTGTTCCTTTTAAGTACTTTAGTAAACGACGAAGAGCATTCCAGTGTTCATTACTAGGGTTATGTGTATAACGACTCGATCTACTAATCGCATAAGCAATATCCGGTCGAGTACAGTTCATTAAAAACATCACACTACCTAGGATTTTAGCATACTCTTCTTGGGAAACACTCTTGCCCAAGTTTTTACACAAGTGTACACTAGGATCATAGGGTGTTCTAGCAGGCACATCATCAAAGCAGTTAAACTTTCTCAACACTTTTTCAACATAATGAGATTGACTTAGACAGATTCCATTGGGGTTTCGGATGACCTTAACTCCTAGGATAACATCAGCTTCTCCTAAGTCCTTCATCTCAAATTGTGATGACAAAAAATCTTTGGTTCTAATTATGACTTCCAAATTATTACCAAGTATTAACATGTCATCAACATATAGGCATATAATTACACAATCAGATTCCATCTTTTTTGAATAAACACATGAATCAGAATTGTTAACCACATAGCCATTATTTATTAAAGTGTTGTTAAATTTCTCATACCACTGTTTAGGTGCTTGTTTTGATCCATAAAGTGACTTGTTCGGTTTACACACTTTACTCTCTTGACCCTCAATCACAAAACCTTCAGGTTGAGACATATAGATCTCTTCCCTTAGTTCACCATTCAAAAGGCGTTTTAACATCCATCCGATGTATAACAAGGTTATGAATAGCGACTAAGGCGACAAGAGTCCTAATAGTCGAAATTTTGGTCACGGGAGAGTAAGTATCAAAATAATCAATACCCTTCTTTTGTGTAAAGCCTCTAACTACAAGTCTAGCTTTGAACCTCTCTATTGTACCGTCAGGTCTCATTTTCTTTTTAAAGATCCATTTACTTGTAATGGGTTTACTACCTTTAGGTAAATCAGTCAACTCCCAAGTCTGATTTGACACAATAGAGTCAAGTTCACTTTTAATAGCATCTTTCCAAAAATTAGCATCAATGGATTTCATTGCCTCACTATAGGTTTTTGGGTCATCTTCTATTAAAAAAGTTGAAACAAACTCATCACTAGCACAAACAGTGTATCCAAGTTCAGACAACATAGTTGTATCATAATCATCACCAAAGTTCTTTGGGCATCTAGGTCTTTTACTTCTTCTAGGTTCAACAGAAACATCAATAGAAGTGCTAGTACTAGCATGTGAAGACATATCAGAAGATGCAACAGGTAAACTAGGAGATGGTACAATAGTTTTATGAAAAGGAAAAACATGCTCAAAAAATTCAGCATCTCTAGCTTCAGATATAGAACGATCACTCAAAGACATAAATCTATAAGCAGAGCTATTTTGAGCATAACCTATAAACACACAATCATAGGTCTTAGGTCCAACGGTAGGTCTCCTAAAATCAGGTAAACCCACTTTAGCTAAACACCCCCATACCCTAAGGAAGCTCAGGTTAGGAGGATAGCCCTTCCAAATCTCGTAGGGTGTCTTGTCAATTTTCTTATGAGGTACACGGTTAAGAATGTGACAAGCTGAAAGAATTGCTTCCCCCCACATATCGTCAGATAGGCCAGAACTTAAAAGCATAGCATTCATCATTTCTTTTAAGGTTCTATTTTTACGTTCAACTACACCATTGGATTGGGGTAAGTAAGGTGGACTAGTCTCATGTATTAAACCGTTTACAAAAGACAAAACTCGGCTAGATAACTGGATTTATACTCACCACCTCTATCGACCTTACCCTTTTAATTTTTTCGTCAAGTTGGTTCTCAACTTCATTCTTAAAGTTTATAAAAGAGTGTTCAGCTTCATCTTTAGTCTTAAGCAAATAGACACGGGTGTATCTAGAACAGTCATCTATAAACGTAACATAATAATTCTTGCCACCTCTACTTGCAACATTTTTGAAGTCAGCTAGGTCGGTGTGAATTAACTCAAGAAGACTCGTGTTCCTAGTAGTCACAGGTTTACTAGGTTTCTTTGTAAACTTAGCCTCAACACAGCTAGCACATTTAGAGAATTCTTGACTCGTCAAACTCGGAATTAAACTCATAGTTCTAAGTTTTTTAATATAATACACATTCACATGACCTAACCTACCATGCCAAACATCAATAGACTCAGCGATATAAGCAGAAGAAGATGCAATATTATTAATAGCAGAATCAGAGTTCAATACAAAAAGACCCCCAGAAAGATAACCCTTGCCCACAAATTCCCCATTACGCGACATTACCACCTTGTCAGCCTCAAAAACAAGTTTCAAACCAGCTTTGTTTAATAAGGCACCAGACACAAGGTTTCGACGCAATGAGGGTACAAATAAAATATTACTGAGAGCAAGTGTTTTCCCCGAGGTGAGTTTGAGAAAGATCTTGCCTTTGCCTGTGATCTTTGCAGATGAAGAATTACCCATGTAGGCGCATTCTCCATCAGCAACTTCCTCGAACTCAGCAAATAAACCCCTATCAGCACAGAGGTGTCTCGAAGCTCCAGTATCCAAGACCCATTCAGCAACATTACCCACCAGATTAGCTTCCACAACCACATTTGCAATGACATCATCATCACAAAGCAACATTGGCCTCGTGAGATTTCTTCTCAGAACATTGGTAGGCTTTGTGCCCAGGTTTTCCACAGACATAGCAGACAATAGGACCCTTGGCAGCTTTCTGAATCTTAGGAACCGGTTTGGTATGCTTCCCTGGACCACTCTTCTTAGCAGGACCCTGGTTCTTACCCTGACCAACCTTGGCCTTACCCTTACCCTTATATTTCTCAGCATTAGACGGACCACCGGACTCAACCAGATTAGCTTTTTAAAGAAAGAATAAATGAACAAGATTGATTGACTAGCGGGGAAGGTCTTTAAGGCGATTAGCCTCCTCGGTCCTCATATGTCCTATAAGTTCTTTAAGGGACAGGTCTTTCTTTTTGTGCTTAAGTTGGTTTCGGTAATCAGACCAGGAGGGAGGGAATTTCTCTAGCAGAACATTAGCTACAAAGATGTCATCAAGTTTCATGCCCTCATTCACAACATCAGCACATAAGTTTTCATAGACATGGACTTGATCCATGATAGGTTTCCCGTCAGCCATTTGAAATCCCAACCATTTTCCCACAACATATTTCTTTTTCCCAGCATCATCAGCCCCATACTTAGTTTCTAAAGACTCCCAAATAAACTTAGCAGACTTATTCACAGCAAATAAGTCGAAAAGGGTGTTTGTCATATTATTCAGAATATGCCACTTAGCAATTTTGTTGTCTTTCACAAATTTTGCAATATCCTCTTCATTGGACTTAATATCTTTAGAGGGAGGAGGGGTTTTCTCAGCATCAGTAGGGGTGATAGGCTTAGGCGGGTCATTAAATAAGACGTAATCAATATCTAACTGCTCAAAATACATCAATAATTTCTGGGACCAACGCTTATAATTATGACCATCTAATGACTCCAATTTCGCCAATTCAGGAGCAATTTTCGACATAACAGACATAGTTACAGCAACTAACTAGTTTTCAAATTGTTATTCGAAAGATGCAGAAACAGAAGGAGAATAGAAATACCAGTCGAAGACGAAAATATAAGCGATGAGAAATAAACCCGAATGTAGTGCCGTGTTATAAACCACTGCCTTGAAAACTATTTCTCCGGTACGACCGTGGTGGCGATCAGCTAGTGCCGGTAGTTCCCCAAGGTTAACACTACAGTCCCCACGCAGTTCCGCCCACTCGGAACTGTGAGACTTGGAACGATGAAATCAGCAATACCCAGAAATTTATGAGAGAGCAGAGAAGACGAAGAGAAGAGAGTATGATTTGATTTTCTGTGTGTTTTGATAGAGAGGTCAGGCACTTATTTATAGCCAAAAACAGAAGCAACAGAAGCAGTTTTGTTTAGCAAAACGTGCTCCTAAGAAGTTGCAGTCAAGGGCTAAAAACGTGGAGCATGACCCTCCTGTTGACAGTCAGTTGGACTGACTTATTCAACTCAACACACAAGAACACAGTCCAAAACAAAAGTCGGATGCGGCCTAAAAAGATAGGCACAGCCCGCCGTAGGCGATTGCCAAATCCCGAATCCCGAATCCGGATCCGGGTCGGGCCGGGCTCGGGCACAGGCACGGCGCGCGCGCGTGTGCGAGCTGAATTAAGCACCTCGCAAGGCTTCCACAAAAGCCTCCCTTGACCCACTAGTGATAGTGTAAAGCAAGATGAGATATATAAACACATACATCTTTCTTTTCCTCACCAATGTGGGACAAGATGGAAAAATGACTTTGCTAAATAAAGCCCCTATTTCCAACAGTTTCATCATTAGCTCAAGGGTTACAAAAGTTGTGCGCTAGCTTCATGGAGTTCAAAATAAGAAGACTATACTAGAAGGAAAATAAAATATAATCGTATTTATGTAAAAATATAGACAATTGAGTGAAAGAGTGCCTTTGTACATTAATTTTATTTTTCGACTAATAGTGTTGGTTTAGTTTAATGGCAACTTGTGTGAGTTTGATATTAATGACAGAAGGCGTGAATACCATGTTATTTAGACTGTACTTCAATTTGTGTTTTAAACTAGTTCTCGTGCCCGGTCTACCTTCATTTATTGTCTAAATGTTATATTTTTTGAAATTAATTGCATTGGCTTGCCTTATTTAGACTATTACTCCGTATTATTTATGATATATGTTTGTATGCTATATGTTCACGTTTAACATAAATTTATCTTTGATCCAACGAGTGCCTTACTAAGGACCACCCCAATGTATAAAAGTGCTACCATCCCGGTTGCCCGAGGTAGTAGATCAAATAAACAATAGTAGAACATATATTAATTAGCTTTATATTTTACATCGTAGAGCAGCGTGATTAAGATACAACATAAACAACTACAAAGACTACTAAGCGTGAGTGACAGCGACATCTACTTCGGTAGCGTGAGAACTCAATTCCCTTCCAAGCCCCGCAAGCATCAAGACTAGCTGTACCTGCTAAATCAACTGCTCACCATCCACGAATGGATCACCACAGTTTTGAAAACACAACACGGGGTCAGTTCACTGCATAAACAAAAATAAGACAAGTACGATAAAGATAAACAGCTGATCACAGTCCACCTCCAACCCCCATTCACATCTCGTAACTGACTACACACTAAAATGTGTAGCCCTGCCAGTGGGGGACCGCAGCCTTGCCCACCTAAGCCCCCACTCATCAACGAGCGATAACCCTATTCATTAATGTGCACATCCCCTCCTGTGGCGGTTTCCACAGAGGGCAAAACTAGGGCGTGAAGCCACTCCCGCAAGTGACTCCACTCAGCCGAGGACGCACCTCGCGAACATCATCAACCATCTCAACACCAACACCAAACTCCAATCTAACAACAATAATTAATCACAATATCAATCGTACAAACAATTACAACACATATCTTAAATTAATTAAACAGTAAACCGAGTAGGGAATCCCTACCTTATCGCTAATCCGTGAAAGTGCATCCAACAACTAGCCAGGCAAGACTCCGAGGCGAATCCTCCAAGTAGTAACCATATCCTATTACTAGACTACCCCAAAAAAACCTACTGAAAGACAACAACGAAACAACGACTTACCTTGAGACGCGGACCGAAGTCGGCAACGATGACCTCCCAACTCGAAGACTCCAATCATGAACCATTCCCCCTTCTTAGGTTAGTGTCTAGGCTAGATGAGAGAGTGTAGAGAGGTGGGTGATAGGTAGGAGAGAGAGATTAGGGTTAGAAAGATAAGGAACCATCGAAAAAATGAAATTAGGTTTATGATCTCGCGTTTTATAATGACGCGTTAACAGCCGTGATACTCGGTCGAGTATCGTCATACTCGGACGAGTAAGCCATACTCGTCAAGTGTTACCACTACTCGAGTAGTCCCTACTAGGTCGAGTAAACAGATACGTAGGTCCCTTATCCTCTCTCATGCATATCCTTTGTTACGGGTCTCCTCTGGTCAAACGGTCGGTCAAGGGGTCCTTAAACAGGGCGGGTATTACATTCTTCCCTCCTTAAAAGGAACTTCGTCTCCGAAGTTTGAGACAAAGAGACAAAATAAACAAAAACAAACTAAACAATTGTTGCCTCCCCGGCAACGGCGCCAAATTTGATATGGCTAAAGTCGTATTACCAAATCAAAGTAAAACTATCTCAAAACTAACAAGAATAGCTTGTGGTAAGACAGGTATCGAATCCACAGGGAGGCGGTAATAGTTAAGTCTGTAAATATTTAAATTGTCTAAAGGTAACCGTTTTCTGGGGTTTGTTTTGTTTGTTATCTAACCAACTAATTGCGAGTAATAAAAAGAGGTTTAAACAATGATATTAAAAGTCTAGGATTGCCGGTTCACTAGGTCAATTATATGAGGTCTATTAATCAATTGCTAGATCTACCAAGCTGTCTAAGGTCATAAGATCGGTCGACTCTATTATGCCCTTTAGATCGATTCTAACATGCGGTCGCTATAATTAGATACAATCTATTTGATTATCGCAGCCTATATTAATTCTAACTCGGTCGGTGAAAGGATTAATTCGCTACACTAATTAACAACTCAGACCGAAGTTAATTAACTAGAATAAGAACAATAATCAAACGACAACTTAAACGATTTCACTAGCAAATAATCAATTTCCCCTTTTTAATTAACCTAGATCCCCTTCATCCTAGATGAGGAATTTAGCTACTCATGACTAAAGCAATAACAACAATAATAATAATTGAAGACATGATTAAGAACATGAAATAAGAGCAATAATTGAATAACATAAACTTGAATGATTAATTGTTGAAGAAAGATTAGTACCGTAACAGTTTAATAAAAGGGTTTTAGAAATCGGTTTTAAGCATACTTTTGACATAAATCTTACATTAATTAGTAGAAAAATAAAATACAATAATAAAGATGGGATTTACACCCTCACACTTACATGTTTGACGAAACGAGATTAACTAAGTTAACGTTTTAGTGATTGCTCGACTCAAATGTATGATGAAAGTGCCCTCGTAAGAGGATTTAGATTAAATTGATTGATTAATTGATGTGTAATTGGTCAAATTGGTCGGTCACGCAACGTGACTGGTACTTAGAATTATCTCAGCTTATGTGGTCGATTGATCAAACACGTAGACGTTAAAAGCTTAGAACACGGTCTTAGAATGCAAAGGGAGAAGAGAAGGGCGGACACTCGCGTAAAAAATATGTGGAACGAAGGTCCCTATTTATACTAAAGAATGTGTAGAGTTATGGAATGACTCAATCTTTGGAAAGAAATCACGGAAAAAATCTGAAAATACGCAGAAAAGAGCTGGGGAAGAGGCGCAGCAGGTGCTGCGTCCTTTCCCCAGAGGTTTCCTCCCGCGGAAGAAAGAATTCCGCGTTTATTTTATGGAATTGCGATGGATCTCAACTTCCTTATTCCCTAAAATAAGATTTTCGGGATATATTTTGCCAAAAGATATAAAATTAATTTATGGAGTAAAAATATCCGGAATAATCTAGGACATTTCGACTCGGCATTTTAAAACGGTTTATTAGAAAATGAAGCGGTTTTTGACCCGGACTCCAAATGAACTCTAATTACTGTCAAAACGACCGTATCGGCGCGTATATGATGACCAAGGGGTAGATTCAAGTATTTGAACTATCACTTGATGATAAACTTACGAACTGTCATAAATTGTTCCGCGTACCAAACATGCGGCCCAATCATCACCGGGTGGCTTGCGGGAGGTGCAGAAATGAGGCATCTACACTATCTTTTAACTACGATTTTATTACAAAAAATCTAGAGGAAAATCTTAAAATTGGGGAGTGTTTCAAAATGGGGATTTCCCAAACATCATCATCCTCTATTTACTAAATGAATAGGTGAAACTAGGAATTTTCCCGCTCAAATCACCCTCAACTACAAATTGGGCCTTAATAGTAAATAGGTTTTGCTTATTCTCAAATATTGGGCTTAAACTTTTGTTTATTCTATACAAATGTTGGCCTACTTTATAATTCTTGTTTTTCAGTATTTGTAAATATATTACACTAAAAAAGAAAAAAAGAATGATTCTAGAGAGAGAAAGCTCTCCCTTCTCTCTTTTTTTTAGGGTTTTTTCCTAGCAAATGGCAAGGAAGAAATTACCTAAAAAATCGCTGAACAAAATTCGTAAACCTCGATCTAAAATCAAACTATCTTTTAGTAATTGCCCAGATCTCAATTTAGATATGGATATCCCAGAATCGTCGTCGGTATTGGATGGCCCTCAAACTGAAGATGCGTAAATTATGAAGACTCTGGGAGAGATTGTAGGTATTCCGGTCCTTAATTTGTCGGCTATTGTGGAAGATGTACAATCGGGTACGGAGGATGAAAGTGATGATGTCCCTGATGGTGAGGAAGGGTGGACGAAGTTTTCTGGTAAGTCTCGTGCCTCGTCTTTGTCTCCTCGTACTACTGATTCTCCGCTACTACAATTAACTCCTGAAGATGTAGCACCTGAGATAGAGTATTGGTCCAATGTCGTAGTCTGTTATGTGTTAGGGGCTAATCCTCCTTGGGAAATTCTCTCTGGCTTCATTAATCGTCTATGGGGGAAATATAAATATGATAAGATTTCATTTCTCCCTAATGGTGTTTTTTTAGTTCACTTTTCTACTCTAGAGTGCAAAAACCTGGTGCTTCAACAAGGTTTTCCTATGTATGATAATAAGCCACTTATTGTCAAACCATAGGCTGAGGATTGTAGTCTGGCTAAGGAAAGGGTAAAGAAAGTTCCTATTTAGATCAAGTTGTGTGGTCTTCCTTTAAAATTCTGGGGTGCATCTAGTCTAGAGAAATTTTCTTCCTTGATTGGCAAGTTCATGAGATGTGATGAGCCTACTATGGAAAAAACTAAATTAGGGTATGGTAGGATTATGGTCGAAGTAGAAGTGGGACAAAAATTTCCTGAGAAAATTTATTTTAAAGATGAGAAAGGGAAAGATGTCTGTGTGATTATGGAATATGACTGGAAACCTGATTTGTGTTCAGTGTGTAAGGGCATTGGGCATATTTCTGGTGCTTGTAAGAAAACAGGTGTGACTAAACCTCAACCTCAAATGAGACAGGAATAGAGGCCTGTGCACAGAAAGCCTCCTATTGTGAACAATCCAGTGGTTAAAGCTCCTGCCACTATTGTCACACCTGGTGTCACTGCAAGGACTAGAAAGCCAAGTTCACCTGTCTTATCTCCAGTCACATTAGTCTCTAGTTTGGTCAGATAGGAATATCAGCCACCACCTACTGTGGGTGCCCCTGGCTCTCCTACCTATGCTGCAGTGCTCTCTAGCCCTAAGAAGCACATGAATGGGGGACAGGATAATCCACCAGGAGATCAATTAAATGAATAATATAGCGTACTGGAACATGAGGGGTATGAATAAATTAGCTAAGCAGAGTGAAATAAAAAGATTTATCTTTCAGAATAAAGTTGGCACTAGTAGAAAAAACCCCTATAGTGGCGGTCATAAATGACCTTTTTGTGGCGGTTTTTACATATTTTGGGTGCGCCGTATATCACGGGGTTGTTTATACTTTGCGGCGGTTGTACAACCGCCACTATAGCTCGCTTACAGTGGCGGTTATGGAACAAAACCGCCATTACAGACTTATATAAAACGACGGTTGTTAGACAAGAACCGCCTTATAACTCGCCTATAGTGGCGGTTATTATTTGAAAACCACCACCATAGGTATATTAATAATATCATTACACCACTATAGTTCTCTATAACGACGGTTGTTATTACAGAACCACCACTAAAGGTAATTATAACGTCGGTTGTTGGTACAGAACCGCCACTAAAGGTAATTATAACGTCGACTGTTTGGTGAAGAACCGCCACCATAGGTAGTTATTTAAAAAAAAAAAAAATTATTTGCTACCAAAATTTTGGTAGCAACATCCTAGAGATTTGACAATCCAAATAGCAAAATGAACAAACAATACATACAAGAGAATGGCAACCAACAAACTTGTGTATCATCCAACCAGCAAATTAGTATTGCTCATGTTAAAAAAAATATACATCCAAGTGTATAAATAATCACATACACGTCTTAGTTAATAAACTAATCAACATTACATGTTCTCTAAACTTTTGATAGGCCACATCTCTTTAACATCTTTCATCTCGTCAATCAACATTGTTAAATCTGCAATAAGAAATTTAGCAAACCAATAGTAAGAAAAACAACCTCAGCATTATTAAAATCAACATAAGAAATTATAAATAGTGAACTATATCAATCCACCTTATGATTAGCAATAAATCAAATGCACAATGACTTCATAAAAGACACATACTAATATAAGAAAATCAACCTTGTTAAATAGAATGCATTCATGAACAATCAGAATCAACCTATTGGTACCATAGAAACACTTGCAACAAAAGATGTAACCTAAAACTTACAGCAAAACCTGTAATTTGTTAACAGTAAAAAGTATTCTAGATGTTGTGTATAACAATGTTTGCGATGAGCTTCAAATCTGAAATCAGAGGCTTCTATGCAATCACGGAGAAGCTAACAGAAATATAGCATTCAACAACACTAATAGCATTAAGTCCCAAAATTTTATTCAAAACCTGCCACAAAGGTAAGCTACTCTACAACTGTACATGTAAGACACTATACAATTCTCATTTTAAGTTACATTACACCCTTTCATAATAGAAAATTGAACAGGCATGTCATCTTAAATTGAGCTATCTTTTTTTGCCTGTAGTTTAGATTCACAAGAGCAAAATGAATCGCTGGGGGTAATAATATGATAAATGTAAACTTTTGGATGATACGTAATAATACGACGTCCAAAATTGCATCAACTGAATGTTACCTGATAACAGTCATAGGCTCATGGTCCAAAAAAAATGAAAATGGAACTGATGCTAGATTTAAAAGAGCAGGTAATGAACTCACATTGATGCCATTTAGGTACCTCTCCTTCTCCACCATTGCAATCTGAAAATTTAAAAATCAACCGCTGAAACTTGAAAGCTAGACGAAATGTAGAATGGCTAATTAAGTTTCAAATAAAGAAGGAAGTTCATTTAGTCACTCCGTTCTCTTGTATTGACTATATTTCCCTTGTAGAGATGCAAAAGTTAGAATGACAAACAAAAAGGAGAAGGTAGTCCTAGTATTGATAAAACTGAATGTTACCTACTGAATGTTACCTGATAACATAGTCATAGACTCATGGTCCAAAAAAAAAATGAAAACGGAACTGATGTAAAAGAGCAGGTAATGAACTCACATTGATGTCGTTTAGGTACCTCTCCTTCTCCACCCTTACAATCTGAAAATTTCAAAATCAACCGCTGAAATTTGAAAGCTACACGAGATGTAGAATGGCTAATTAAGTTTCAAATAAAGTGGGAAGTTCATTTAGTCACTCCGTTCTCTTGTATTGACTAATTTCCCTTTTAGAGATGCAAAAGTTAGAATGACAAACAAAAAGGAGAAGGTAGTCCTACTATTGATAAAATAGTTTTCTTTCATTTAACACGATATAACTTTAAATTCATGAAACATCAGTACATGGACACCCAAATAGCGGAAAATGGAGAAAGTCATTACACATTTTGTCTAATTAATACATCCGGATTTAGAGTCACTATTAAAGACCTATCGATGGATGGTTAAAAGAAGAAAGATGAAGGGAGATGTACTAATGAAGTGAATTATCTCATAATAAACTGCATAAGCTGTCCCTGAACGATTGCGGTTTGAGGAAGAACATCAAGAGGCAACCTGAAGGTGAAGGGTCGGTGCCGATGCATTTAGGGTATTCTGAAATTTTTGTGCGGGTGAATAATCTATGATAACAATCAAACTAACATTTAAAAAGGGCTCCAATCAAACAAAATCTAATCCAATCCTATAAAGAACAGAACACTCAAAGAAACTAAGATATAAAGGTAAAATTCCAGAATCCCGAAATATGAACCAATTTACATAATTGGCACAAGTCAATCAGACACACTAGCATTGTAAATCAAATGAACAAACAAAATTAAATTACAAGAAAAAAGCATTGTGGTTGTATTTTAGCAGAAAGAACTGACATCTGTTGTTCAAAGAACTAATGATGATGATGATTCTAGCGTTAAAGGAGCTTAGATTGACAAAACCCGAAACACATATTGATAATTAACTACAAATGTTAGAACCCATCACAATAATCACAATTTAATTTACCTAGTACAAAAGCCGAATCAATTCAAGTTCATAAATGACACCACCTACAAATTAGAAAAAATCAATAGAAAACTTATTAACATACCAGAAATTAGATTAAAATAAACACTTGCAAATTACAAAGTTGAATCGAAAATTGATAAAATTAATGACCAGAAGCAAGGTTTAAAGTCGAACAACACTATCAACAACCTATGTCTGAAAAATATCAAATTAGATTAAAACAAGATTAACTAGGGTTTCAATTTGGGGTTTATAGATTAGAGTCTCGAGTTGTACCAGCGATGTATTTAGGCGAAGTGGATGCCATGGCAGGAGCATCGAGGGCATGAGCAACAATAGAAGCAGCGACATTGGAGATGGTTGGCGAACATGCTGTTGTCGGCGAATCATACAAAAACTGAGAAATTGATGAAAAAGAGATGGATTTTGAAGCAGGAAGTGAATTAAACACAGAAAAGTATGAAAGATTCGATTTTTTTCCTTGTTCTTTATCAGTAATTGGAAAATGCTGAAGATTGATTAATGGGGAAGAGATGTACCTTCTAAATGGGTCGGGTTGATTGGCCCAATCTAGACGACCTGGACTTCTTGCATATTGGGTGAAATTGTGCTTGGTTTGTTTATGGTATTGTAATACTTGGTTGATTTTTGATGTTTGTTGTTCACTATTATCTGGGATTGAGGGATACGATGAAGATAATGTGGTGTTGATGATGAAGAGAATGACATGGTGAGACCTCTGGGATGGGGTTTATGAGGATGAAGATGGTGGTGCAGAGTTAGTGAGAATCTTGGAAGATTAATCGAAGGAGTAACTGTGTATTAGAGAATTCTAAAGGGTTTTACGGTTTATTTTATTTTGCTATTAAAATCGGTTGTATTAAAAACCGACACAAAAATATATTATGGCGGTTTTTTAGCCAAAAAAATTATCATTTATTATTAACTTTTAGCGTCATTCTTAACGTCGGTTGTTAATATAACCGCCACAATTGACTTATGGTGGCGTTTTCTATTTAGAACCGCCATAAAAAGCTTCTATTATCACGTCGGTTCTTACTTAAACCGGCACAATAGACCTCCTACATACATAAAAATTTCGCTCCCGCCAATTTATTGGGCTTTTCGCGTCATTTCTATTAAAACCGCCACGATAACCGCGTCGTGATAGGGGTTTTTTCTACTAGTGTGGGTTATATGGGTTAGTTGAGACTAAAATCAAGGATCAAGACTGTTCTGGTGTGTTAGCTGTTTTTAGCCAGCAATGGAGAGGTGTGAATAACACTCAGTATCATTATGGTGGTAGAGTCTGGGTTATTTGGATTGATCATATTTTTGATGTTCAAGTCATGTCCATGTCTGATCAACACATCACTGCAAGAATCATTGAGCTAACTTCCTCTGATACTTTTCTTTTTACTGTTGTTTATGGATCAAATGATGATAGAGAAAGATTGAAGCTATGGGAGGATCTAAAAAGAGTAAAAGATACCTAGAGGGGACCTTGGTGTGTATGTGGGGACTTTAATAATCTTCTGGCATTGCATAAGAGAATTGGCAGACCTGTGCTTTGGAATGATATTGTGGAGTTTATGGATTGTGTTGATTATTGTGATCTTATGGATATCAAAGCTCAAGGGGCTTATTTTACCTGGAATAATAAACATGATCATTCTTCTAGAGTGTTTTTCAGATTGGATAGAGTTATGATTAATCTTAAGTGGATGAACATGTATCCTGATTCCCATGCTTACTTCTTGCCTGAAGGACTGTTTGATCATAACCCTAGTATTTGTTACAGAAGAATGGATAGGCAGCATAGACCTCATTTCAGATACTTTAATATGTGGGGACAAGACCCTCATTTCTTGGATATTATTAAAACTACTTGGCAGAAGAAAGTGACAGGATCTTGGATGTTCCAGGTAGTTACAAAACAGAGGAGTTTGAAGCAGCCTCTGAAGCAACTAAATAGAGCCAGATTTGCTGATGTGGAAAAAGCAGTGGAAGTAGCTAAGCTCAGATTATCTGATCTACAAATCCAGATGCATAGGGACCCTAGCAACCATACTGTTTTACAGGAGGAATTAGTTGCTGCAGAGGAGTATATGGATCTTTGTAAAGCTAATCATAGCTATCTCAGTCAGAAGGCAAAGGTTGGCTGGTTATGTGAAGGGGATGAGAATACTAAATATTTTCATAACCAGATTAAATCTAGGCAAATGCATAATAAAATTCTTCAAATCAAGGATACAAATGGGCTAATACATACTGATCCTCAAAACATTGAGAGAGCTTTCCTGGAGTATTACCAGGATCTTCTGGATGGTAATACTGACACTCTGGATGTTCATTTCCCTACTGTCAGGACTGGCAACTTCGTTTCTGATCATCATAAGAGTATTTTGCTAAAACCAGTGGCTACTCAGGAAGTTAAGGAGGCTATCTTCAGTATACCTGCTACAAAATCTCCTGGCCCAGATGGATTCACCAGTCAATTTTATAGAGACTCTTGGGATATTATAGAGAAGGATGTTACTGGAGCTGTGCTTGATTTCTTTACTTCAGGTAATCTTTTGAAACAGTTAAACACCACTACACTCACTCTTATTCCAAAAGTTAAGCATCCTGTGAGTGTGCTTGAATATAGACCTATTACTTGCTGCAATGTGCTGTATAAGTGTATCACAAAGATCTTGTGTACTAGATTGAGTGAGGTTCTTCCTGATATTGTTCATAGTAGTCAGGGAGGCTTTATGAAAGGTCGAAATATTGTTGAAAATGTCCTAATTTGCCAAGATTTAGTAAGGTTATACAACAGGAAAGTTGCCTCTCCTAGATGTCTTATCAAAATTGATCTTAGAAAAGCTTATGACACTGTTGAGTGAAAATTTGTTCATCAGATGTTATTAGCTTTAAAGTTCCCTTCTAAGGTCATTCATCTTATTATGACTTGTGTAACTTCCCCTTCCTACTCTCTGAATGTCAACGGAAACAATTTTGGTTTTTTCCAAGGCAAGAGGGGGTTGAGACAAGGGGATCCTATGTCTCCCTTGATTTTTACACTATGTATGGATTATCTGTCGAGGATTCTAGATGTTGTTGCACAGTAAGAGGGGTTTAGATTCCATCCTATGTGTGGTCAGCTAAGGCTCAATCATCTCTTATTTGAGGATGATCTTTTATTATTCTGCAAAGGATGAATGTTCTATTATGTGGCTTTTGAAGGGCTTCTCTACTTTTTCTGCTACAACTGGTCTATCATTGAACAAAGACAAGACTGATATGTATTTTAATGGAGTTAAGAAGGAGATAATGGATGATATTGTTAAAATCTATGGCTTCAGAATTGGTACTCTTCCATTTAAATATCTTGGTGTCCCTATTTCTTCTAAGAAAATTACTAAGTTTGAGGGGCAGAAACTCATTGAAAGAATTGTGCAAAGGATTAGATCCCTGGGTGCAAGACATTTGTCTTATGCTGGCAGATTAATTCTTGTAAGGTCTGTTTTATCCACTCTGCATTCGTATTGGGCCTCTATATTTTTAATCCCTTCTGGTATTATGCACAAGGTAGAATCCATCTGTAGGAACTTCCTTTGGGGTGGTAGAGATTCCTACTTGAAATCTCCTAATATCAAATGGGATACCTGTTGTACACCTAAAGAGGAAGGTGGTTTATGCCTCAAAAATGCAAAGGTGTGGAACAAGGCATTGTTGGGAAAGTACACAAGTTGGTTGGCTTAAAAAAAAGACCATTTGTGGGTAAAATGGATTAATCAGATTTATATGAAAGGTTGTGATTGGAAAGATTATACTCCTCCTCCTGATTGTAGCTGGTCTTGGAAGAAAATTGTTCACGTAAAGGATATGTTTAAGGCTGGGTATGCTGGCAATCAGTGGCGGGCTAATCCTAAAGGCTACTGTAACACCCGCGAATTTCCCACTTTGACATTTAAAATTTATTAAACCGTTTGATTACTTTATTTTATATTTTTGAATTATTCAATTTAATTAATTTTATTTCAAACACGATCTTTATAAAAATAATATATAAAAGCTCATTTATATAGAAATACGTATTATTGAATTATATTCTTGAGGCATAATTTATAAAAGAATGAATGTATACGTATTTTTGGTCGGACAGTAATAATAGTGACTGTAATAATAATAATTTATGTCTTAATTTCCGTCTAGCTATAGACCGTCACGTTTTACCTTGTACCCACTTTAATCCGGACCAACCATTTATCGACAACTCATCACACCGACCTACCCTTTTTCACTCTACTTTTATAATATTAGTATTATTTATATCATTAGATATTATTATTATTATTATATATTATTATTATTATATATTGTTTTTATTATTATATTGATTGTTGTTGTCTTGTGTGACCAACCCCACCCCCTCCCTTCTTTCCTTTCTTCCTCTGCAAACAGCGAACAACAACAACAATACACAGCAGCAGCAACTACTCCATTTCCGTCATCCTCATCCCCCATTTTCTCCCTTATTTCTCAACCAAACTTCACCATTTTTATACCATTAGCTTATCCTCCTCATTCTCCTTCTTTCTATGTAAAAAAAGAGCCAAACTTTCGTCTGTTGCATTTCGGTCGTCTTTCAAAGGATCCGGTTTTAGAGCTTTTCTGTGCCATTTTTGGGTTTAAGATCATCGTAGGGCGATTTCTTGGACGTTTAGGAGAGCAAAAAGGTAACGGTGATAGGTTACTCGACAAAATGTCGAACTTTCGTCTTATGGGTCGTTTTATATGCTTTCATTCAGTAAAGTTTGGTTCTTGTGTCCTTTCTCCTTCATATGTAAAGTTCCGTCTTGAATTGTTGTTGGTAAAGGCTGTTTTGGCATGGTTTTGTCCTCTGTTTTTGGGCTGTCGAAATAATGGTCGCGGAATGTCGATAACAATTCCGTCTAAGTTTCGATTCCAATGTGTACCCGTGCTCAGGCGGTTTATGCGTTTTATTGTCCTGCTTTGGACTGACTCGAACTGGTATTGGGGTGGTAAAAGAGGGTGAATTGACATGGAGACATTAGTGTGTATGTATCCGTTTTAAGCATACTCAAATTCCGTCTTGATTATATTTGGAAACCCGTCCTTAAGACGTCTTGAAATGTGGATCTTTTTATATGCGGCTGTATGTGGGTTGTGGGACTGTTTATGGTCAGCTAAGAACGATTTTTTATAGGGGTCGTATGAGCTGTGGTTGACTCGGCTTTGGACAAAAATTCTCAGGTTGCTTTACACGGTTCCTATGGCTGCTTATGGCTGCTTGTTTCGGTCTGAGTTGGGCCGTGAGGACGAGTGTATTGTTCGCTTGTGAGTAGTCTTTTGGTGCAGGTTTTGAGACGAATATATGTCGAGAGTTGGAGACGGGTTGTATACATTGTTAGGACTGGTTTTGGGCGGTAATGGAGGGTTGATAGGTATGGTGAAATTAGTATATTTGTATCCATCTTAAGCATACTCATAATTCCGTCTTATGGTCTACATATATTGTGGTTTAGGGCATGTGTTGGTTACGATTTTGTTGGACCTGTTTCATAGATGTTGGACTCGCTGGCGGGCTGGCCGTGGGCTGGGTTTGGCCGTGGACCGGCGGCTGGCCGTGGGCTGGTGGTGTGACCACGACCTAGTGGTTTGTGGGGTGGTCACGGGATAGATGATTGGTTACACCCGTTGTTTTCCCCTTCTCCCTTTGTGTATGCTTTGTGTGTTTTTGTTTGTTGGGCTCAATTGAATTTAATTGTTGGGCTCACTACCTTGTTATCCTTGGGCTCACCATATTTCTCTTGTTGGACTTGTATGATTACATGACTTGGGCCAACCTCATGCTTTGTAGTAGGCCCATGAAGAAATCACTTGTGTGGGTTTCCATTTTAACCCGTAAATTTTGCATGATGTAAATTATCCATTACCGCTTGTTATATTTAACCGGCATGTTAAATTATGAAATGAGATATTTATTAATTTAATACGAGTATGAAAGATTTATTATAAATATTTATTTGGTTGAGTCGTATTCTTGGGAAAAGGTCATAATGCTATCTTACACGCTTGATATATCTTTACGCCTTACTTGTGCCGTTCTGCCAAGTATTGGTTTACGCCGCTCTCGTGCCGTTCTGCCGGAAGTTGGTTGATTTATGTTTTTCCCGCCCGTTCGGATCGTTTCGCGATTGCGGGTTACCTCATATCGTATTCTGGTGACAATGCCTTTATGCTATACATTTTGCTTGACTTGTCTTTACGCCTCTTTCGGATCGTTTCCGCCGATTGTGGGTTTAGCTCATATTTTCCGCCTCTTTCGGACTGTTTCGCCGATTCTCGGGTTCTCGACTTCCGTTCGTCGATCGAGTCTTGGATGCGGACTGTTCGCCGCATGTCGAATCGGGGACCGTTCGCCCCGAGAGTCCGGCGATTTAGACTAGGACTGAGTCTTGTGAGTACCATTGTCGTCCTACCAGGGGAATTATATATTTATATATGAGTAGTAAAGGTCTTGCTTGGTTATAGATATTGGTATTTGTCTTTCAAGGCAAGAGTTATGCCTTGTGTTGTTGCCTTGGTCCTATCGGATACTTGGGGTGAGCTATAAGCCCTCTAGTTGCGATATGACCGTCGGGATTGATGTTCCCATCCGTTCTTATGGTGAGATGCAAGCCATAAGTATGATGTGACATTAGTAGCCACGTCCCGTACAATGTTTACTAAGTGGTTTTCCAAGTAATGGCTACAATTTCTATTCTTGTAAATTGCATTGGTTGATCCCTTACTTAACTGTTTCACATGATTCGAATTCTAACCTCATATCTATGTTGTATTTTCTTGAAATGCGTTCTTTTGTATAAATGATCGTATTCTTGCCTTTCATATTATTTAATTGTTTCACATGAATAGTTTAACCGTTATCATGCTAATGTGGATCTATCTTGTTCCATCTCATTTAATTACCATGTTTAAACATAAATTTGATATCCATATTTTTGTAAGAGTCTTACATGACTTACCTGTTTTAGTTCTTTGTTATGTTCGTTTCGGCATTTTGTGGCTGGGAGAACCTTGAGTTACTCCCCACTGACTGTGGCGTTCATGTTTACATGAATGACAGATATTAGTGATGCATTCATGGGGTGAAGACATGTGTGAGCTAGCGAGCACTTCGGCCTAGTAGTTGGTTTATTAGGATTGTTTGGACCTACCTTTTATTGTATTGTCATTCGAGGGATATATTTTCCCTCACCTCGACTATCACGTTTGTATAATTTAAAATCTTTATTTCCGCACTCTTTATTTATGTTTTAGATTTTGGTGAACCCGCGCTTTAAATTTTAAAAGTTTCAAAAATTCCCTAAAATTCCGTATTTTATTAGTTATATTTTCCGCTTTATCGCGGGGTGTCACAGCTACACTGTTGCAGAGGGATATAACTGGTTAAGAGATCCTACACCTAAGGTTCCATGGATATATTTGTGTTGGAGTAATCTTAATGTCCCAAGAACTTCTTTTATCTACTGGGCTAGTCAGCATATGAAGTTACTCACTCTTGATAGACTACAGAAAAGGGGCATTGTTCAGGCTAATATCTGCTTCATCTGTGGTGCTGATCCTGAAAGCCATGAGCATCTCTTTTATTCGTGTGAGTATAACAGACACTGTATGGAGTTGATGCAGCAGAAACTTCATGTTCATTTCCCAGCTGCACATATGGTGAAATGGTTTTCTAAGAGGAGAACCAAAAGTAGACTGCAAAGAGTGGTGATTGGTGCCTGCTTTGTAGGTCTGATTTATGGAATTTGGCAAGTTAGAAATTGTGCTCGCTTATCACATCAGGTGACAGCTCCTTTGGTGCTAGTGAATCAGGTATGGAAGGAGACTAAAGAACGATTGATACACAGGAACAGACAGCTGCTTAGTAGTTTTGATCAACAGTGGATAGACTCTATTGTGTAATGTTTAGCTTTTAATAGTTGCTTATTCTTTGTATACGCTGAACATTATATTTTTTGATTCATATATATACTTACCCTTCACCAAAAAAAAATATATTACACTTAAATACTTTAAACTACCATATATTTTACATATGCTATATTCCATGATATATGTCAGTTTGTAAGATTGCTATATATTTTACTCATATTATTATTATTGTTCCGGGTGTAATTCCAGAGCAGTTATTTGTTACCACCCGTGCTTCTAGAATGACGTCTTTGATTGAATCTCCCTTGCGGTCTCCTGAAACAATGAACAAACTGAGGGCTCGGCTTTGCACCGAGCGAACTCACTTCGACGCTCAAGTCAGTAAACTTAAAAGGATTAAGTCGTATGTTACTTGGCGAAGTATATATTGTAGAGAGATAAGGAAGATATTACCAGATTATGAGGTGTTTAGGTTATTTTTCGGATGCTTTCCTCAATGAGGGTTGAGGAGTATTTATAGACTTTCACCTTTTGTCACGTAGTGGCCAAGTGGCCAAGTGGCCAAGTGGCTAGCAGGTGGAAAGACTGATCTACCCTCGGCCGAGGGACCCATGTCAGGCCGGCGGGCTCTGTTGACTCGCCGCCGAGGGGTCTTGGATATGAGTTCGCGGATATGTGCCCCGGCTGGCTAGTTGTACCAGCCAAGACCCAAGAGACAGGCCAACGGGCTGCGTCGGTTAGGCTGTCTAAGTCGTTGACTTGCTTGTGGATATCTTTGACCTTGCTCAATATGTTGACTCGGTCAGCGGGTGCAGAATATGCCCCATCAATTTGCCCCCAGCGTAGTCTATGCCGTGGTATGGACCTTCGATGAGTGTTGAGCGTATTCTGCGCAAGTTTGAAAAATTTTCTGCCCCGGCTTCTTCTACCTCGGCTTGGTTCTGCTTAGGCCGTACCGTATCATATCCCCCCTCCACATGGATGTGTAATGGACATCAGATGTGGAAAAGAAAGTGGCGCTGGCCGAGACCGAGGTTGTGGGTGCCGTGTGCTTTTGATTGCCCCCAGCCGGTGCTGCCAAGCTTGGTTTCGTCAGCGGGCCGTTGGGCAAGTAGATACCAAGGAGCATGTTTGAAAAAGATACGTCGATTGGCATTCTGTCAAGGAGCGTGTTGGAGAAGCTTTGCAACTGTTTGTCGATTGACATTCCACGGCTGCATGCTTGACACGTGGCTCAGCGTTGATTGGTTGACGCTTCATGGGCTTTGCCCTGATTGGTCGGATTGAGTGGGCTTTGCCCTATAAATAGGAGAGTTAGCCTTTGAATTTGGCCTTCCAAATTCATTTTCTCAAAAAATTTCTTCTTTCTAGCCCTCTTTGACGAAAACTTCTCTCTAGTTATTAGAATTGTTACTTCGGCGCAGCACTTTTCTTCAAGGTAAACAAACAAATTTTTCAACTTTTAACTTTTAAGTTTTTGTTGTGAACATGTCTTCTGCTGATGCCGGTCCTAGTAACCGTGCGCCGGGGGGTTCCCCGTCGCGTCTTGATGAGGAGGAGATACTAGACGCCATCCCGATAAGGTCTGGGGGCCCTAGGTCTCCTTCTCCCGAAGTTGATCCAAAAGCTTTGGAGGATTGGGAGGATGATGATGATGTTGATGACGACGATGATGATGCTGAAAGGGCTCGTCCTAATGAGGGGAGGCAGTACATCATGGATCACGGCAACGCCTGTAAGGTCTGCCCTGACCGTGCTTGGACCCATAAGTTCGCCAGTTGTTCCGGCGAAACACTTTTCGAGGGTCATTTCTACTTCGGCAGGGGATACAAAATTGTTATCCCTGAGGAGGGTCAGGCCGTCTGTTGCCCTCCCCCGGGTTGCACCGGTGTATACATTCGGCACCTGGAGTGCGGGCTCCGGTTCCCGCTGAATGAGTACGTTATGGCCATCATTAGAGCCATGAACGTCGCCGTGGCCCAACTGCACCCGTTGGCTATTAGGACCATAGTCGGCTTTGTCTGGCTCTGTCTCTTCAAGGGGGAGGTCCCAACGGTTAATTTATTCCGTCGGCTTCACCACCTTCGGCCGTCGTTTCTTGGTCGCGTCGGATGGTACAGCGTGCAAACGGAGCCGGGTTACGTCTCCGTTGATAAGCTTTCTTCCTGCAAGGACTGGAAAGATCGATGGGTGTACGTTGAGGTTCCGGATGACTATCCCCTTCCCCGGTCCTTCCAGCACCAAGTCAATTTGCGGTGCGAGAGTAAGGCGGAGCATGATAAATGGGTCACCCGGAGTAAGCTTAAGATGGACGCCATCAAGGTCCCTCTTAATGAGGATGAGAAGCTGGCGATGAGGCTGTTTGAGGCGGAGAAGAATGGGGTGCCGAAGAGATGGATTCCCCCGACGCAGATCATTCTTCAGGATGAGCTGCTCTGCCATGTCGGCCTCATACCGGCCCTAGCACAGGGTGAGTGGGGTCGGTGTGAGGCCCATTCCTGCTTTTGATGTTTCTGTTTCTTTGAACTTTGATTTATTTCTTCTATTTAACTCTTGCTTTGTTTCCTTTGCAGACCACTTTGGCCCGGACCTGTCTGAGGATATCCTCCGGAGAATGGGGCATGCCAAGGACAAGACCGTTGCTGATTTGCATCCTAAGGCTCTAGCCCGCGATCGCAGGACGTCGCCGAATGATCTCATGGATCAGCAGCTGAAGGGCTTAAACACGACGGCGGCCCAGGCGAAGGTTGCTGGTAACATACCGCGCCGAGTGCGGAAAACAAAGCCTTCGGCTGCGACGGCGTCAACATCGGTTCCACCTCCAATCCCCGCAGTCCAAAAGGAGACTGTGGAGGTAGTCGATATAACCGCCGAGGAGGAGGTCACTGCGGAAGAGGAATCTCCTCTCTTTCGTAAGAGAAAGGAGCCTACTGCTGTTGCCGCTGCTGTTGCTACCGAGGGCGGTAAGGAAATGGGTCCTCCGACCAAGAAGTCCAAGCCTGGTACAGATTTATCCTATGGCTCAGATTTAGCCGGTTCATTGGGCGTTCCTGATGACAGGCTCTCTGGTTTGTCCATGAATGTTGACATGGATGATTTGATTGAATTTTTTGTAGATTAACCGCTGCCGTCCACCGGACATAATGTCGAACGGCGTCCTGACAAGCGACCTTTGCAGACAGGTGGTAAAGATGCCTCCGCCGTTTCCTCCTTGCCGAAACCTACCCCCGCCCAGCTTAGGTCAGAGGGTCTAAGTTTGGCCAGGATACAGATGAAGTGGGCTGAGGCGGCCGGCGCTCTTATTATAGAGCAGGAAAAGGCTATGGCCGAAGCTGCCCCACAGCTTGAGCGGCTCAGGCTTGAGCTCGATGCTGCGAAGAGGGAAGCTGAGAGGGCCAAGGCTGAGGCTAAAAAGGCGGTCTATGCTGAGCGAAAGCTTAGGGAGGACGCTGAAAAGGCTGCCCTTGCAGAGAAAGCCAAGGTTGAGGCTGCTAAGGCTGATTTCGCCAAGCTGCAGGAGGAGCGCAACAAGTTTCAGGCCGTCGCCGACTTCAATGCTAAGAAGAGGGACGAGTGGAGGGACATGTTTAGGGCCCAGGCGGAGGCGCTTCGTGATAAGCAGGCTATCATCACCCAGAGGGAGTCGGACATTGAGACGCTCCAAAGCAAGATTCTTCCTACCATGTGGCCCAATACCGGGACCTGGCCGAGGAAGCTGCAAGGGAAGCGATAAGGGAGCTCTTTTCTGATGGCTCCTTTCCGTGGGAGAAATTTGACGGGCTGCTTGATGATAAGCTTGAGGCTAAGGAGAAGGCCGCGGCGGATAAGGCCGCTGAGGAGGAGAGGGTGGAGAAGGAGCAGGAGGCGGCTGCGAAGAAGGCGGCCCTTGCTGAGAAGGCGAAGGCGGCCAAGGAGGAGGCTGAGAGACTGAAGGCAGCTGAGGCTGCTAAGGCTGAAGCTTCCAAGACGGCATCTGGGTCGCCTACCAAGGATGATGCTGCTAACGTCGCTGATGGCGAGCAACAGCAGCAACAGGCATAGGGAGACGGGCGGTTGTCACCAGGTTCCCCCGGCATCTCGGATAGCCCGACTATTCGGGGACCAATTATTAAGCCTTTCCTCCCTGCCATCTTTTGGCGCTTAAATGATATGTCTGTAACCTTTTGCTCTTCTTTTCCTTGTTTTTTGTAAAACTTTGGTAGGTTGTGTTTTGGCTTATCCCTATGGGGACGGCCGTCGTCTGTATTCTCCTTGTAATCATTTTTAATAAATTTTGCTCATTGGCCCTCGGCTTGGCCGGGGCTTTGATCACCATTCTTCACTTGTCTTCTTGCGTTATTAATTGAGCGCTTTTTCGTTTTTACCTTCGGCCTGGCCGAGGCAGTTAGAATGCTTAGCTCAACTGCGTTTAACGTCTTTTTTTTTAAACATGTTGGCATGTTGGTCGCTTCCTCTTTCACTCTCGGTCTGGCCGAGGCGTCCGATTTGCGTTTCCCAACCGCCGCTGTGAACATGTTAGCGTATCGACCGTTGTGTCCCCTGCCAGGCCTTCGGTTGGCCGAGGCGGCTAGAGGTTACGGCGCGACAGCGTCGTATCAGAGACATATTGATCGCTTCCTCTGCCAGGCCTTCGGTTGGCCGAGGCGGCTAGAATTGCGTCTCAACTGTACTTATACGTTCCTAAGGCATGTTGGTCGCTTTGGCGAGTATCAACTGCGCTGGTAGTGACTGCCGTAGCGTCTACTTCTTGGGGTGACTGCCCGGCTTGGGCCGTGGCGTCTACCTCGATGTGGCTATGGAGGGGATAAACACTGATGGAAAACTTGGATGATTCTTCATTAGATATAAACATGCGTTGGGGTGCCAACAATTGTTTTGGACACCTCCGCCGCTATACAAAGTATTTCCTGAGATTGTCAGTGTTCCAGTGGCTCATCAAAGGCACACCCTCCATGTCTATCAGCCGGTATGTACCCGGCCTCATTTCTTCAACCACTTTGTAAGGACCCTCCCAGTTGGCCGTCAATTTACCATGAATGTTTCCTTTGTTGGTGGCGGCCGACTTTCTTAGGACTAGGTCCCCTACTTTTAAGTCCCTTTTGTGGACTCTTCGGTTGTAGGCTCTTCTCATTCGGTTTTGGTATCTTTGCCAAGTTGAGGCGTGCTGTATCTCGGCTTTCTTCGACCAGGTCTAGGGAGGCTTTCAGACCTTCCTCGTTTTCAACCGGGTTAAAGGTGGCTGTTCTGAATGTCGGCACCGTTGCTTCAATTGGCAGGACTGCCTCGGACCCGTAGACTAAGTGGAATGGACTGTACCCCGTTGCTTCTTTCTCCGTGGTCCGGAGGGACCACAGGACGCCGGGTAGTTCATCGGCCCATCTTCCCTTTAGGTCTTCGACTGTCTTCTTCAGACCGTTGAGGATTATTTTGTTGGCTGCCTCCGCCTGTCCGTTGCTCTGTGGGTGGCAGACGGAGGAGTATGCGAATTTGATACCAAGTTCTTCCAACCAGTTCATTATTGTGTCACTCCAAAACTCTCGGTCGTGGTCAAATACCATGACTTGGGGTAACCCAAAACGAGTTATGACATTTTCCCAGATTACCTTTCTTACGGCCGCCGTCGTCTTCATTGGCATCTTGCTACGACTTCAACCCATTTGGTGAAGTAGTCAACGGCGACAATCAAGTACTTTCTTCCTCCGGATGCCGTTGGAAATGGCCCTAGTAGATCCATCCCCCACCGTGCAAAAGGAAGGGGACTAAACCGCATTGCAGTCTCGGGAAGGTGCATGTATCACCGGAGCATGCATTTGAGGTTGTTGCACTTTTTGGTTTTGGCTCGGAATCCGCAAGCATGGTGGGCCGAAGTAGCCGGCTCGGAGAGCTTTGTGGGCTAGTGTTCTTGCCCCCATGTGATGACCACAGATGCCTTCGTGAATTTTTCGTCAAGATTAGCTCGCGTCTACCGGGCCGACATATTTCAAGAGTGGCCTTATCACGGACCTCCTGTACAATTCCCCTTCAAATACCAAGTACCTTGCTGCGATCCTCTTTATCTTCTGCGAGAGACTGCGGTCCTCCGGTAATTCATTTGTCAATTTGTATTTCATTATCGGAGTCATCCACGTCATCTCGGTCTCTATGTTGCCCACCATGCCGACGGCCTCAGTGATGCTCTTGGCATTCCTGATGTCCACCAGCACGGTTCGGCTGACATTCTTGATGGTCGAACTGGCAAGCTTTGAGAGAGCGTCGGCTCGGTTGTTCTCATACCTGGGAATGCATTGTATCTGAAAAGATTTCAACTTAGAAGTGTCAGCTTTTACCCTTTCCAGGTACCTTACCATCCCGTCGTCTCAAGTCTCGTACTCTCCTCTGATTTGATTAGCCACTAAAAGTGAATCTGTTTTCAAAATGATGTGCTCCACCCCGACAGCTCTAGCTAGCTCGACTCCGGTTATCACCGCCTCGTATTCGGATTCGTTGTTCGAGGCCGAGAAGGTAAATTTCAAGGCGTACTCAAACTCGTCCCCGTTTGGGCTGATGATAAGTATGCCGGCTCCTGCGCTGTTCGTCGTGGAGGACCCGTCGGTGTATACTTCCCATACACCGGGGTGTGATTCTTCTTGGTAAGTGCACTCGGCAAGGAAGTCTGCAAGTGCCTGCCCCTTTATCGAGGGTCTCGGCTTGTATTGAATGCCGAAGCCGGATAGCTCTACTGCCCATTTGATGAGCCTGCCGGATTGCTCAAATTTTTCCAATGCTTTCTCTAATGGTTGGTCGGTTAAGACCGTCACGGGATGTGCGTCGAAGTAGGGTTTCGTTTCCTTGCGCGGCGACGACGACAAAGAAAGGTCGCTTTTTCAATCAGTGGGTAATTTCTCTCGGCGGGCAACAACGTATGGCTGACAAAGTAGATTGGGTGTTGCTGTTTGTCTTCTTCTCTGACGATCATGGCACTGACCGTGGCCGAGGTAACTGCTATGTATAGATATAGCGTCTCCCCCAAAGATCGGCCGGACGGGGTTGGGAGAGTCTCGAAGATGAGCTTTCGATTGCTTGAAAGTTGTGCTCGTTCCTCCCCCCAGTGAAGTCCTTATTCCCCTTCAACACTTTGAAGAATGGGGTGCTCTTGTCGGTTGACCGAGAGATGAAACGGGCTAGAGCCGCCATCCTCCCGGTCAACATCATAACCTCTTTTCGATTCCTCGGCTCCGGCAGATCCAGGATTGCTTGGACTTTTCTCGGATTGGCATCAATTCCCCCGGCGCCGACAAGTACGCCGAGGAACTTACCTGCCCGGACACCGAAGTTGCATTTCATCGGGTTAAGCTTCATCTTGTATTTCCTTAGTGAACAAAATGTCTCGTGTAAATCGGCCAAGTGCTCATTTTGTCGACTTGCTTTTTACAATAGCATCGTCGACGTAAGCCTCAATGTTTCGCCCTTTTTGATTTTGGAACACTTTGTCCACTAGTCTTGTGTAAGTTGCGCCGGCGTTCTTCAAACCAAACGGCATCATTTTATACATGTATGTGCCGTTAGCAGTGATGAATGCGCATTTAGGCATGTCTTCCTCGGCCATGAATACCGATGATACCACGAGAAGGCGTCCAGCAGCTCAAGATAGTGTAGCCTGCCGTCGCGTCGATTAAACTGTCTATTCGAGGCAAGGGATATCAATCTTTGGGGCACGCTTTATTAAGATTGGTAAAATCTAAACACATCCTCCACGCCCCCGATGACTTCCTCACCATTACAACATTAGCTAACCACTCAGGATAAGTACAAGGCATGATAAAGCCCGCCGCTAGTAATTTATCTACCTCGGCTTTGATGGCCTCATCCTTCTCGGCTGAGGAGTTCCTCATCCTTTGCTTGACAGGGCGAGCGGTGGGGAGTACGTTCAGCTTGTGAACAATTACCTCCCGGCTCACGCCTGGCATCTCGGCCGCTGAGTAGGCGAAGACGTCTTTGTTCTTCCTCAGCAGGTCTAGGAGAGCGGCCCTGAATTTTGGCTCCAGGTTGACACCGACGGTTACGGTGCGCCCTGGGTCAATTTCCACCTCTTCAGTCTCGGCTCCCTCAACCATGCCGACAGTTGCATCCATGGGATCGCCCTTTTGTTGTAGGGATGGGCTCTTTCCCTTCTCTGACTTCTTCGCCACTTTGAGGGATTGCATGTTGCACCCTCTGGCAGATATCTGGACGTTGACCACTTCGTCTTTTTCGTCCTTTGAGACGAGCTTATGCGCTTCCCCCCGGTCCGAGACATACATCAGTGTCAGGGCCCGGATGGACATCACTGCATCGGCCTCGCTCAGAGTGACTCGGCCTATGAGAACGTTGTAGGCGGACGAGCCGTCAATGACCACGAACTCAGCTAGGACATTCTTAGCCGCATTCCCCTCGCCGAACATCACCGGCGATCGATCGACCCCGGGGTACCAAGCCGGCCCCGGAAAAGCGTACAACGGACTGGTGCGGGGGCTCAAGTCTTCAACCTTGACCGAGGTTGAGGAAGCACTCCCGAACATGATGTTCGTGTAGGCGCCTGTGTCAATCAGGCACCTCTTGACCAGGTGGTTGGCTATGTCCAAGTGGACTACAAGTGGGTCGCTGTGAGGGGCGATGACTCCCTCGTAGTCCTTCTTTCCAATAGTCATATCGGGGATGTTGGAAGCGGGGATCGCTGTTTTGGGCACAAAGTTGATGGCCCGATACATGCTCGTTCAGTGCCGTTTGTGCCCATGAGCGGACCCACCGTTCTCGTTGCCCCGATGACAACATGGATTACTCCTATCCGTTCAAAGACGGATTTCTTATTTGAGCCGCCGGCATCGGTCTTTTGGCCTTTGGCAACATATTTGCCGAGGCTCCCCTTCCGGATCAGCTCTTCAATGGCATTCTTCGATGCGCGGTTGTCGATTAGGTGACCGGTGTGGCCGTGGTACTCACGATCGGCTCGTGTCACCGTCCCCCTCGCCCGGGGCCTTTCCCACTCGACCCTCGTTCTTGCTCGGGCGAAGACCTCGGCGGCAGATACGACCAAGGGGTGTGATCATTGTACCGCTTTTGGTAGTACGGTCCCGAACTCCCCCCGCGCCCGCCGAGTTCATTTCTGGCGGACTTGTCGACCGTGACCTATTATTGTCACGGCGTCTTTCATCCGGGTTGTCCTCCCGGCGGCTCTTACTCTCTGAGTGCCCGGTCTCGCTGGGGCCTACCCAAGTTTTGTGGTAGTCCTCCACCTTAATGGCTTGGTCGGCCATCTTCCTGGCGGACTCCAGGTTCAGGCCTCCGCACTTGATGAGCTCGTTTTTTAAGTCTCCCCTTGGGAGGCCTTTCATCGATGCGAAGGTCGCTGCCACTCATTGTTCGGCTCACGAATCTCTCTTGAACCTTGGCATCGAACCTCTTCACATAGCTTCGGAGAGACTCGCCTCCCTCCTGCTTGATAGTCAGGAGGTCCGATGTCTCGACAGCCCTCCTTTTATTGCAAGAATACTGGGCCAAAAATATGTCCCTTAGGTCGCCGTAGCAGTATATCGACCCATCGGGTAGTCCCTTGTACCAGCTTTGCGCCATCCCATGCAGGGTTGTTGGGAAGACTCGGCACCAAACCTCATCAGGCTGTTCCCACACCGACATGTAAGACTCGAAAGCCTCGGCATGGTCGGTTGGGTCGCTTTCTCCTTTGTATGATATGGGTGGCAAATTTAGCTTAGTCGGCACCGGGGCTTCTAGGACGAGGCGCGAGGGGTCGTCGACCACGTGTCGAACGACACGCGGCGATCGGCTCCTCGCATCCCTAGTCCGGCTCCTCTCCCAGTGGCGGGAAGGGCTTCTTCCCGACTGCGGTGAGTCGGGCTTCTTCTCCGACTCGGTGAGTCGGACTTCTTTCACTCCTCCGGGGCATGCCTCGTCGGTCTTTGCGGCGACGCCGTCCTCCCGCGAGTGCGGGAAGGACCGAGGTCTACCACTAACACTGGGCTCCCGGCGTCTTGACAGGCCGGCTTCTTCCAAAGTGCTCGTTCAAGTCCTCGGAGTCACATTTAAGGCCCCTGGTCTCTCGGACGGGTGCCGCCGCTCTTGTCGGAGTGAGATGAGCGTGCGTGCTACCTATTAGGTCCAGGAGTAGCTTCGCTTTAGCTGCATCAACCACATGTCCCATGATGGTGACTTGGTCGGCGGGCAGCGGCGTATCTGGTATTATTGGCATCCCGTACTCCGGTTGAATTACTCGGCCGGTGGAGGGCTGCGCAACTCCAGAATTGTGGATGGTATCATCTTGGCAGAATTCGGTTTCGTCGGTCACGAATACTTCTTGTTGTTTCGACATCTTCTTAGCTTTTTGGGTGGGTTTTTGTTTTGTGTTTTTTTTTGTTTGGGAATGAATGTGACTAGCTTCTAGTATCTTTCCCCACAGACGGCGCCAATTGTTCCGGGTGTAATTTCAGAGCAGTTATTTGTTACCACCCGTGCTTGTAGAATGACGTCTTTGATTGAATCTCCCTTGCGGTCTCCTGAAACAATGAACAAACTGAGGGCTCGGCTTTGCACCGAGCGAACTCACTCCGACGCTCAAGTCAGTAAATTTAAAAGGATTAAGTCGTATGTTGCTTGGCGAAGTATATATTGTAGAGAGATAAGGAAGATATTACTAGATTATGAGGTGTTTAGGTTATTTTTCGGATGCTTTCCTCAATGAGGGTTGAGGAGTATTTATAGACTTTCACCTTTTGTCACGTAGTGGCCAAGTGGCCAAGTGGCTAGCAGGTGGAAAGACTGATCTACCCTCGGCCGAGGGACCCATGTCAGGCCGGCGGGCCCTGTTGACTCGCCGCCGAAGGGTCTTGGATATGAGTTCGCGGATATGTGCCCTACCGGCTAGTTGTATCAAACCGAGACCCAAGAGACAGCCGACGGGCGTCGGTTGTTAATTTGTCTAAGTCGTTGACTTGCTTGTGGATATCTTTGACCTTGCTCAATATGTTGACTCGGTCAGCGGGTGCAGAATATGCCCCATCAATTATTATTATCACATTTTAACTATAAATATATTTTAATTATTATATTTAAGAATTTTCTCCATCACAAAAATCTTCGATCTCTTATTTGAAAAATACATCGCCGAAATAATAATTAGTGTGATTTATAAAATACGAAAATCTCCGTAAAATACAACACCAAATACACAATATTTATTAAAATTAGTAAATGTAATGATATTTTGATTTTTCGTATGTAAAATTATCCTCACGTTTTTCCTTTTCTATCTTAATAATTAATAGAACACATCAATATTGTAGACTTTAACAGTAAATTTAAAGTGTAATTATTAATAATGCTCATTTCTCTATATATTACAATCTAAAATACCGTGCATTTACACGGGATCTAAACTAGTATGATAAAAAATCATTTAAAAAGACAACGGTAATAACGGGTCAAGAGAGTCAACCCCTCCAAAACCACTCTCATCTCTCCTCCGGCCTACACAACCTTGCTCACGTATTCTCATATCGCCATCACCTCCCTCGTCCTGACTACGTCACCCAATACCAAACCAAACGCCTCTCCAAATATCAAATCTCCCCTTCCCTTCATTTCCACCTTTGACTTTTCCTAACTCCCACTCAAATGACCATTCTACCCTCTTAACACCCTCTCCCAATGTCCGCCCCCTACGCCATGATGATTGACTCACGCGCCACCGCAGTTGCCTTCTCAGACTCAAACGACATCAGCAACGGCACCACCACAACTACCACGTCAGATATAGCCCTCTCTTCCGACATCACAGCCCTCAAAACCACCGCATATCCAACTGACTCCGCCGCACTCTGTCGTCTCTCCGATAATCTCGATTCTCTCTTCGATAACAACACCTTCGAACTCGAGTTCTCCTATGCCGACGCCACCATATCCTGTTCTAACTCCCACCGCCACGTCTCCGTCCACCGCGCCATCCTCTCCGCCCGTTCCCCCTTCTTTAAGTCTCTCTTCGCCTCCCTCGCCCGCGATAGGAGAGATCATAAGCATGCCAAGGATAAGGATGAGAAAGTCAAGGATAAGCAGGAGAAGAGTAATAGTAGACTTGTTAAGGTGGAATTGAAGGACATTGTTAAGGATTTTGATGTCGGTTTCGATTCGCTTGTTTCTGTCTTGGCTTATTTGTATTCTGGTAGAGTTAGGGCTTTGCCTAAAGGTGTTTGTGTTTGTGTTGATGATCACTGTCCTCATCTCGCTTGTCGCCCTGCTCTTGATTTTCTTCTTCAGGTCTTGTATTTGTCTCACATTTTTCAAATTGCTGAACTCGTTGCTCTTTATCAGGTACCTACCAGGAATTAATTTCTTAATTCTTTCTTTTGATTTTTGATTCATTGATTTGTTGAATAATTACGAGTTTGAATTGGAAAATTGGAATCATTGTCCTATAGTACAAGCCAAGTGTGAGGAGTTATTTTCATCAATGGACGCGTTTTTGGTTACTCCAATGAGTTGCTGGTTTAGTTCTGGAATTTTGTTGTAGTTTGGTTTGTGAGAATCCCATCTCAAATGCGATGGTTGAGGTCTAATCAGTCGTCTTATACCTTATCATGGTTGTATGAAAGATGGTTATTTGGTTACAGTAAAACCGATTGTCATCAGATGAGTTGAGCTCTAATCACTTGTAAGATCTTAAGTTGAACACTCGGACACATGGTATTATATTAAATACTCATCCATCCCATTTTTATTGTCCTACTTTCTATTTTGGGATGATTTAAAAAATAGTGATGCAGAATGGGACAATACTGAGAATCCATTGTTTCTCCTTACTAAATATAGAAAGGGAACAATTAATTATGGAAAATTTAAGAGGGAAAAAGAGACAATAAAATTGGGATGGAGGGATTATCAGTTTGAGAGAATCAGTTGTTATTGCGCTTGATCTTGCACTATAAGTGTTGGCGATACCTACTCAAAATGCGGTCACAATAACTGCCCTTGCTAACTCGAGTTAGATGCGGTGTCGCTGTTGATATAAAATACCATGTTGAACATTTTTAAGAACTAGTGCTTTTGTCATACAAATGATGTTTAATTTGAAATTAGTGTGAAGTTCATTTTTGTAATGGGATGTCACACGCTATAGCATGTTGATGGGAGCATGTCGAGTTATCTCGATTCAGGGATGATGTTGATGTATCATGAGTTTGAATCCAAGAATTATGTTAATTCGTAACGAAATTTGATGACTAGGTGTTCTCATCATTCATATATACATGGGATTGTCATCTGATAACCCCTATTCTATAGGCGGAAAAAAAAAAAGGCTGGGGTGTGTAGTAATACCATCTTAGTCGGTTAGTCCAACCTACCATCTTAGTCGGTTAGTCCAACCTACCATCTTAGTCCGTTAGTCCAACCTGTAATTGAACTTTGATAGGGAAGCACTACTCTTTTAATTCGAATTCTGTCCACGTAGAAGGAGCTGGTATTCATTCAGTCAAAGACTCTGTGGAAGTAAAAACTTGCTTTTGATGGCTTAAGCCTAATGGTAGTATTTACTATGGAGCTGGGTGACTGTCATTCTTATGGCACATGGTAATCGCGAAGATATTTTAAATTGCATGTCTGTTTTGTTACCTTATTATTCGGGAGGTTATTCGGGTAAATTGCCTCTGATCATGCTTAGTATTCCTGTCCACATAGAAGGAGCTGGTATTCGTTCAGTCAAAGACTCTGTAGAAGTATAAACTTCCTTTTGATGGCTTAAGCCTAATGTTGTTGTTTGATCTCCTTAGGGAATTCTGAATTGTTTTCTGTAACACGACATATATCTATGTTTTGAATCTGAGAATCGTTCAAATCTGACTTGATTGGTAATATCTTGCAAAGATTGTAGATAAAAGAGGAGTAGAATGAAATTGCTAACTCAATCTGTGCCTTAGAAGATACTTGAGAGTCTTCTGTAGTGTTTACTATCTTTACATGCAACTTTATATGTTTGATAAGCACAAATTTGTACTGAAGCTAAAGGTGGTGTTATAGTTGCATATTTACCTGTTGTTGTTTTCAAGATGTTCACCACTTTCTTGCTATTGATAATGAGTTTCATGGAAGTGCAAGTACTCGCCAAGTATTTATATGGAGTATATGTTCTTTTTTTTATCAAACTGGGATTGTCTGTTTACAAAGTATCAAAATTGACCCGTCTTCATCATTCACAACAGCAGATACTCTCCATTCTGGCCTGAGTAGGAATGAGCTGGAGTGTTGTCATTTGTGTAGCTATAAATGCCTTGTTGACTACATTTTTGCTGTTCCGAAAGACAATCTTCTAACAAGTGTGTGCTCATACAGAGGCATTTACTGGACATTCTCAACAAGGTGGAATTAGATGATCTGTTAGTAGTGCTTCATGCTGTCGACATGTGTGGAAATACGTGTGAGAAGTTGATTGGAAGGTGTATAGAAATAATTGTGATGTCAAATGTTGATGTAATCACACTTGAGAAATCCTTGCCTCAGCATATTGTGAAACAAATAATTGATATTCGCAAAGAAGTCGGTTTCACTGGGCCTGAATTTGTCGATGGCCCTGACAAGCATGTGAAAAGGATACACCGAGCTCTTGAATCTGATGATGTTGAATTAGTGAGAATGTTATTAAAAGAGGGCCACACTACTCTAGATGACGCATTTGCCCTTCACTTTGCGGTGGCCCATTGTGATGCCAAGACCACCGCAGAGCTTCTAGAACTTGGGCTTGCCGATGTTAATCTCAGGAATCAAAGGGGATACACCGTAATACATATTGCAGCTATGAGGAAAGAGCCTAAAATAGTTGTGTCTCTACTTACCAAGGGAGCTCAGCCTTCTGAACTGACATCCGATAATAGGAAAGCTTTACAAATAGCCAAGAGGCTGACAAAAGCTGCAGATTTCCTTAAATCTACAGAACAAGGGAAATCATCTCCAAAAGATCGGCTTTGCATTGAGATTTTGGAACAAGCAGAAATAAGAGAACCGTTGCTGGGCGAGGGTTCTGTTTCTCTTGCCAAGGCTGGAGACGATTTGCGGATGAAGTTATTATATCTTGAAAATAGAGGTTAGTGTTGTTCGACGTATTTTTCTTTTTTGCTTATGGTTACTGAAGTACTGAATCCTTTGTAGATGACTAGATGAGAGGAATTTCCTTTAAAGAATGCTTGCTAAAGAAGCATGTCAGCTTTTATTCTAAAATGAACTGTCATCGTGATTGTGGTAATGGTTAAGTAGTCCTGGTTTCAAGAGATCACAGATATAGCCTAATGGGTGGCGGCCAATGCCGCGGTAATTTCATAAATCATTAGATCTTCAATTCGTCTTACCATCTGATATTTGGGTCATGTTTGTAGTCTGTCTTTTCTCCCTTATGACCTTTTTTTTCACTAATAAATCCATAAATTGCATATACACATAATTCCCAATACTTTCCCGGTTTCTATTGATTTAGTTGCAGTAATAGCGCGGTTAATTAACAATGTTATTTTAAGATATCGTCTTAAGCAGCCAAAATATTGGTGTGTTATCGGCAGAGTGAATACGTAATGTAAACGGACATAACAATGGCGGCTTTACCTTTTTAGATAATAACACACTCTCCATTTAAAAACTGGAAATGTGGGAGAGAACTTTGCTTTTCAATTCTCTTTTATGTAATATACAAATTTGAGATGAAAACATATGAGAGAGCATGTAGAAGTTATAGGGGGTGAAATTGGTCTTTGCTCACCAATGAGAGTGTGTATATAGAAAGAAATATAAGTGTTCTCTGTACAAATATTAGTAATATTTAGTTGTGCCAAAAAAAGATGAAAAAATACCCGCGCCAGCCGCCAAGTCAAGTTTATGACATCGAAATTTAGCAATGGTATGACAAATGTGATGGGCTATATTATGTAGTTTGCTACCTAATTTGACATCTCTCTTTACCAATGTTTTCCATCATTTCACGATTGTTTGGCTGACCTAAATTTAGGTGTTGTCTTATAGATACTTCAATGTTTGGACCTTTCTTAATCAAGGTTACTCATACTCATACCTCATGTATTATAAGGTCCAGTATGAATGTATAATGATAGTCAAATTTATAATCACAATATTCATGGATTTTTGCATATATTGATTACTATTATAGTTTTATCTACGTATGCATTCTACCACCACTACGAGTCTACGACCACTTTCAGTTACTACTGCCTATTACCACCCCCATTCGGTTTAACTCAATCAATGTTTAACTTTGACTATTTCTCCAGTGTAACTTTTTTATTTAACAAATGGAAGTTCTATAGTATCATTTTAAAGTTGCTAACTATATTCTACACTGTGAGAAAGCGTCGTTAAAGTTGATAATGTTTATCTCACAAAGTCAAATGAAGTCAATACTAATAGGATGTTGTATTATTTTTGAAAATTTTCTTTGTTGGAGACCCAATTAAAATTATGTTAAGCGGCCTTCAAGGAGGTGAAAATTCAATCTAAACAAATCAGCCTTGTGAACAGACTAGTTCTGTCTCCCTTTTAATGGATTGAGGATCTAAAGTTCTGAACATTCTAAAAGGTATTGAAATTGGTCAGGTAGAAGTGAAACATTTATTTATTTATCTATTTTTGTTGAGATCTTTTGTTTCATTTCCTCTCGTTATATGGATGTTTCGGCTTTGTAGTTTCTCATTTGTCCATCCCTCGTAATGATCATCTTACTAGCAGTCTTAACACTTGTTTTTTTTTTTTTTTTCTTTCTGTTTGCAGTTGCTCTTGCAAGGTTACTTTTTCCAATGGAAGCAAAAGTTGCCATGGAAATTGCTCAAGTGGATGGGACTTCTGAGTTCACATTATCCAAAAACATGGCTGATGCACGACGAAATTCGGTAGATTTGAATGAAGCTCCATTTATATTAAAAGATGAACATTTGCAAAGAATGAAAGCCCTGTCTAAAACTGGTGAGCAAGATTGTCATTGTTTTCGTAGTCGGTTTATTCACTCCTTTCTTTTTCTTGTGTCCTTGTTTACACTCCTTTAAAAGTCGTAGTTTATATTAGCCTACCTCCATTTATATCACACAAATCTTGCTTATCACACAAATCTTGCTTAAGATGCATATATCCGTCTTAAGCTTAAAACGGGTCAAATAGAATAAATGAGACAAAAGTAGAATACCTAGGGACTAGGAAAAACCTTGTCTCATCTGTCCAAGTATGGTGCTATTTGACCCGTTTCAAGAGTGCCCGTTTTATGAGAGACCAACTGTTTATATTAAAACATTGTTATGTTTCACCGATTTACTCTCTTCTTATAACCCATCTTTTGTTGGGTTTGATTGTACTACATAGAGACGGTTCATGATGAAATTGACATGATTATAGTTCTTTTTGTCATCTTTTATGGCTTAATGCCTTAATGGGTAGGGTTTTTAGCTTTTAAACTTTAGCCTCACATTATTTTATATGAGCGGTCTCTGAGGAGACTAACTGCTCCAACTCTCAAGGTTGCAAGTTTGACATTCATTGTGCTTACAGTTGAGCTTGGAAAGCGGTTCTTCCCTCGATGTTCTAATGTACTTAATAAGATAATGGACGCTGAAGATTTATCACAGCTAGCATACCTCGGAAATGATACTCCCGAGGAACGAATAAGAAAGAGGAAAAGATATGTCGAACTCCAAGACGCTTTAACAAAGGCATTTACTGAGGATAAAGAAGAGTTTGATCGTTCCACATTGTCGTCTTCAGCTTCTTCGACACTCATAGGGAACACTCGTGATAGGATGACTTTCAAGAGGTAGTTGATCCACCCTCAGTCTTGAAGTTGCCTCCTCCTTCGCTTGTATATTCTATATATAGAGTACGGAGTTTTTTTCCCCCTACTGTTCTTGTTTACATGGTCTGTACCATAGTTTTTGGCCGATGTAGGTTTGTAACTCTGTACACTGCAGTTCATATTGGTGAGATAACATGTTAATATTACATAGCCGGAGAAACACTTGGTGTAAAAATGATCATATTATTGCTTTTGGTAATTGCATATATATGACCATACAGTTCGATGCGATGCGATGCGATGTGATTGCTTGGGTAAAAACCCATAAGTAGTATTAGAAAAACGATTAGCAGCAACTACGTCGGAGATATTTGATGGTAGAGACTCCGACCAAATTCGTCTACCAATCGGCGTAACATGGTGGATGAGGAGTAGATAGTATACAAGTTAGCTAACAGGGGTTGATTGGACCGTAGATTGTTAAATTTGGTGTGAAATAAAGATAAGAGAGTAGATAGTATACAAGTTAGCTAACAGGGGTTGATTGGACCGTAGATTGTTAAATTTGGTGTGAAATAAAGATAAGAGAGAAGAGTAGAGGGAAGATAGAGAGAAGAAAGAGAGACAAAATTGTATATTATTCCATTATGAGGGGTATATATACACATACAATGAGGGTAGAGTTTCCATAAAAAAATACACTGTAGAATATTTTAAGATATGGACAACCATGTAATACTATAATAATATTTCACAACACTTCCCCTTGGATGTCCATCACTGAAGAAGATGCCTCGTTAAAAACCTTCCTAGAAAAACCCCGTGGGAAAAACACTGGTGAAGGAAAAAAGTACACTAATCTTCAAACACGCATAACAAGCTGTCTCGTTAAAACCTTTCCATGGAAAACCCAGTGGGACAAAACCATGGCTAAGGAAAAAGAGTACAGCGCGTGCTACTCCCCCTGATGACTTGATAAATCTTGAAATGATCCATGGTTTGACATAGCTTCTCGATCGTTGAAGTAGTACCCATCTTATTATAAAAGCTAAGTTTTTTAAAGACTTCTAATTGGTTGCTGAGTTCCTACATGTGGGTCCCCCCATATTTCATATTCCATTTAATTACCCTCTCTCCTCAACCCAATTTATATTTATATTTTAATTACTTATGTTAAAACATAAATTAAAATGTCACAATTTACATAAAATGTTGCAATTTACATACATTCAACTAGTCTAACTTGTCAAATACATAAAATATAATTCTAATAAAACACGGTTGTATATTATCTGATATTCAAATCTAATATTTATCAAATATTCGAATCTCCAAATATGACTATTTATATTGTCACGGTATTGAACACTTAATCACGCTCAATTACATACTCATGTATTTAATGATAGCGTCTGCTATTACGACCCGTACATTTTTTGTACGGGTATAAAACTAGTTGTAGTTGATAAAATTGAGTATTCAATCAATATAAATTAATGACAGTTTTGATATCATATTTATTTGAGAACGTAGAGTTTGGATATAATTATTTCATAATAACTCTTGGATCTTTATTTCAAAATAATACTTCCGCAATAGTGATATAGTTTCTCTTCAATAAACGACATACCATTATATATCTAAAACAATTATCATCTTAATCAATCATGTTGACATGGCTAAACTATAGCGCAATAATGCGCTTATAGTGGCACCTTGTTAAAAATCTTGCTAGGAAAAACCCGTTGGGACAAAAAAAACCTAGTCAAAGGGAAAAAGAGCGTAGCATCATTTCTTAATCCTTTTCTTAAGGAGAATCAATTCGATAATTATTGAATAAATCATCCAATACTTTTGAGCAATTTTCTTTGCTAAACCACGTATGTATGAATTGACATTCAATTGTAGACTTTGACTACATTATTTTCCAGTCGTTATGGTACTTCTGGACCATAAACTAATTTCACATGTTTAGCAAGAAACTCATTTAAATCATTATTTTCATATGCTCAAACTGCAGGTTGAGACAATAATAATTTTCTTCTAATAAACTCTACAAAAGTTTGAATATTCCATTTTGGAAATAATCACGACAACCTTTCAATCGTGTCGTAGAGATTCGTATATAATCATGAGTTCCCAAAACTCAATTAATCAAACATCATCATTTGATGATCGTTTATAAGAGGCTCCTTAGGGAGTTATCTTCATTGGAGTATCTCATAAGATAACATTTCTCCTTTTTAAACATTTATTAACATGTGTATGCATATGATATGAAATCAATTTCTAAATAACATATTGTAAAACAATGCAATAATAATAATGTATAGTAAAATTAAATGCAATGATGAACTTACTATCTATATGCACATGATGATGACTCGATAATGCAAACTGTATGGTTTCATTTTCCAATATTCATAACTTAAATTGAATTCAGGTCAATAACTGGACATCTAGTTCATAAGCTCATTTATAATCATAGATTATATGTCGACAATTAAAATGGACTTAAATATAAGATCCCTAATTTATAGTCCATTAAACTCCGCGCGAAAATGCATATCGGTTTCTCAAATATATCGATATAATTTCAATATCTTGCGATATTATCAGTACTGAATCAGTGATATCTGAATATATTTGGTACCATTCCTTTTCTATATAGGCCATCTATTATCATTCAGATATTTATGTCACTTCCGGGACATCCAAATGTCTTTACTCCATATACAGGAGTACCATCTGCCCAAACTTGCCATTTTCTTATTACTTGAAATATGTGAACCGATATGACTCTCACACTATATTTCACGTGTGCTTTATTGTTGAAATTGGCAAGAATCTAATTTTTCATTACATATATTTTCCATGACTAATGTATAGCTCGCTATACCACATATAGGGCTAATTTGTCTATAATTAAATCATAGATGTCAATGTATGAACCTATCACATTTTGATAAGTTGATCAAAGTGGTATCATAATACATCTTCATAACCAAATGAATACCATCTTTTCTAATTCCATGAACCTCTACTTGATTCATATTGAAAACAAACTGATGAACTTAAGGTTGCGTTGGGGATAACATACTTGTTTGTTTTTACCAGCTTTTCCTTATCATTCTCCCCCTAAGGTGGTAAAAACCATAACCACCTTAGGACTTAATTTCTCATATCACCGATGAGAATTTATATGGGCATTTTTTGTATAATAACAATATAATTGTAACACCCCCATATTCAGAGGAGCCTTAACTAGGCCTTCCTTAGCATATAAGGGCGTTACCATCTCGGTTGCCCGAGGATAGTAATTATCAAACGTCGATAAGAGAACTATTATGTTATATTACAAGTGATTTAAACCAACAAACGATATAAAAGATACAACTCAAAGACTACTCGCTACGACCATCATATCTCGTGAAGACTCATCCCGCCCTGGGACTCGCCTATCAACAACATCAACACCTGCTAAGACCGACTGCTCACCATAAGGGATCACGGAAGACACATAACAAACAAACAACCACACAAGGTCAGTACTGAGATAAGATACAACAATCGCAACTACAATTATCAACACAATATACGCTACCAATCTCATGTACAATCACAATAATCCAACCAACCTCGTCACTGACTGCCCACTGGACCAGCCCTGCCAGTGGGGGACCGCAGCCGTTCCCACCTAAGCCCCGCTCATCATATCGAGCGATAACCCTGTCCATTAATGTGCACATCCCCTCCCGTGGCGGGTTCCACGAAGGGCGAAACTAGGGCGTGAAGCCACTCCCGCAAGTGACCCCACTCAGCCGAGAACGCATCTCGAGAACCAGAGACAAACAATCACAATCACAACCACAGTAGTCACAACACAATTACGATATTAAATAATCACAATACAACCACAACGACCAACACACTAGACCATCTACAGAAACTGAGTAGGCGAACCTACCTTTAAGCAACTGCAACCAATCCAAGCCGACAAACAACATATCCAGCGACCAAGCAAAGCCTATAACCACAATACAATTATCTATTACTAACAAGCAAACCCTAACTATAAAGAACAAGGACACGGATGACGATTATGACATACCTATGAGGAGAAACTCGGCAAAAGGCCGCTACCCGACTCAAGTGACGCTCTCCTAAGGCACAAGGAACTTCAAAAGGCTTCCATGGAGGTTTTGAGGTGAAGGGAAGGGAAGGGAAAGAGGCGACTGAAGGATAGGAGGAAAGTGGCGGAAGTGATTTGCGGATTTAACAAAACGCGATATAAAACCCTCGCTGAAAACTCGGTACTCGATCGAGTACCCATCATACTCGATCGAGTGGCCCCCTACTCGATCGAGTAACCTAGCTACTCGATCGAGTGGCCTCTACTCTATCGAGTACCACTCCTAACACGCAACCCAAGATGGTTTTGGCACTCACTTCTAAGACTATTCCCGCTCCCAAGGCCAGTCAACGCTGGTTAAAGGGTCTCTAAAAGGGCGGGTATTACAGTCTTCCCCCCTTAAAAGAACTTCGTCCCCGAAGTTCAACTCACCTATCTCCCGCACAAGACACGGAAACAACACGACCTCACCAATCTTCCTGCTCAAATCATTACCCCTGGAAATACCATCCCCCATGTCATCATCATCACCGTCTAACGCTCTATTCATACATATATATCAACTCTTGCAACTATCACACAAACATTATCATCATCAATTGTCACTCTATATGTATACCTCTACTCTTACAAACTATTGTATACAAAACATTAATCTCGCAGTACGAATCAACATCAACAGCGATCACCCATCACACGTTAACAAATATCAACCCGAGACATATCTCATATCAACTTCATACTGTACAACTAACACCACTGTGTTACTCACTAATTCATTCTATTACGACCCATCGCACCACAACTAGCTCTTTATGACGGTCCTTTAAAACATACTATCACATTCATTTCAATGAACTAAAGTAACTACTTACAATTCATATAAGCAATGTGACCAACGTACTAGAAAAATTTAGTAATTAAACAACAAAACCTTGTAAACGAATAACAACATAACTTCAAAATCAGCCTTTTTATTTTGCGACATTACCCTTCCCCTCTAAAAAGGAACTTCGTCCCCGAAGTTCACCACCGAAATTACAACGCATATTACTTATTACTTGATTCATAACATGAATTAGAAACATATTATTTATTGTGGACATTACTCGCTAAGCATAAACTCGTTAAATTATAAATCATACACAACCCACCGGGACAACTAGCCGCCATCGATAAAGCACGTTAATATCGTATGCACAACGTATGAAGAAATGTAACTTCAATGAATGAATGGTAATATGGCATATGTAGTATTAAAACAATCAAGAAATCGTCACCACTTCACTAATGGTTACAAATATGCATATAAAACCGAAACTTGACTTCCAACAAATGAGATTAACGGTTCAAAGGTGTTACTACGCACTAATAACCACATTAAACATCAAACTTGCAATTATAAAACAATTGAACACTTTTAATTTTCGAAAACCTCCTGTAACAGTGCTACTCGATCGAGTATGTAGCGGTACTCGATCGAGTGCCATGCTACTCGATCGAGTGTCTTGGGTACTCGATCGAGTAGCCCAAAGATCAGAATACTTTTTATCCCCCTTTCCTGCAGCTACTCGATAGAGTACGGGGTACTCTGTCGAGTACCTACAGGCCAAGTTCCCCTATACAACCTGTCATAAGCCAACATACATGCACATAGACGTCATATAAATCGAGTCGGGATGACTCCCCGACTTCTAACATCCTGCAATAAGTCAAATATCAAATCCGGCCTTATGGCCAACAATACAAGTTCATAAACCAAGTGTCAACGAAAACAACTACTAGCGTCTAACAACACTACTAACATCAACAACTATAAACAAAGATAAAAACAAGGAGTATCACTCCTCCTGCTGCTGCTGCTCCACCATCACCTCATCATCACCATCACCTCCGGAAGTACCCGCTCCTGATGACCCAATCCCCGCATCCACTCCTGCTCCGGCTCCCGGGCTCACGTACCATGGGGTCAAGCCACCGTAGGCAAAGGACTGAGGTGTCCCCCACGTCGACTGATCCACCCCGTAGGAATGGAAAACCCCTGTGTAGTCCCCAACTCCACTCCACCAAACCGGATGCGGTCCCTCAGTCCCTATCCCCTGAGTGTACGCCATCTCGTGCATGTTCCTGAGTGTCAAAGTAGATGACACTCTCTCCGCCAAGTAGCTGGATCGCGTCTCCGGGGTGTCGAGGTAAGGGTAGCATGGAAAAGGATGCTGCTGCTGCTGTGGTGCTACCGACCGTGGCCTAGTCTCCGAGGTCCTCTCCCTCACTCGACGGGGTCCTCTCCCCAACCTAGGTCTCTCTACCGCCACGACCGACGCATTCTTGCCCTTCTTTGGCTCTGGCATCACCTCGAGAATCGTGTCGTCGATGAGGTAGGTATGCAGCTGGCGGGGTCTATCAACATCCTCCTCCTCCTCCCCATCATCAGAGTCCACAGTCACTACCGCCGGCTCTAAGGGCTCCGTCGGTGGGAGGCGCTCAGGAGCTGGAATCTTCATCCAACTCACGCCCCACACCCTCCAAGCTAGGCTACCGTCAGCCAAAGTCCTCAACCATTTCAGGTCGAGATAGTAGTCACGGTCCATAGTGGGCACTGGGGTAGCTAGAGGCACGTACTCCGAAGAAGCCTCAAAAGAGGTTAGCTTTTCAGCTAACCGAGTGGCGATAGCGCCACAACTCAAGTACCGGGAAGAGGCAGTGGCCATCAAGGCAAGGGCAGCACAAACCATGGAAGGAGCATTAAAGACCACTTTCCTGGTCCGCTCCGGGTTGAGGTACGACATCAAAAGCAACACCTCATGATTGTTCAGCTTACTGATATCCGGTCGATCATAAAGGAGGTTCGAGAGAGAACGAAGAAAGATCCTCAATGTGACATGCTGAACATCATTAATCAGCATGTTACTTGAGGTGGGAGCTGGTTTCCCGGTCAGACAAGGCATTAGGCGGCAGACACCGCACTCAGCAGGGATATCAGTGATGGAGTCCTTGGGAGGCTTGGCCAACCCAAGGTGAGAAGCAAATTGGTCCATAGAAAGCAAAAAACTAGTGTTCATCAACCGAAATTCAACGGTCTGGGCAGCGGGGTCATAGATAAAGGAGCTCATAAACTCCAAGGTAAGAAAAGGATAAGAGTGTTTCCTCAGCCTATACAAACCCATAAAGCCCAAAGTCTCAAATATGTGACGGACATCCGTCTCTATCTCCAATTCCTCCAACAGTGTAGTATCTATACACCTCGTTGGTCTCATCTTGCGTTTTTGTAAAACTACAAAACGCTCTCGCTGTTTGAAATAGGGTACCACAGGTCCACTCCCTTCCCCAATCTCAGGCGGATTACCCCTCCCCCGTTTACTTTGACGAGTTCCTATTTTCAGTCTCGGCATCTGTTTTAGCATATGACTTAAACAACTTGCATAAACACGTAAATCATATACTTCATAGAATTTGGACTTTACATACTCAGTTAGGCACTCAAATTCACCAACAAATTCAACATGTGAAGCACATAATTCATGCCATTAACTTGAATACTCAGCTAGGTACACACATTCACCAGCAGTCTCCCAAATTTGATATATATAAACTCAGTTTACAGCTACTCATGAGCCACAGTTGTGAACGATTTATCATGATGAATACACATGCTCAACAAATTCGAATATCCTAGCATGATTCTCAGGTTGTTCCAAACACATTCCTAATCACATGTGAGGCATTCTTACTAGCTCATGGAAAAATAACTTGGAACATATCATCATCATCATCTTCTATATTAGAAACAAATAACTCAATTAACTTTTCAGACGGTCTCTACAGCTGTAACAATTTTGGCATATTTTTCATCAATTATCATCACTATTATCATATTAAAGTTCAACCTTCACCTAAACAGTCATATACCACACCAAATTCCAATTATAGGTCACGAATTTCCACTTGAGGCACTTTTAAGACGGAGTTTTAAGGCAACTTTCTAAGGTGAAAATCATCAAAATCCATCCTTCAACATAATATAAACAATGTAGAATACTCAACTCCATCATCTAGTCAAAGTAAAACAATCAAAAATCAATTTCAATTTTGTAAACCTTAGAAATTTCGGTTTCAATTTTGGCAATTTCTAGTCTAATTTACAGCAATTAGTCACCAACAAACATGGAATGAAGGCATGTGAATCATATTGCAACTATTAAAAGCAACAATCTAGCCATATGAATCGAAAATTTTAGATTTTATCCTTATTCTAACACATTCAAATCAATAAATCATGTAAATTAGGAAGAAAAGCATACCTTGATTGAATAACAAAGTAAAGAAACGAAATTAAACAAAGAAATCAACCCCAAGAATCACCACTAACCCAAGAGTATGAGAGATTTTGAGAGGAATGTAGACTTAGGTTTTCGAAATATAGGAGATGAATGGGAAGAATAGAAAGAATAGGGGTTTTAAGAAACCCGTAAGTCTCACTGTACAGTAACCTACTCGATCGAGTACCACCCTACTCGATCGAGTAGGAGCTATTTCGTCGAGTATCTGCAGGAAATCTTTCCACATCCCGACGTCATAGCTTCCTAACTAGATCGAGTGAGGTCTACTCGGTCTAGTAAGCACTCGCACTCGGTCAAGTATAGTTAAGTACTCGGTCGGAAATACGAAGTAAATTGAAGATACCTGCAAAACAACACCGCGTGTCGATTCCAAACTAAGCTCGGAATTCGGCACTAATTATCACACTCGATCACGTATTACTATCATTACTCACGCATAACGTATCGCCTCAGCTAACAAGGTGTATGTCACATTACGCTACACAAATTACCCAACTCGGTTTACCTGCTACCGAATCATTCATAAACATAATTACGTCATCATATTACACTTGAACTTACCTTACATATTACTACCAACTCGTATTCACTTCAATTTGAAGCATGTAATTAACATCAATTCTTCTTTCATATAACATATATTTGCATATCCTCATAACAACTTAATCTATCATGTTCTACATTCAATCATAAGCAGCTCATCTTACACAAATCAATTATTACGCAGCGGAAAAATTTCAGCCTATAAACAAGGTATGAACGCATTACTATATGCTATGTTTCAAATTATAACTCAACAATTCTATAATTATCATTATTGTACTCACGGTAGGGTTTATAAACTCGTACATGACTACCGTCACCATCAACTTACAGCAAACACCACCATGTTCATCCTTCTATTATAGCACACCCATTCACATTCCCAAGCATTTCTATCGAATAGACTTTTGTCACATATCTCACAATCATCATACAAGCTCACTAAGCATGCCCAAAACTTCACTAAGCACAACCCACATACAACTATCATATCTTTATTAACTCTAACCAAGGCTCAACTACAAGTAACTCCGACACAATTAGCATACACGTCACACATATACACACGGACTCCACATTCCCGTACCATGTGACTGGCTTAAGTATCATGGGGCCAAGATTTTGAAATGAGGGCGCCTACTCACCCAAAACCTAGCATCAGCTGGGGCTCCCATTACACATACACAAGGTTCATTTTATTAGACTCACTACGTTCATTATGTTCATTTGTTACAGGTTCCAAAATCGTCGCTCTGATACCACTTTGTAACACCCCCATATTCAGAGGAGCCTTAACTAGGCCTTCCTTAGCATATAAGGGCGTTACCATCTCGGTTGCCCGAGGATAGTAATTATCAAACGTCGATAAGAGAACTATTATGTTATATTACAAGTGATTTAAACCAACAAACGATATAAAAGATACAACTCAAAGACTACTCGCTATGACCATCATATCTCGTGAAGACTCATCCCCGGACTCCGCCTAACAACAACATCAACACTGCTAAGACCATTGCTCACCATAAGGGATCACGGCAGACACATAACAAACAAACAACCACACAAGGTCAGTACTGAGATAAGATACAACAATCGCAACTACAATTATCAACACAATATACGCTACCAATCTCATGTACAATCACAATAATCCAACCAACCTCCGTCACTGACTGTCCACTGGACCAGCCCTGCCAGTGGGGGACCGCAGCCGTTCCCACCTAAGCCCCTCTCATCATATCGAGCGATAACCCTGTCCATTAATGTGCACATCCCCTCCCGTGGCGGGTTCCACGAAGGGCGAAACTAGGGCGTGAAGCCACTCCCCAAGTGACCCCACTCAGCCGAGAACGCATCTCGAGAACCAGAGACAACAACCACAATCACAACCACAGCCGTCACAACACAATTACGATATTAAATAATCACAATACAACCACAACGACCAACACACTAGACCATCTACAGAAACTGAGTAGGCGAACCTACCTTTAAGCAACTGCAACCAATCCAAGCCGACAAACAACATATCCAGCGACCAAGCAAAGCCTATAACCACAATACAATTATCTATTACTAACAAGCAAACCCTAACTATAAAGAACAAGGACACGGATGACGATTATGACATACCTATGAGGAGAAACTCGGCAAAAGGCCGCTACCCGACTCAAGGGACGCTCTCCTAAGGCACAAGGAACTTCAAAAGGCTTCCATGGAGGTTTTGAGTTGAAGGGAAGGGAAAGAGGAGACTGAAGGATTGGAGGAAAGTGGCGGAAGTGATTTGCGGATTTAACAAAACGCGATATAAAACCCTCGCTGAAAACTCGGTACTCGATCGAGTACCCATCATACTCGATCGAGTGGCCCCCTACTCGATCGAGTAACCTAGCTACTCGACCGAGTAGCCTCTACTCTATCGAGTACCACTCCTAACACGCAACCCAAGATGGTTTTGGCACTCACTTCTAAGACTATTCCCGCTCCCAAGGTCAGTCAACGCTGGTCAAAGGGTCTCTAAAAGGGCGGGTATTACAATAATGCAGTTGGATTTTTAATGTGCTGAATCACAATGCCCAATTTGGAGACTAACGATTCAATATAATAATCAAACTGTGATCTCCAATATCTAATATATATGCTCAATCTCCTTGTAATGTCTTGCCTTTAATAAATTTACACGAGAGAGTTTTCAGCATTTATGTTTTCCTTAGGATAAACTTCAGGTTTATCAAAACGGCTACAATAAGAACCCGGATGGCCGTAATTGTCACATCTGGATCATTTCATGTCAAGTTTCTTAGTTTCCAACAATCCATGACAATCTTTTATAATCTATCTGGCCAGATAAATGATGTGACATAGGACACAACAGGTGTCTCGTATATATAGGCAAGAATTATCAATGTTCCTGGTTCGTCGGTTTTGTTACTCGTCGTCAAAAGTTACCTAGACCAAAACAATATTTATAACTTAACAAACTACTCTCCTCTTAGTAAAGAGGTAAGTATAGGTCGGATCCCAAGGGACGGGTATTAATGTAGGATTTTCGATTGCAAATGGTCGTGTCTAAGGGTGTCACAATTTGGGTTGAGGTAGGAGATCAACTAAACTAAATAACAATGCAAACAAAATAATGAAAGCAAGCAAGATGATTAAAATGAGATGTAAACAATTGATTAAAAGCACTAGGGTGTCATGGGTTCATAGGGGATTCATGGGATTTGATCATACAAACATGTTTTCTACTAGATGCAAGCAATTATTGTTGTGATGGGATCGAGTTAATGTATATCTTACAATCCCTAGGAAGATTTGGGTCCCGGGGCCGAATCGATTAGATTGTACAACACCTACAAGTCGACTTAATCCTCCCTATCCAACTATATGCATGGTCTAATGAGACTCGAGTTGGTTTATGTCTTACAAGTCTCATTGAAAAGGTAAGTGATGGGTAAAAAATGGAAGGATTCATAGGCTCGCATTTCATCAAACATAACATGTGCATAAAGTGAAATCACAACAAGCAAACAAATTAATTATGAAAACATATTAGATTAAGCATGAATCAATCCCCATCTTGGTTTCACCTAATTCCCCATTAACCCTAGTTAAGGAAACTACTCACTCATTATCAAGTTTAACATGCTAACAAGGTTGTCAATCATACTAGCAAGGCAAAACATGATGAACAAATAAAGATGATTAACAATAATTAAAAAGGATTAAGAGAGAATTATACCTATAAAGATGATTCCCAATAATAAAACAAAGAATAATAGAAGTACTTGATGATTGATGGAAGGTTGTCAATCCTCCAAATAAACCCAAATAACCTTCTAATTACCCAAAATAAATGATGAATGATAGAGAAATTAAGGAATGATTAAGAAATGAGATTTGTATTAATGCTAAATTAAGAATTGATTACAAGATTAAGAGAGTATTAGGACTTGATTAAGATCCTATTAAGATGATATGATAATCTAGGTAGTACAATGGGGTATTTATACTAGAGATTAGGTACAAAAATTAGGGTCACTAAGGGCTTAAATGACTATTAAGACCCTTAAGAAGAGTTGAGGAAGTGCTCCTCTCCAAGGAGATGCTCATCTCCGTTTTGGTGGTCTTCAAGTAATACGCTCGTCCCGAGCGTCTTGGCTGAGGGATGATTGGTTCTGCAGCAGAATCTAAGCGGATTGTGGGTAGGGACGCTCGAATCATTGGGCCTCAAGACGAGCGTCTTGGCATCGGGACGCTCGGACTGTAGCAGGGCGACGCTCGTCCTGGGCACTGCGACGCTCGGATTCCTTCACAGTCACTTCTCTTCTTTTCTTTCTTCAATAATCCTCGGGGATCTTGTTGGAGATGCAAGGATCCTTTCATCATTGCCCAATCTACTTTATTATCTACATAGGCCTTCTAGCATTGTCTTCCCTTTGATGCTTGGTCTTTGAATTCGATCAATTTAGCTCCATTTTACCATGAAAATTCAAGGTTTGCACTCCTTTCCTACCAAGGGATCAAAACCTCAAAGAATATGCAAAACGAGAAACTAAAGACAGTAAATGACCCAATTATGTACTAAAAAGCATGGGAACGAGGCTAATTCGGGGACTAAATATGCTCAAATATGAGTCACATTAAATATCCCCTAACCGAACCTTTGCTCGTCCCGAGTAAAGAGGTGAAAAAAACTAGGACCCTTATTCAAACTAACCTACTAATTTAACCGATGTGAGACAATTAGCGGGTCTCACTCCGCCCCTTCAACTCACAACAAGACAACCATGAGGTAGGATGCCTTCTTGCAAGGCAAGGTGGGGCTTACCAAAATGGCGATACATCCGAGAATTAAGCACACAAAACAAGTAATGGATGCATCTACAAAAATGAATAGCCACTTTCCTCATCTAAGTGGCGGAAATTATCTACAAGGGAAGCAATCTAAGGGTACACATTCCATCATAGATACGGTTTCTTTAAACTACTAAGCCTAGACGGATACCAATAAATCACCTCCAAGTTGTGTCAAGCTAGGGTACCTTTGTCCTCAATTGTTAAATGCTTTCGTCAAGAGTAAACTCCCTATGGTGTTAGAAACACTGGAGGATCGCGGAATTCCCCTCCTTGCCTAAACAAGAAGAAGGGTCGTCCCCTCTCTACCATGAACAAAAGTGGATACGATGGAAAAGGGATCAATAGAATTTTGAGTTTCATGTGAGAGTTTGCTTTTGTTGTTGTTTTTCCCCCTAATTTCTTGTGGCATTTGACATTTTGAGAACATTTCTTTGCCATTTCTTTTGATGTTTGACATTTTCAACACTTGACAATTTTTCAACTTTTTCTTGCATTTCTTTTTGAACATTTTTAAAGCTACCCCATTTGTAGGGAGGGTGCTTATTTTTGAAGCATTAGGAGTCTATTTTTGTTATTCCTCTTTTCTTTTGATGCAATTGCAAACTTTTTGACTTTTCATTTAATTTCTTAAACTCAAATTTTGAACAATTTTTGTGCCCATTCCCTTTGATGACAAAATATGGTAGAACATGGACGATGGTTGCATGGTTTTAAGGGTCACCTTGGAATAAACGGTAGCCAAGGAGTTATCACACCACAAGGTACTCTTGACTAGGCTTTAATCCATGGGTCAAAGGATACTAGCATGACACATCCTAGGGTGTTTTACAAGCATTATAACAAGCAAAGTCTTAAAAAGAAAAAGTATCTACAAGGGCCTTATATACACACTTGTCAAGCTTCCCAAATAGACGGTTTCACAAAATTTTCCTAAATGCAATTATATGCTATTATGCAACTAACATATATACAACTTTAATGCATATGCTTCTACCAACTAGTATGCCAAATAATCTAAATGCAATCCTAAATTCACATTTTTTATACCGCATCAATCAAAATAAAGCCACATAGTCATTAACATAAAGAGGAAAAAGGAGATTGGAAAGATCATACCATGCGGTTTTCAATATCCTCATGTCTCGGATGTGGCGTAGTCAATCAATGTGAAAAAGGATAAACAAACACAATATATACAAGACTACACTACAAAGAAAATGAACATGTTTTTGGATTTTTTGAATTTTTCAAATTTTTATGGTTTTTGTTTTAATGAAATTAAAAGACATGTTTTTGTATTTTTCAAAAATTTTCAATTTTTATCATTTTTGTTTAAAAAGACATGTTAGAATTTCCCATCCCCACACTAGTATGGGCATTGTCCTCAATGGCCAATACGATAGGAAATTATGCGATCTATATGAAAATGCATGATTTTTAAGCTAAATGCAAACTATATGACATATAAACAAGAGTGAATGCAAACTAAGCTATGCTATATGATGCATGATTTTTGTTATGTTGGAGAGCATAATTTAGATTAGCTCCCAATGCATATGTATAAACTTCCCCAAACCAAAATAGACACTATTTTTAATGTCAAAAATTGGGGGAGTTCATGCATAAAGATGCTATGCATGAAACAACAATTGTCATTTTGGATTTTGAATGTGGGAACAATAAAAGAAACACCTCAATGTGGCCGAGGTGTGAGTCCTCTAGTTGATGCTAGGACTCAAAATTACGGTCAAGATAAAAATTATATGAAAAACAAGAGAAATAAACAAACCTTAAAGGAGGTGTAGGAAACTCACAAAGTAATGTCGCATCCTCCCAAGAGCTTGCTAATCCTCAATCTTCGCCCATGGCGTCATCACTATCATCTCCATTATCATCACCAACTTTACTTGAATCATCATCAACCTGCATAGATCCGGAGTTATCATCACTTGCACTTGAACTTCCTTCTTCTTCCTCACTACCCTCTTCTTCTTCTTCTTCTTCTTCTTCTTCTTCTTCTTCTTCTTCTTCTTCTTCTTCTTCTTCTTCTTCTTCTTCTTCTTCTTCTTCTTCTTCTTCTTCTTCTTCTTCTTCTTCTTCTTCTTCTTCTTCTTCTTCTTCTTCTTCTTCTTCCTCACTACCCTCTTCTTCTTCTTCTTCTTCTTCTTCTTCTTCTTCTTCTTCTTCTTCTTCTTCTTCTTCTTCTTCTTCTTCTTCATTCTCTTCATTTTTTTCACCTTCTTGTGCACCACTCTAAACAACAACCATCTCCTCTTCACCCAAGCTACCACCTCTAGAAGCACTAGGAAAGAAGATTACCTTATCCGCCCAACTAGGCAAAGGACAAGATGGGTCAAGAAGTCCTTGCCTAGCAAGATGTAGGAGAGGTGGATATTGTGCTTTATAAGCATTGACTCTATCCTCATAAGCTTGATTGTGCATTTCTTTCATCAAGAGAGTCAAGTAGTCATTCCCCGCCTTAATATTTTCGGGTTGAAATTCATGGTAGGTGAATGGGTAAGGTGGGGTGATAATGGAGGAGGAGGGCTCGGCAATGTCTTCCCCTTGATGTTGTGTAATATACTCGGCTTCCTCGGAGAGTGGGAGAAGGTAGTTTGGCCTATGAACATTCAATCGGCAAATCTTGTTAGTCATTTAGACCATTTTATACTCATCTTATGAAATCAAAATTACTAATTAATTTGATGTAATGGTCTAAATCTACATGCATGCAAATAAAAATAACAAAAATGGTGTAAAAACCATTTAAGAGAAATTTCCTTACATTGATGATGGAAATATAAAGGGCACAACTCAAGGACTCCTTCCTTGATGTTGTTCTTGAGCTAATAGATGGTGGATGATCCTCCAAAAACCAAATTACCAACTTAGGTAATCTCCTTTGGATGCACCCAAGATTAAACCCAAAAATCCTAATAATTACTAACTAGATAATTAGTAGGATAACCTTGTATACTATGTAATATTATTACACTAATAATATTAGTTTAAGTATATTATAGTTTTGTGAATTATTTTTGATGATGATCAACAATTTGATCAAGTTTTTGATGAGAAAATATGAAGAAAATAAGGTTTTTTTTTTCTTTCTCTTTTTCTCTTCAATATGGCACGACCAAGGGTCTATTTTGAGGATTTTTTGGTCTCCAAAATCATCATCTAATGAGTGTAAATAGTGGGGTATTTATAGAGAACAAAATGTAAAGAAATGAGTTAAACATTTCTTAGTGGGTTATGCCACATGTAATAACACTTATCTTATACAAGTGTCAACCCACATGTAATATTTTGGTCCATTTCGATTTCCGACATTTTTCCCACAAATGCATGCTTATAAGTCTTATATTTAATTATCTTATATAATTAAATATTAATTTAATTATTTAACAGTTAAATAATACAAATTAACCACTAATGATTACTTAACTATTAAGTAATCATGAGACCATTTTATCAACATATATTGTGTCAATACTACCCCATTTAGCTAATTTTACAACCTCTTGTAAATTAAAATAGCTAATTATCTTTACCTCAAAACTTATACATATATCGTATAAATTTAATTAATTAACAATTAGTTAATAAATTCTAATTTATATTTATTTATTAATTATCACATAATTAAATAATAAATCCTCTTGGCCCGAGTTCATAACCCGTCATCAAATAATACATTCACACGACTTATTAAAAGTCAATTAATACAAGGAATTAATTATATCGTATCTCATACAAATAATTAATTTATCCAATTTGGGCATCATCCTATAGGTGTGACCTAAAGGGATCAGCTGATCACCGCCGTCACACGACAGTAATGTCAAACTCTATTCAGCCAATCATTACCGATTAACGATGACCAGCTGACAAATAAATAATATAAATCCCTGATATTCCTTTTACAAGATTTATTATGTAAACGCACTCATTGTGGAGGACACTACTCCAACAACCTCCCACTTGTCTGACACAAGTGTGCGTTACCAATTCTCTTGTCCAATAATATCTCCCACTCAATGCAAGATGTCTTTCAGGTCGTTCTTGCACGTGATCATATCATAAAGTGGTTTCCTCGATCGGAGAATGATGCCTCGACCGGATAATCTACTATAGATCTCATCCGAGCGTGGCCACGCATTCACAGTCATTTCTCCTCGAGTGGCCTTGAGATAAAATATGACTTAAAAGGACAATCCCGTTGACCTATTTTCTTCATTCGATACAGATCACAATGACCCAGTAAATGCTCATCGACCTCCTTTTACGGTGCGACCTAGAACAAAAACCAAAGCCACCGGAAAACCGTACCAACTCAGACAAATAGTTACCAGTCTAAAGACTTGACTCGAAGGAATAAATTGAAATCCTCGCCACGATAGCAACAAAAGGACTCTACAAACGGTCACTGTTCGACAAATTGTCTCACAATCTGCCTATGTAATCGACCAGCCATCACTATGACCATATGACAGTCGAACCTGTCATCTATCGCCTTACAATCTAGTCATTCCGAGACGTCACCTCATTAAGTAACTAGGGACAAAATACAATGTTAATCCAGTTCACTTTAATAGAGTTCGACATTGTCACTACAATCTATTTGGATAAAACAAAGTATATAAAATTCAGACATAAAATTGAATATGACGATAAATTCAAGTATCATATATGAAATAATAAATACAATATTTTGATTATTACATATCATATAATTTACAATAGTTATGGCATTCGTCTCAATCCCATCGAAACTACATGACTATCATGTTTAGATTGAGACAATGGCTTGGTTAAAGGATCAGCGATGTTGTTAGCTGTCCCAACTTTACAAACTGTAATTTCTTTCCTTTCTATTAAATCTCTAATTACACGAAATTTCCTAAGTACATGTCTAGACTTGTTACTAGACTTGGGCTCTTTTGCTTGAAAAATAGCCCCACTGTTATCACAATACAAAGTGATAGGATCCTCGGCGGTCGAAACTACTTTCAGTCCCTCTAAAAATTGCCTAATCCAAACAGCTTCCTTTGCAGCTTCAGAGGCTGCAATGTACTAAGCTTCCGTTGTAGAATCAGCAGTCACAAACTCTTTGAAACTTCTCCAGCAAACCGCCCCTCCGTTCAACAAAAAGACAAAACCAGCCTGGGATTTCAAATCATCCCTATCGGTTTGGAAACTGGCATCCGTATAACCTCTTACACGTAATTCAGATTCTCCTCCAAACACTAAGAATGAATCTTTAGTCCTTCTCAAGTACTTCAGAATATTGTTGACAGCTATCCAGTGACTCTCACCTGGAGTTTTCTGAAAACGACTCGTCATACTCAAAGCATACGAGGCGTCAGGACGAGAACACATCATAGCATACATGATCGATCCAACAACGGAAGCATAGGGAATCGATTTCATGCGTTCAATATCCTTAGGCTCAGTAGGACACTGTGACTTACTCAAAGTGATCCCACTGCCCATAGGTAGAAAACCTCTCTTGGAGTTTTTCATATTGAATCGGCCAAGAATCTTATCGATATAGACTTCTTGACTCAATGCTAATATCCTTTTGGATCTATCCCTATAGATCCGGATACCCAAGATGCGCTGAGCTTCTCCCAAATCTTTCATTTGGAAGTGATTTCCCAACCACTTCTTAACAGAAGCAAGCATATCAACATCATTCCCAATGAGTAATATGTCGTCCACATAAAGAAGTAAGAAAACAACTTTACTCCCACTAAACTTCATGTATAAACATGGTTCCTCAACACTTCGAGAAAAACCATTCTGTTTAATAACATGATCAAAACGATGATTCCAACTCCTTGATGCTTGCTTAAGACCATAAATGGATCTCTTAAGTTTTCATACTTTGTTAGGATTTTTAGGATCCACAAAACCCTCAGGTTGTGTCATGGACACTTCCTCTTCCAGAAACCCGTTCAGGAAAGCGGTTTTGACATCCATTTGCCATACCTCATAATCATGAAATGCAGCAATCGCTAACATTATCCGAACAGATCTAAGCATAGCAACTGGTGCAAAAGTTTCATCATAGTGTAAACCATGAACTTGGGTGAAACCTTTTGCAACCAATCTAGCTTTATAGACATCTATATGTCCATCCATGCCGATTTTAATCTTGAATATCCACTTACATTGAAGAGGTCGAACATCTTTAGATAAGTCAACCAGGTCCCATACCTGATTATCGTACATGGAATCCATTTCGGATTGCATGGCCTCGAGCCATAGCTTAGAGTAAGAACTCGTAATAGCTGCTTTATAGGTTTTGGGTTCATCACTTTCCAAAAGTAAAACCTCATAGTCACCATCTTCCTCGATAACACCAAGGTATCTATCAGGCTGGCGACTAACCCTTTCTGACCTCCTAGGTTCAACAGAACAATAACCATTCCGACGTAGAAGGAACATCTTCCTGCACTGTCACATCAGTTTGTGGCTCTTGAACTTCATCAAGTTCAAATTTTCTCCCACTCTGTCTTCTAGAAATAAAATCCTTTTCTAGAAAGACAGCTTCACGAGTAACAAACACTTTATTCTCGTTAATATTGTAGAAGTAATATCCACAAGTTTACTTAGGGTAGCCTACAAAAATACATTTTTCAGAACGAGGTGCAAGCTTATCGTCAAACTTGCTCTTGACATAAGCATCACAACCTCATACTTTCATGTATCGCAGATTCGGGACTTTCCCTTTCCATATCTCATATGGAGTTTTGTCAGTTGCTTTAGTGGGACTTTTATTAAGTGATTGTATAGCAGATAAAATGGCAAAACCCCAGAATGACTTAGGTAACTCTGTTTGACTCATCATCGATCGAACCATATCTAATAAAGTTCGATTCCTCCTTTCAGCCACACCATTTAATTGTCGTGTGCCAGGAGGAGTTAACTGAGATACAATACCGCAGTTTTTAAGGTGATCTTTAAAGTCATTGCTTAAATATTCCCCACCACGATCTGATCGTAATGCTTTAATCTTCTTATTTAATTGGTTTTCTACTTCATTCTGAAACTCTTTGAACTTATCAAAAGCTTCACTTTTATACCTCATTAAGTAGATATACCCATATCTACTCATGTCATCGGTAAAAGTAATGAAATAGTCATAATTACCTCTAGCAGTGGCTGTCATTGGGCCACAAACATCGGTATGTATTAAACCCAATAACTCACTAGCTCGAGATCCTTTTCCTAGAAAAGGTGAACGAGTCATCTTGCCAAGAAGACAAGATTCGCATGTACCAAATGATTCGAAATCAAAAGGTTTAATTACACCAGTCGACACTAGTCTTTTAATGCGCTTCTCGTTGATGTGTCCTAATCGACAATGCCATAAATAAGATTGATCAGGATCACCTGTTTTGAGTCTTTTATTATCTAAATGATAAACATCGTTGCAAGTATCTAGAATATAAATACCATTGACTGAAATAGCTTGACTATATACAATCCCATTAAGGGAAAAAGTACAACACTTGTCTTTAATTACAAAGGAAAACCCTTCTGTGTCTAACACAGATACATATATTATATTTCTAGATAGTGTTGGTACAAAATAAAAATTATTAAGATGCAACTGCATTCCTGAAGCTAAACTAAGTACATAAGTTCCTACTGAGACGACGGCTACTTTAGACCCGTTTCCCATTCGGAGATCGACATCACCCTTGTTTAGCTTTCTTATGCTTTTTAGGCCCTGCAAATGATTGCACAAGTGAGAATCACAACCATTATCTAATACCCAAGTTGTATTTGAAGCATGATTTATGTCTATCATAAAAGCTTCGGTTGAGAAATTACATGTCGGCTTCACAATGCCAGCTTTTATATCATCCAAGTACTTTGTAAAATTACGTCTCCAATGTCCCTTGTTATTAAAATAATTACAAGTGTCTTTAAGAGGATTACCCTTTATAGGTTTAGGCTTGGTAGAGCAATTCGCAATTGCTTTACCTTTGCCTTCCACCTGAACGGGCTTCTGACCTGCGTTCCTCTTAAACTGCTTCTTCCCCTTCACTCAATCCCATGTCCTTCTCTGCTTGCACAAGCAGAGAATGGAGCTCATGTAAACTCTTTTTCATGTTCGTCATATTGTAATTTACCCTAAATTGGGTAAATCCCTTGACGTGCGAGAGAGAGTGGAGCACTCGGTCCACCACAAGTTCGTCGGGGATCTTGCATCCCAACCCCTCTAAAGTTTCCACGTGCTCAATCATTTTAAGTACGTGTGAACTTACAGGTTGACCATCTTTGAGGTTAGCCTCAAAGAAACGAACTGCGGTGTCATTGAATTATTCTCGGGGCTTGAGAAAACAGAGTAGAAAGCCTCGAGAATACTTCATGTGCATCGCGAAACTTGACACATTGCCTTTGTAAAGCAGGATCCATTGAAAAAATTAAAACATTTTTTATTGCAGCGCATTCCTTTTGATAATTTGAAAAAGCCTCCGTTACATCGGCAGTGGCCCTAGTACTAGGCGAAGGGGCAGAGGGATCGACAAGGTAGCGTAATTTGCCATCACCTGCGGCAGCTAATCGAAGTTGTTCCTCCCAATCTTTAAAATTACTACCGTCGGCTTTTAAAACATATTTGTCCATAAAAGAACGTAGCCATGAATCTCTAGCTATGGTGACGGTTTCACTAGTAGAAGTCATCGTGATTACTACAAAGGAAATAAAGGAAAGATTAACATTTATCGTCTAGAAATATTTAACTTGTAAAACTATTTAACAAGTTCCCATTTATATAATGATCTCCCACTGAATTATATAAATGATTCCAAGATCCAATTTTATATAAACACGGGCACGGTGGACCGATTCAACCCACATTTATATAAATTTGGTGAGTCAACAACTTTGACTGATTCTACTACTAGAACTCTTGGTTGACGGATTTTCTTAAAATCTATCTTTTAGCCCCAGAATAAATATGGGCACGGTGGACCGATTCAACCCATATTTATCCCGTTGAGTCCAACCAATTTTCACGCGTAATAACTTTTATTACCCTACTTACCCAACGTAAAAAAGAGTGTACCTCGGTGATCCGAACCTACCTCTAATGAAGAAGGGATTCATAGGTGCTATTATTTGGTAAGGCTTAATCTCAATTTTAAAGAAATGTGAGAGATCTTATCAATTTAATTGTCTATCACTTTTAAGTGAACTAAATTGGTGAATGCTAGACAATTAAATCGATAACAACAAAAATAAAACATGTAGTGACGATTTGGCATGAATGTATAAATGAATTAAAACAAGTCCTAATATGGCCACCTAGTTAATCTAATTAACTAAAATTATTACACTTCGGAAACCAACTCCTTGGTCCCTTGAGTCTTCATAAATTGGCCTCCTTCTGTAGGATTTCGGAACGCCTTTCCGAAAACACCGTCTTCATGAAAACTCCGTCTTTAGATGCTTCATCTAATTACTAATAATTAAATTACATAACAATACCCTATTATACAATTTGTAATAAAATTAAAATAAAAACTATTAATTAATTACAAATTAGGCGATCCGAAATCGCAATTAATTACAAAACAAGTCGATATTCCCTTACATTACGGGAAATACCAACTTCTACCTATGGCCATATTAGGAAAAATTACATTATTATAATGCAAAAAAAAAACATTCATCCAAATGAATAATAAAATGCATTATGGAAAATGACATGCCAAATCGTCTAACTTACCAACAACGATCATTTGAGCTTGCTTTGACGAAATTTTTACAAATAAAAATTCATAATCAATTCTTAAAAAATTTTTAAGACATACTCATGATACGAATCTAGTCATATATCAAAATAATTATTCTCAACAATTATCTTGAATTTATATGGGAATTAAAACACAATTATGACAAAAATGATATAATAATTCACAATTATCATACAAAAATTCCATTTAATTTAAAAATTTATGGAAAAATAAATTTCAAAGCCATGAACATTCTGGTCTTACACCTAAAATGCCATGCAAGTGAAAATTTTTATTTTTAAAATTTATTTAAAACGATTTCACAATTTAATCGGTAAAGCGACAATTTTTACGATTTAATTCTAAATCAAACCATAAAAATTGAAATGACTTAAAATAAAATTTTGTACATTTTGGAACAATTTCCAGGAGCTAAAAATTCAAAAATTTCGAGCCCTAAAATTAAATCAGTATTTATTTGCAAAATAACCATTATTTACCAATTTTTATCAAATAAAAATCAATAAACTACCTAAATTAATCACATTAATTTAAAGTTTCTATTTTTCTCATAAATAGAACATGTATGTGGTTATTTCTAAATAAATATGCATAAAATTAACATGCAATCAATTTTAATTAACTCTTAATTAATTTTAATGCATTTTTACTCAATTTTATGCCATTTTAGGTTATAAAAAGTGGAAAAATTTAACAAAAATCAAAGTTTCGTCCCATATCATCCTAAGACTAGATTATTTACATGTAAGACCATATTATGTGATAAAACTAATTTTAGTAACATAATATCAATTTTATTAATTTATCTCATAAATTACTAAAATCGTCTTAAGACAACATGCATGTATTTAACAATGCTCTGATACCACTTGTTAGTCATTTAGACCATTTTATACTCATCTTATGAAATCAAAATTACTAATTAATTTGATGTAATGGTCTAAATCTACATGCATGCAAATAAAAATAACAAAAATGGTGTAAAAACCATTTAAGAGAAATTTCCTTACATTGATGATGGAAATATAAAGGGCACAACTCAAGGACTCCTTCCTTGATGTTGTTCTTGAGCTAATAGATGGTGGATGATCCTCCAAAAACCAAATTACCAACTTAGGTAATCTCCTTTGGATGCACCCAAGATTAAACCCAAAAATCCTAATAATTACTAACTAGATAATTAGTAGGATAACCTTGTATACTATGTAATATTATTACACTAATAATATTAGTTTATGTATATTATAGTTTTGTGAATTATTTTTGATGATGATCAACAATTTGATCAAGTTTTTGATGAGAAAATATGAAGAAAATAAGGTTTTTTTTTCTTTCTCTTTTTCTCTTCAATATGGCACGACCAAGGGTCTATTTTGAGGATTTTTTGGTCTCCAAAATCATCATCTAATGAGTGTAAATAGTGGGGTATTTATAGAGAACAAAATGTAAAGAAATGAGTTAAACATTTCTTAGTGGGTTATGCCACATGTAATAACACTTATCTTATACAAGTGTCAACCCACATGTAATATTTTGGTCCATTTCGATTTCCGACATTTGTCCCACAAATGCTTATAAGTCTTATATTTAATTATCTTACATAATTAAATATTAATTTAATTATTTAACAGTTAAATAATACAAATTAACCACTAATGATTACTTAACTATTAAGTAATCATGAGACCATTTTATCAACATATATTGTGTCAATACTACCCCATTTAGCTAATTTTACAACCTCTTGTAAATTAAAATAGCTAATTATCTTTACCTCAAAACTTATACATATATCGTATAAATTTAATTAATTAACAATTAATTAATAAATTCTAATTTATATTTATTAATGAATTATCACATAATTAAATAATAAATCCTCTTGGCCCGAGTTCATAACCCGTCATCAAATAATACATTCACACGACTTATTAAAAGTCAATTAATGCAAGGAATTAATTATATCGTATCTCATACAAATAATTAATTTATCCAATTTGGGCATCATCCTATAGGTGTGACCTAAAGGGATCAGCTGATCACCGCCGTCACACGACAGTAATGTCAAACTCTAGTCAGCCAATCATTACCGATTAACAATGACCAGCTGACAAATAAATAATATAAATCCCTAATATTCCTTTTACAAGATTTATTATGTAAACGCACCCATTGTGGAGGACACTACTCCAACAAATCTTTCTTGGCAATGTGAAGGATTTAGCATCTTTTGTTAACCACCCAAATTTGTCATCAAGAGTATCATTCGTGACCCATTTGAATTTTTGAACCATGGTGGCTAGATCAATGATATGGCCTCCCTTAACCGGTTTATAGGTGCTATCCTTGTTGAAGTTCCGGTTGAAGTGTTTTGCCAAATAAGTTACCAAACCTCCATTAACAATAAAGGCCGTGCCTTCTTTGCCATGATCGACTTTGAGCCACCTCTCAATCAAAAGTTGGAGAATGTTGCACTTTTTGGTGAACTTTCTTCCAATGTTCAAGGTCGACTCGAGATAAATAAAGTCAAGTTCGGTGAAATGGTTCGTTCCCTTCCTAGCAATCAAAGTATGCCTAACAACCTTGTGCCATACCCTTATGCCCGGATGATGGACAAAAAGAGCACGACAATCATGGTAAGATGTAAACTCTCTCCCGGTAATATCCTTCCATAAGGGAGCGGGATCATACTTGGTAGGTTTCTTCGTGTAGGTCGGGTCATTGCTAAGGCCAAAAACATTACCAAATTCTTCAAAAGACAATTTCCTATCAACATTCTCGAGCTGGAATTCGATGTTCCTTAGAGCCTCCACCTTGGTAACTTTCAATGAGCTAAAAAACTCTAAGGTGAGGGATGAGTAAGTCAACTCTTGCATATCAAACAAATTACTCAACCCCATGGACTCGAAAAAGGTCTTGGTTTGTTCTAAGACACCCAACTTTGACAAGGTCTCTTGGCATATGAATTTGGTGGGTAAAATAGATTTCTTAGCAAAGGAAACAAATTTCTCCCTATGAGAGTCGGATGTGAAAATTACCTTCGGATAATCATCTAGTTTTTCAACAACCGGAGTAGAAGTAGTAGCTTCCATAGGAGGAATAGACTCTTAAATTTCCATCCTTGCATTTTGAACCACCAATGCCGTAGATGCTTGAATAGCTTGAAGAGCTTGTTGTCTTTTGGAAAGGTTCTTCTTTGAGGGTGCCTTGCTTCCACCTTTTGTTCTTGTCATGTTCTCCTTTATGTAGTAACACCAAAGATAAGCTTGATTTCTTCAAATTCCAATAAGACCCAAATCGAATTAGGATAGTTGAATTTTGTCTTGTATCCTAAAAATCAACTCAAACTTTGAAGATGTTGGTATTTTAATCACTTGTTGTTGGTAAATGAGTGATTTATTTGAGTTTTGAGGGAGTTTGGTTTTAATTTGAGTGATTTTGGTTGAGAAATTTGATGTTGGTTGTTAGAGAGAATGAGGGTTTTGAGGGTTTGGAGTTGTGTTTATGTTGTGAATGAGTAAATGAATTGGGAAAGTGGGGTTTTAATCCCGTTAGATTTGAAAATCAGAGGGGAGACGAGCGGACTGGGGTCAGAACGCTCGGATTCTGCTGCAGTTGGCTTCAGGAAAAAGACGTGCTGGGACGAGCGTGTTCTGAGGAAGACGAGCGTCTTTTTGAAGGAGGACGAGCGGATTGCTGCCGGGACGCTCGGATTCCTTGTCAGGGAGAAATCCCAATTTTTACCAGCTGTAGGATGAGCGGATTCTCTGTAGGACGAGCGTCCTGACTGAGACGAGCGGATTCTCGAGTGGGACGCTCGGATTCTCAGTCAGAGCAAAAACTTCTTTTTCCAGCTATCTCAGGACGAGCAGATCCTACCTAGGATGCTCGAATTATCTTCAGGACGAGCGGATTCCATTTGGGACGCTCGGATTCTCCCTCTACCACACGAATTTTGGTCCATCGGTGGGTATTTCATAACCCGTGTCATTAACTCTTCATTCCTCTGGTCCTCATTGTGGGGGCACTACGAAGGCTTGGATAGCCTAGGCAATTGCTATCCCCACATTATGTCAAAACACTACACATCAATAATCACATAAGTCCCTCCCTCACTTTCTCTCAAAATGATGAAAATCTTGATCAAGGCATAAAAATACAAATCCAAAATTGACAAAAATGCAATACAATAAGTAAAATGCAAGTTAAGGGGTTAGAATATTTACAAATGGTGGTTTAGGGAGGACTCCACCAAACTCTCATCCATTAATGAGATGTCAAGGGGGCATGTTCAAGGTGTTGTTTATGTTGCTCAACACCTTGAAGAAGTAGTCGAAAGCTTGTTCATTGTCATGATAAAGATCTTCAATAGACCTTTCCACTTGTTGTTCTTCATGGTGGTCTTGGGTCATAGCATTACCGATATAGGGATTAAATATCCCTTCAAACTCATCATCCCAAAGACCGCATACTTCATCTACTTGTTGCCCAATAATATCACAAGTTGTCAAGAGCAACTCTTCTTCCTTCTTATCATGGCCAATGAGGCCTTCTTCTTTACTTGTCATGAGTGGTGGTGAGCTATTCAAGCTCTCATTCTTGTTGAAACATTCTTGTTCCTTGGACGGAGCATCTTGGAGGTTACCCATTTTCTTCTCCCATATGGGTGGTGATTCTTTACCCATAGCTTGTTCTTTGCATTGAGATGCCAACTTCTTCTTATCACTTACTCGGCTATAATGATCAACCATGAAACACGGCTCATGCAATCGGGGAGCTCTCATTGTCTTGTCAAGATTAAAAGTGAATGTTTTATCTTCTACTTCAAGGGTGAGCTCTACATATTTCACATCAATCACCGCTCCCGCGGTGTGTAAGAATGGTCTTCCTAAAATGATAGGAATGTTGGAGTCTTCCTCCATATCAACAATAACAAAGTCCACCCGGATGAAGAACTTGCCAATTCTTACCGGCACATATTCCCATACCTCTAAATGTGTCTTCGTTGATCGATCTGCCATTTGAAGTGTGATATTAATGCACTTAAGTTCTCCCATTCCTAGCCTCTTGCACACCGAATATGGCATGACACTCACACTTGCCCCAAGGTCAGATAGAGCTTTGTTGATCGTGGTATCACCAATGGTACATGGAATATAGAATTTTCCCGGATCCTTTAGTTTTGGAGGTGAACTTCCTTGTAGGATGGCACTACTCACCTTAGTGAAAGCAATAGTCTCAAGTTTCCGGATGGATTTCTTCTTTGTAAGAATATCTTCCATGTATTTCGCATAGGCCGGAACGTGATTGATTAATTCCGTGAACGGAATTGAGACTTCCAAGTTCTTGACAATCTCCATAAACTTCCCAAGTTGTTCATCAAACTTAGGCTTAGTTTGACGACTTGGAAATGGAAGCCGAATCACAATAGGCTCTTTCTCTTTAGCCTTCTCTTCATTCTCCTTTGAAACTTATTGAATGGTGGGTTCTTCTTCTTTAGAGTTTTCAACAACTCTTTCCTTGTCACTAGCATTCACAACATCTTCATCAACGGGCCTCTTCGGCCCTTCATACCTTGTACCACTCCTCAAATGGATGGCACTCACCGATTCTTGTCTTGGGGGATTACCTTGAGGTGGTAATTGTCCCTTTTGTCTTTGTGAACATGAAGATTCCAATTGAGACATTTGGGTCTCCAACATCTTTGTGTGAGCTAGCTAGTATGTTGTTAATGGTGATGTCTTTTGCTTGGCTATCCTTTTGCATTTGAGTGAAAAATTCTTGTTGGTTCTTTTGTATTTGGAGGACCGCTTTTTGAACATCAAAACCTTGGTCATTTGTTTGATTGTATGGAGTTTGGTTTTGATTGTAAAAGGGTCTTTGAGCTTGGTTTCTTATTGGAGGTGGGGTGTATGTTGTTTGAGGGTTTTGAACATTTTGGCTTTTGTATGAGAGGTTGGGATGGAATTTGGTGTTTTCATTGTAATAGTTGGAATAAGGGGTACCACTCTTGTATACTTGGAAAGCATTCACTTGTTCACTTGTTTGCCTACATTCACTTTGGTCATGTCCCAAAGTTCCACAACTCTCACATACTCCACTTGGAATTGATGAAGATGCCACCATTGCATTAACATGTTGCTTAGGTGATTTGGAGGCTTCTTAAAGCTTAGCCATAGCCTTTTCAAACTTCAAATTAATGGTATCAATATGAGCACTAAGTTGAGCACCCAACTGAGTAATAGAGTCCACTTCATGCCTTCCTCCTCTAGTAGCCTTACGAGGTCTACTATTTTGTGAGTTATGCACAGCCATTTCCTCAATCTTGTTTCATGTTTGATTATCGTCAACCTCGGTAAACATACCATTTGATCCCATATTGAGAATGTTTCGGGAGTCTTCGTATAGACCATTCCAAAATTGTTGTACCAAGAACCACTCGCTAAGTCCGTGATGAGGACATGAGCGGCAAGTATCCTTGAATCTCTCCCACGCTTCATACAAAGATTCCTCATCCCTTTGTTTAAACCCGGTGATTTGGGCTCTCAACATGTTAGTCTTTTCCGGAGGATAGAACTTCTTGTAGAAAGCAAGTGCCAATTTCTTCCAAGAGTCAATACCAAGAGTAGCCTTATCAAGGCTCTTTAACCATTGTTTCGCGGAACCAATCAAAGAAAAAGGAAATAAGACCCATCGAATTTGCTCTTGAGTAACTCCGGTTTGAGAAATCGCATCACAATAGTCATAAAAAGTCTCCATATGAGAATGAGGGTCTTCACTAGGCATCCCCCCAAATTGACTTCTCTCAACTAATTGTATAAATGCGGATTTTGCAATGAAATTACCGGTCAAATGTTGTGGTGTGGAAGTACCATTTGGTAGGTTCTCCTCGGTTGGTACGGAATGTGATGAAAATTTAGGGATTGTGGGTTGATTTTGTGGTTGATTATGTGTTGGGTTATCCTCTCCTTCTCTTACAAAAGGGTTGATGAACTCAATGTTATTTGGTTGAATGTCCACAATCTCACTAATACCTCTCAAAGTATTCCTAGCAAGTCTTCTATTGTTGGTCAAAGTTCTTTCAATTTCAAGATCAATGGGTAACAAGTTACCTTGTGATCTCCTAGACATGCAAAATATCAAACAACTTGAAAACAATTAGAACAAACCTTGAGGAGTTTTACTTCCCCAAGGTAAAGAAAGACACAACTAAAAACAATCAAAGAAAATCATATCAAGTTAACACCGTCCCCGGCAACGGCGCCATTTTTGGTTCGTCGGTTTTGTTACTCGTCGTCAAAAGTTACCTAGACCAAAACAATATTTATAACTTCACAAACTACTCTACTCTTAGTAAAGAGGTAAGTAAAGGTCGGATCTCAAGGGACGGGTATTGATGTAGGATTTTTGATTGCAAATGGTCGTGTCTAAGGGTGTCACAATTTGGGCTGAGGTAGGAGATTAACTAAACTAAATAATAATGCAAACAAAATAATGAAAGCAAGCAAGATGATTAAAATGAGATGTAAACAATTGATTAAAATCACTAGGGTGTCATGGGTTCATTGGGAATTCATGGAATTTGATCATACAAACATGTTTTCTACTAGATGCAAGCAATTATTGTTGTAATGGGATCGAGTTAGTGTATATCTTACAATCCCTAGGCAGGTTTGGGTCCCGGAGCCGAATCGATTAGACTATACAACACCCACAAGTCGACTTAATCCTTACTATGCAACTATATGCATGGTCTAATGAGACTCGAGTTGGTTTATGTCTTACAAGTTTCACTGAAAAGGTAAGTGATGGGTAAAAAATGCAAGGATTTATAGGCTCGCATTTCATCAAACATAACATGTGCATAAATTGAAATCACAACAAACAAACAAATTAATTATGAAAACATATTAGATTTAGCATGAATCAATCCCCATGTTAGTTTCCCCTAATTCCCCATTAACCCTAGTTAAGGAAACTACTCACTCATTATCAAGTTTAACATGCTAACAAGGTTGTCAATCATACTAGCAAGGCAAAACATGATAAACAAATGAAGATGATTAACAATAATTAAAAAGGATTAAGAGAGAATTATACCTATAAAGATGATTCCCAATAATAAAGCAAAGAATAATAGAAGTACTTGATGATTGATGGAAGGTTGTCAATCCTCCAAATAAACCCAAATAACCTTCTAATTACCCAAAATAAATGATGAACGATAGTGAAATTAAGGAATGATTAAGAAATGAGATTTGTATTAATGCTAAATTAAGAATTGATTACAAGATTAAGAGAGTATTAGGACTTAATTAAGATCCTATTAAGATGATATGATAATCTAGGTAGTACAATGAGGTATTTATACTAGAGATTAGGTACAAAGATTAGGGTTACTAAGGGCTTAAATGACTATTAAGACCCTTAAGAAGAGTTGAGGAAGTGCTCCTCTCCAAGGAGATGCTCATCTCCGTTTTGGTGGTCTTTAAGTAATACGCTCGTCCCGAGCATCTTGGCTGAGGGACGGTTGGTTCTGCAGCAGAATCCGAGCGGATTGTGGGTCGGGACGCTCGGATCATTAGGCCTCAAGACAAGCGTCTTGGCATCGGGACGCTCGGACTGTAGTAGGGCGACGCTCGTCCTGGGCACTGCGACGCTTGGATTCCTTCACAGTCACTTCTCTTCTTTTCTTTCTTTAACAATCCTCGGGGATCTTGTTGGAGATGCAAGGTTCCTTTCATCATTGCCCAATCTACTTTATTATCTACATAGGCCTTCTAGCATTGTCTTCCCTTTGATGCTTGGTCATTGAATTCGATCAATTTAGCTCCATTTTGCCATGAAAATGCAAGGTTTGCACTCCTTTCCTACCAAGGGATCAAAACCTCAAAGAATATACAAAACGAGAAACTAAAGATAGTAAATGACCCAATTATGTACTAAAAAGCATGAGAACGAGGCTAATTCGGGGACTAAATATACTCAAATTTGAGTCACATCAGTTCCTTTAGGGAACATGACTATATATTATTCTTTGAGTATTTTCATATATTATTATATGAGAAGATCAATAATTATAATTTCATAAATATATATAATGGACATTAATAATTACCAAAGTATGAATCAAGGACCACAACTTTTTCTATGTACTGTAACCTTTATATCAACTAATAAATATTCTTTCATTCCAAGTTAACCTTATATACCCCATATATAATTTAACCATAGAGTCATATATTATATATATGTTCATGCAACCCACAATTACACATATAAACTAATTAACATGTGATCAAACATATTTAGTATTCCTCATATGCCATAAAACTTAAAATGTGCATGCATATAAACTTTATTTTATTTTATTGTTTACGAATAAGATAAACCATCATCCGAATTTTAAAGTCACGGCCGAGTTTAGTTTAAAAAGTCGAGGTTAAGTACAATACCACCACAGGCGAACAACTTGAACACTTGGTCACACGATAAAATAAGAGCTTGTTTTCTCAGAAATTAAGTTCAATCATTAAGACCCATAGTACAAGCATGTTACTTGTGGCGAATTGGCGAATGATTAGCAATAACAAATATTTACTACATAATTGGATTCCACCCTAGAAAGTAAAGATTCATTAAGACTTTACCACGATCTTGGCCTTTTGTGATTTTGCTTTCATGTGTTGACCTTCTCGTATGATTTTATTTTTACGCACGCAACGGTTTTCGATTTACAATCACAAAAATAATTCAATTAATGAAAGTTGACCATACAAGAACTATATATCATATATGGTGACCGACATACATAAGCAAAAATAAACCAATTAGAGGAAAGATAATTCTTAACTTCCAATCCTCCATAATATGTACTTTTAAAATCCAAAATCTTACTTTTAAAATCTAAAATCTAAATAGTATACAGATTAGAATTAGAGACAATGTGTCGTAATTTGTATCAACAATTACATAATTACACTACTGTGAAATTTAGGCCACAATTTTCATATCTGTAAACAATATGAACTTCCGGTTATAATTTTGTATATGTAAATACTATGAACTTTGGTCATAGTATGAACATCAAAATATAAGGGCTCGTATATCATTTTTCTTTTCTCATATCAAACTCTTGCATATATGAGTCATATTCTCACATGACTTTTCTTGAGATATTCACTTTCATGAGATATTTTCATTTCTTTCAATGAACGAATTTGGCTCAATAAGGCCACATCATTAAGCTCAATTAAGGCTTCTTTACTTGGCTCATCAAATGCCACATTATCAGGCTCAATTAAGGCCGCAACATTAGGCTTATCATAACGCCATATTCTCGATCTCTGCTACAGACAGAGTCTTTATGAGATGTCACATTCACTTCAAGGAATGGATCAAATTTCATATCCTATTATACAGTTCAACATTAAGTGAACAAGAATCAATTCGCAAATAAATTTGCCTTTCAAAAAAACCGCTTTAAACTCATTTGCGGTTCAAAAACACAGCTGTGAACTTCTGGTCACTAGCATTTACACACGGACTTCTGGCCACGTACATTATACAATATGAAAATATTGTACTGATGAGACAGTGTTAAAATTATTACACACCTTTAAAACTTTGAACTACAGGTCAAAGTCATTATACGGACATATCTCCTCATCTTTATAAAGTAAATCCCTTGGAACTTCAGGTCCAAAATTATATGATATGTCCTTTTTCTGAAACTTATTTACCATAAAGCATTATATAAATTACTCAAATAAGGCAATTCCTAAAAACCCAAATCTATTAAAAACAATAACACAAGGAATCACAAGTTACTTACGGACGTACCTCTTGATCAAGTGAATAAATATAATAAGATCTGATACGAACCTTCATTATCAGATCTGAATAATAATACAAGTATATGATTGGTTAGAAACTTGTGCTGATAACGTGTTGTGAAATAAAAACAAGAGAGAATAGTAGAGGGAAGATAGTAGAAGAAAGAGAGACAAAACTGTATATTATTCCATTATGAGGGGGTATATATACACATACAATGAGGGTAGAGTTTCCATAAGAAAATACACTCTAGAATATTCTAAGATATGGACATCCATATAATATTATACTATAATAATATTTCATAACAAAATCATCTTTTTAATCTTAAGCATATTTAGTTCGTACGCTTTCTATCCAACCTTTAGTAAGTACAGGAACTGGATTCTACATAAATATATTCTCGACAATTAGCCTTGCTTGACTACAAGTAGAAAATACTACCTCGCTGAAATGCATCATCAACATGGAGCCACCAAATGTTAATGCAGACAATTTCATCTATTGGAAACATACTAGTGATGGTCTATATACAGTCAGTTCAGCTTACAAGACTCTTATTGCTAAACATGCTAAAATTGATGCAAATGCGCATGTGAAATTTTGGCGCCAATTTTGGAAACTAAAACTTCACCCATGCTGCCAACTCTTTGTATGGAAATTGATGCATAATACTCTACCAACAAAAGAACTACTATTGCAAAAAGGTTTACAATTATCACACCGTTGTGTCTTTTATAAGCAGTATCCAGAAACAGCGGATCATCTATTCAGGCTTTGTGAAGTGGCTCAAGTCATATGGAAAAGTGGTGATTTAGGACTACGTGCGTCTATGAATCCACACATACCACTGCAACAATGGATATCGGATTTTATCGCTTACTTTCTGAAGAATGATCGTCATGACTATGGATATAGGACAATTGTTTTCTGCTCTACGTTATGGGCCATTTGGTTAGCCAGAAATGATATCAAGTTCCGACAAAAGAATGTTAATCCGATCCAAATACTACATCGGAGTAAAGAGCTTGCACGTCAACAATTCCTCTTACTTAGCAATGAATGAACAATAAAACAACCATCCAATAGCCCGTCTACAAATATTGAAGACCATCAAATACAAGTTGCAGTAATTCGTGGTAAGCAATTCGGAATTTTCGGAATTGCGTTGTTTTTTGAAGATACTAAAGAGTTACAAGAAAGAACAGTTAGATCGTCTTCTGGTAGGCTATCGCGCACCTAAAAAAGATAAATACCCTAGACACAAATGAATGTAGTAGTAGGAGTGGAACACAAGGAGACGTGAGTTGCTAAACAAGTTGTCATGGAGTGAATTCTATCAAGGTCGGTTATCGATTGATTGTTTGGTTGGGTTTGTAAAACAATGATAAAGTAATGAAAGAAATCAATAATAAAGAAAGAGCCTAGGGAAGTCGGATCACATATGAAAATTATGTAATGCTTCTGTCAAACTAGGAAATTGATAATACGATAATTGTTTAGGCTTAAAGACAACCACCTCTCGGCCTTATTGTCAACCATAGAACGACTTCATTTCCAACAAAATGCAATGAATACGAGCAAAAACACCTAGAACACGGAATTAGCTCACAAATACACTAATAGAAGTGCAATGATCAAATAATCTGAGCTAAAATAGGAGGTTAAACTATATATAAAATGGACCTATCATCTTCACTCATTCAAGCGCTATCAACAACATTACTTCTAGCTATGTAATGGACGTTAGAACACAACTATACGAAAGCTATCTTTCTCATTCCTTCTCAACAACTGGCTCAAATACTAAGTCTTAACACCAAAATTCTGGTACACATCTGCAATACCATAGATAAAATTAAAGGATATAGCTATAGGTTTAGTACGTGTCGTTTTCAATTCTGTAATAATAGAGAAGTTAATATTGTTCTCACTATAACATCTACATACTCAAAATGCAACGCTCAGAACATAATACCCGTGTAATTTGTTGACATATATATAAATAAACCGTTTATTGTTAAAAAAAGACTACAAGTAGAAAATATCCTTAGGATGACTTTAAAACTGGGGTTAATGTCTAAAAACAAGAAAATATTAGAAGGAACTTATTAGAGTTTTAGTGTAAAACCCCCTTCTTACCCGGGCAAGGTAATGGGAGGATGTTACCATCTCGGTTTCCCAAGGCGGTGAAATCAGAGTTGCAATTAAGAAACAACTTAAATAAATAACAAGTTTAGTGATTATAAATGATGAACAAATGAATAATAAATGTGAACTAGACATTATACAACTTGTCTACCATCGAAGATATCTATCTATGTTATACGACTCCAATTCCGATGCTCGTCTCGTCTCCCGCTCGACATCAAACCAACCAGTACTTAACCTGCTCCCCATATGATCGGAAATATCATATGGATCGACACATGCCACCCCGGAAATAGGTGACAATTAAACAGACATACAACATGCCAGTTTCAATAAATAAATATAAGACACAACATGATAGGTAAATATGCAATATGCCAATGATATGTATGCAACACAACTATACAAACACCAAGCTGGTACCGGGACACGCCCAAACGTACTCACAACCACTGGTGCCAGGGACACGCCCACGACACCACACCTCACAAACAGGTAGCGGGACACGCCCAGACGTACCGGGTCCAGAAACCAACCGTATCCCCTGCCAGACGTCGTGCCTCAACCACACGAGTCCCTCCGTACTCAAGCCATTAATGTGCACATCTCTCTTGGAGTGGGAAGCTCCAAGAGGAGACTCAAGCGTAAGACGGTCTCCCAACCGTCGTATGTCTCCTCAACAACCAAGTGTCACTACAAATGATCTCCAATACAACACAACAACAACAACAACCATACATGAAATATAAAATACAACACCAAATATGTGACTCGTCACGAACTCAGTCCCAACATTTTATGAACAACAATTCCTTAAATACCAACATGATGTACAAATCGACTCACACATGCAATGAAGATGAAAGACACACAAATATGTATACTAAGTATTGAAACCAAGTAGGATAAACCTACCTTTTAACATTATTCACAAGCAATCCAATTAATATGTAAGATACGTCTCATAAGACTGTCTCATCCTCTAATATCACATAATAACTATCACAAATCGTCCTAAACTATAACATAATACAAAATCCCTTATTATTACCCATATATACCTACTAATTACTTATTAAAAAACCTAATTAAAACCCCCCAAAAAATTAGGGTTCATACTAACTAGAGAAAGATAGATCTCAACTTACAACGTGGATGAAATGAAGAACAAAGTGAGAAATCCCTTAAACTAAGCTTGAATCCCATATAAATGTCTTTATGAGGGTTTTAGAGAGAAGGGAGAGAGTTTGGAGAGATAAGGAAGAAGATAGAAATAATTTTGGGATTTTGGATAAGAAAGAAATCTAACCAAGTTATCACGGGTTCTGAAGAGCCTCACTTAGTCAAGTAGAGATTTTACTCGACCGAGTGACTCATACTCGATCGAGTACAGAGCACACTCGATCGAGTGACCTTCACTTGATCGAGTGTTCGGTCTACTCTGTGAGTACTACGCAGTTCTCAGCAATGACCAGGTTTTGTAAAATAGTCATATCTCATTCGTTTCTTGGTCATTTTGGGCGTAAGACCTACCGTTGGAATCGTAAGAGAACAAGATATTACCTCAAATTGGAATCACATAAATACCATATCTAGATCTCAAGTTATGACAGTTTTAAGACGACCCTTCTATAGGCGGACATTATAACAACTCCACTAAGTCTAGTACAGGTTATATATAATACCCCTAATTTCCGTAATATATTTCTTTAATTTTATTTTCCCATATTTCATATTTTATTTTCCGGGAAAATATCCGTCTCTTCTCTTTTGGGCTCGTTGGGCTCGAAAACGGTGATGACCCGCTCCTTCCTTGGGTCTCACGTGATTCTTGGTGTAGATGGGTAAGTTTTGGGCCTAAGCTTGAAATAAACCGATGAGCTTCTCTATAAATAAGAAGGGAATCCAAACCCTTGATTTTCTTTTCTAATAATTCTCAAAACCCTAAACCTAATTTATCTCCTCTCTTCTCTCCCTTGTGCCGTTTGCCTCAACCCTCTCTAGGGTTTCATGCCGCGCCTCTTTCCTCCTCCGTTCATCATCTTTCGTGCTTAGATCGATCCTACTTCTTTGATTTATCTATCTTCTTCGTAAGTTTTTACGTTTCGCGTAGTTTTTATAGTTGTATAGTTTTATATATATATATATATATATATATATATATATATATATATATATATATATATATATATATATATATATATATATATATATATATATATATGGTTAGTATATTTATTAGATTCGTTATCTTTGGCACGTGGATGATTCAATAAAGGCGTGGAGACTGCACCTGGAGAAGACATCTATATCGTGGAAGACGATCTCTAGGGTTTAATTCGCTAATAAGGTAACTAGGTGTTTTTCTTTAATTGTGTTTATGCCAATTGATGTAATTAATGTGATTTAATGATTGATTTGTATGATTAGCACATGTTTTGATTGTTTATGATCATGTTAATTATGTTTTCGCATGTTTTTATATGATTTAATGTTTTAATTATGTCTTGTATATTGTTTACATGTTTAATATGGGTGTCATGAGCGCAATTAGGGTTTACGAATCAAACCCTAGTGGCGGCATGATAGGCGGCCAAGAGTTCTCTCCAAGTTATAGCTAAAGCTAGTGTAACCTTGATGATGATTCAAGTGTTATAGCTAAAGTTAATACAACTTTGGGTAGTCACTCTAGTTATGACTGAAACAAGTATAACCTTGGATATATGAATCCAGGTTATAGCTGAATCTACTGTAACATTTGATACGAGTTAAGGTTATAGCTGAAACTAACGTCACCCGTTGATGCGGGATTTGTTTGGTCTATGTTTGGGGGAGTAGCAGAGGCAGTGGTTATACGCTCTGTTCCCCGACTGTCGTTCGGTGTGCAGTTATTGCACCGAGAGGTCTGGCCAGGTCTTAGGCATATAGGCAGTGGTTATATGCTATATATAGTACCGATAGAGGCAGTGGTTATACGCTCCATTAGGTAGAGGCAGTGGTTATACGCTCTGACAAGTTAGAGGTAGTGGTTATACACTCTAACGGGCGTTCGCTCCATTCGCTATGCTTTGTTGCTAGCTTTGTGCCTTCTGTTGCTGTGGATTTTGTGTTAGCGTATTCGCTATGCTTTGATGCTAGCATTGTGCCTTAAGTTGTTAGGGGTCGTGTGCTACAATGGTTATTAGTGTACATGGTCTAGTTCTTACGTATGGTTTAGATTTGCATGATTCTGTCTAAGATTGATAAGTCATGGTAAGCTTTGTTGGGTTTTTCATGAGTATAGATGATCTCACATGTTTACTGGTTTTACATTTCATTTGTTAATGATTGTTGATTATATTCAATTGTTGTAAACATGACTGGGAGAGCATCTAGTTACTCCCGACTGATTGTCGACCCCCTTCTCAAGTTGTTCAGGTTGAACGCTTGTTGCTGACTGGTTGATGCTTGCTTGGGGAATGTGCGAAGCGAGCTTAATAATAATTAGGATTTTGCTTTTATATTTTGAGAACCTATGAATAATGTATTAGTTTGGTTTTGTTTTAGTAGCGAACCGGATTTGGTCAGGTGTTTCCGCCACCTTGGCCCTTTTATCAGTATCTTACTCTGATATTTACTTTATATAAGTTTTTCCTTTGTTTTATAATCCGGGTTGTTACATTATACTCGGTCCACTTTATATTCATAATTCACTCCCGAGTGGCCTCTCGCCTAGAATAAGGTCTTATCACGCATCTTAAGGTTCCTTTGTGGGTTTCAAAATATCCGGGTGTTACAATCTTCCCCCCTTTAAATGAACTTCGTCTCCGAAGTTCGCCTCACTCTCTCTTTTCACAACTATTCCTCAAGCTTCCCTTAAGTCTCATTACCGTTTCTCAAGTACTTTCTCGCCATTATCGTTGTCCTTTACTCTATCGTAAATTCCGTCAAGATTGTTATTATCATCATCACTCTTATTAACCACACATGTTTATCGTACTCATCCTAAAGTTCTTTGCTAAACTCTCATTACTTCCTCTCGTTCCGTACTTTCTCTTTCCTTAATTTCCGAATTATTACTTTCACTGCCCCTAAAAGAGAACTTCGTCCCGAAGTTCAATTGTCAATCCACATTATGTGTTCTCATAATGTTCATTACCAAATTACACAAATGACTAGGTTCCGGGTTCATCACTCTCTTTTTGTACATGGTACTATCGATATAGCTCAAGAAGGTCAAACCATAAGGCCGACTCCAAAGTTCAACTCTCTAATCTCATGAACGGCTCCCAACTTACGTTGGTCACACACACACACACACACACACACACACACACACACACACACACACACACACACACACACACACACACACACACACACACACACACACACACACACACACACACACACACACACACACACACACACACACATATATACATATATATCTATCACGCGATATGACTCGATCACTATTACGTATATATATTTATTACGTCACGTCTCATACACTCACATGTATGCACCTCAAATCACGGATATATCTATCATGCGGACTCCATGAGACAATTAAGAAATGCCAAAACTACTCTTGATGTGACTCATCATATTCAATACTCCCATTTTCCGCATACGCCATGTCATGCATATTCCGCGCCAAATCCACCACATGATCACACATGTATTTCCACATCCGTCTCCATCCATCATCGACACTCCCATTTGTAAGGAGAATTACAATCACTCAATCATACAAACAACCATTATGCGACACACAATTTGCACTCGTCACATGATATGGACATCGTTATCATAAAATAAAATCGCGGCAAAGAACATGCATCATACAAGCTTATCACATCCTCTTGTCATCAAATTACTCGTGTCAAATAACCATTTCATTTAATCTTACTTTTAAAAAACAAAATGCCACGTAATATGGTCAAACGTAAAAAATTCAGAAAATAACACCCATATAGGGTCATCATGCTCATCCAAACACAAATCTACCATTATAAGTCATAAGACAAGGGTATACAGCTAATATTTGGTCGAATATTGACAAAATAGGGGTCAAAGCAGACCACTTGATCGAGTGGAATGGGCCACTCGGTCGAACAGAAGGCACTCGGTCGAGTGTTAGGTACACTCGACCGAGTCTCACTTGGGCAGATTCGTGCCTCACTTGTAGTCGTTTTAACACGGTCGATTTTACTACATCATTGCGAATAAGTGTCAATGGTGGCTAACACCCCCCCTAACAACCAAATGTAACGAGTCTTGGGCTTATGGCCACGATTAAAACAACATAAAATAAGTTGTACGAGTCACACTACCGACACAACATGATATTTTAAAATTCGTTTCACAACTATTCCATCTCCCCCTTCTTAATCGGTGACGATATCATAATACCGTCACCAACAACCGCACTGTATTGCAACACAATAGTCATATTGGTACCCATAACACTTTATACTATCTCATGGACATAGCTCTAACAATACATTATTCACAAAGAATGATAACTACATCACCACTCGAGTAAACGCTGCAACGAGGCATACCATGGATGTTTCACATAACAATTAAAAGACAACTTTACAGACAACATTCATACTACCACTCATAGGGCCGGAGTCCCACACGACTACTTTCACACTTCATGCATACATATATACTTAAACTAAACGGTTATCCTATATCATACAAGTGACCCAAAATATCTTAACAACAAGATTGAATCCATACGCATTACATCATACTCTTAATTTCATAACCGTGAAAACCAAGCTTGGTAAAACCAACTCCACCATTATATATCCCAATTATTAAAACTCAAACTCATCCCTCTTACGTCACGGCCAACAACATGACCTCCTCACAAGGGTTCAACCGAAACTTGTAAGAAATTCCTTATTGAATGTCGGATTACAAAACTTGCAAGATTTCTAACTCGTTTATCGTTCTAACGCCCTCTCTCATATTCCGGTCTCATAAATCTTCATCACCATCTATTCGATTCATACCATTTCTTAAGTCCAATCTTACACCCCAACCACTATTAGTAACTCATGCTATCACTCTCCTTTTTAAACATATTGGGATGCCACAGAATCCATTTCACATGTCAAATTCCGAATAGGAGTGATGAGAATTAAGACAATCCGGAATGGATACAGAAGAGGTAAGAATTGAATAAATTGGGACGGATAGAAATTTTCCTTAGTGCTTTAAATCAACGACCAACACTTGATAATAAATCCTTGACACAAGTTTTCATTCAAACAACGTTAATTTCGACACGAGTTTCCCGGAAAAGAAGTCTTGGTGAAATCACGTCATAATCTAATTCCAATTAAGATGATGATAAACATTTAACAACCTTGACACCATTATTTCAAGAATGATCATAAGAGTCAAAATTGTTTGGCATACTTCTACATTTTCGAAAATTTTACGAGACCTTAAGTGTAACACCCCCATACTCCAAGTGCCTTACCAGGACCACTCAGGTATGAAGACATTACCATCTCGGTTACCCGAGGCAATGATAATCAAATAAACAATAAAGAAACAACGTTTAAATAGAAATACTTAGTGAAGGGTTACAATTCTCGAAACCAAAACCAAAAGTATAATACATGTTCTCAAACCGATCACATTGTTCTAATCGAAATGTAAAGAAACTACTAAGCTACAAATGAAGACTTCTATCATCATATCGTGGCAATCCCAGCTATCCGAGTACTCATCTCATACCTGCTCAATATCCGCTCACCATCCCCGAATGGATCACCGCAGGTTTACAAAACAACAACCGGGTCAGTACTAATCACACAACTCAATATATATCAACAATAAGATAAACAACATGACTTAACGTCACACACATAACCACACCAATTCCAATCATCTCAATCACCGATCGTCCACTTTGGACCAGCCCGCGATGGGGGACCGCAGCCGTACCGACCAAATCCCTGCTCCTCACAGTGAGCGATAACCCTGTCCATTAATGTGCACATCCCTTATGTGGCGGGTTCCACAGAAGGCGAAACTAGGGCGTGAAGCCACTCCCGCAAGTGACCCCACTCAGCCGAGGACACGCCTCGAGAACCATAGACAACAATCACAGTCACAATCACAACCGTCACAATACAATTACTATATCAAACAATCAATCTCAACACATCAACAATCATCCCGTTATGGGACTAATACTGAGTAGGAAATCCTACCTGGAAAGCACACAATCAAACGGTCTCTACTGCTGTATCAAAAAGCTTCCTCTACGAAACCTCCTCCTATCATACAACATACAAATGCTACCAAATCACATACTACTCAAAAACCCCCAAATCCCTATATTAGGGTTTAACCAAATCAAAGGAAAGACAACAAAAAGGGTACATAGATCTTACCCTCGACGCAAGGATCTCAACGGTATAACCAACGATGAGAACCGACCTTCCAAACTCCGGGATTTGCTAACGATGCGATTAGGATTAAGAACGTACTTGCTTCCTCTCTTTAACAGTAATTTAGGTTTTGCAAAAGTGTTTAGAATAATGACGACGAAGGTTATATATCTTAATCGCATAATTAACAAAACCCGAGAAAAACTCCCCGTAAACCGGCTACTCGATCGAGTACCCAAGGTACTCGATCGAGTACCCCCTTACTCGATCGAGTATCCTAGTTACTCGATCGAGTACCCAACAGGTCATAAACTTTTCTAAAACGCAACTTACCATTACTCGACAGAGTAAGGCCTACTCGATAGAGTACCCAAAGACTCATAAATACGGAGTATTACAGTCTTCCCTCGTTAAAAAGAACTTCGTCTCCGAAGTTCAAACCACAACTAAACAAAGGTACTCCCATAACACTCCTGACTCAACAACCAAAACATAATTCAACATAAAACATGTTACTAATCCAACTCATCCCGACAAACATGCCGACACAACATACAAAAAGGGTGTAAAACTCTTAAAAAAATTGTTCGCGATCATCTCCTACCCCCCTAAAAGAAACAAGGTTACGTCCCCGTAACCACACATACCTGATCAAAAAGAAAAGGGTAACGCTCTTTCATAGCTTCCTCTGGCTCCCATGTAGCTTCCTCAGTCTCGTGGTTAGACCAAAGGATCTTAAGCAAAACTGTCTCGCCACTCCTAGTCTTCCTAACCTTTCGGTCAAGAATCTGCTTAGGCACCTCCAGATATGATAAGGACTCATCTAGCTCTAAGCTCTCTGCCTCTAATACATGTGATGGGTCACTCACATACTTCCGCAGCTGCGATACATGAAACACATTATGCACTCTCTCTAACTTGGTTTGGTAAAGCCGGACGATATGCAACTTCCCCAACTCGCTCTAAGATCTCATAAGGCCCTATAAACTTCTGACTTAGCTTGCCTTTCTTCCCAAATCTCATAACCCCACGCATAGGAGACACTTTCAAAAGAACCTTGTCCCCAACTTGAAACTCTATGTCCCTGCGATGTAGATCTGCATAACTCTTTTGCCTATCCCGAGCTGCTCTCATCCGTTCCCCGATCATCTTAACTGTTCCACCATCTCATGCACCATCTCGGTCCTAAAACCCTTTGCCTCAAAGACTATCGTCCCACCAGATTGGACTCCTACATCTCCTCCCATATAAAGCCTCAAACGGTGCCATACCAATACTAGTGTGATAGTTGTTATTATAAGAAAATTCTATCAAGTCCAACCTCTGTTCCCGCCTACCACCGAAATCCATCACACAGGCTCGCAACATATCCTCAAGAGTCTTGATTGTTCTCTCATCTGTCTTTCGTCGCAGGATGAAATCTTTGTACTCATCTTCAAAGTTGTTCCCAACAATTCCTGCAACTCTTTCCAAAACCTTGATATAAATCTCGCATCTCTGTCAGACACTATGTCCTTAGGGACTCCATGTAACTTAAGCACGTTCTTTCGATAGGCCATAGCCAATTGTGCCTTAGTCCATGTATCTTTCATTGGAACAAAGTGAGCTGACTTGGTCAGTCGATCCACTATTACCCAAATCATGTTGTTACCTTGTTGACTCTTTGGTAAACCCACAATAAAATCCATGGAAATGGATTCCCACTTCCACTCAGGTACCTCTAAAGACTGAATCTTACCTTGTGGTCGTCGCTGTTCCCCATTAACTCTTTGGCATGTCAAACAACGGGACACAAACTCAGCTGTCTCTTTCTTCATCCCAGGCCACCAAAACGTTTTCTTCAAATCCTTGTATAGCTTGTCACCACCTGGATGTACTGAATATGGTGTACAATGTGCCCCTATCATGATAGTCTTTTTCAACTCCTCATCATTAGGGACACACCACCTACCATCGAACCTCAAACTACCATCTGTATGAATAGAAAATCGGGATACTGTCCCTTTCTCTACTCCAGCTCTCCACTCAACTATCTTAGGATCCAACGCCCGCTTACCTCGAATGTCATCATAAAACTCAAGTTTGATCTTGTCATATCACCCATGGCATCTCCTTTCTGCATCATATGTATCCCAAACCTCGCTACCTCATCTCTCAGCCTCATCAAAGATAGAGTTGTACACAGAGAATGTACACTCTTCCTACTCAAAGCATCGGCAACTACATTGGCCTTCCCTTCATGGTAGATGATTTCCATGTCATAATCGCCAATCAACTCCATCCACCTCCTCTGTCTCATGTTCAACTCCTTTTGAGTGAAGATGTACTTGAGACTCTTGTGATCCGAAAATACCTTAAAGATTGCTCCATAAAGGTAATGTCTCCAAATCTTGAGAGCAAACACCACCGCACCCAACTCCAGATCATGAGTAGGGTAGTTCTCCTCATAAGGCTTCAATTGCCTAGAAGCATAGGCAATCACTTTACCATTCTACATCAACACACATCCCAACCCATTCTTTGAGGCATCTGTATAAACCTCAAAGTTCTCGCTCCCTTCAGGCAATGCTAAGACAGGAGCTGTGGTCAAACACTCCTTTAATGTTTGGAACGCCGTCTCACAACTCTCATCCCAACGAAACCTGTTCTCTTTTTTCATCAACGCTGTCATAGGTCTAGCTATCTTGGAGAAATCTTTCACGAACCGTCTGTAGTATCCAGCTAAACCCAAGAAACTCCTAATCTCAGCAACATTCCATGGTGCTTCCCACTTTGTCACTGCCTCAATCTTTGCTGGATCCACAGCCACTCCCTCCTTAGAGATCACATGCCCCAGAAAAGCAACTTTCTCTAACCAGAACTCACACTTGGACAGCTTAGCATACAACTCATGCTCCCTCAAAGTTTGCAACACGATCCTCAGATGCTCCTCATGCTCCTCCTTAGTCTTAGAATAGACTAAGATGTCATCGATAAATACCACCACAAACTGGTCCAAAACCTGTCTGAAGATTCTGTTCATCAAATCCATAAACACTGCCGTTGCATTAGACAACCCAAATGGCATTACCACATACTCATAATGGCCATACCTCGACGTGAAAGTTGTCTTTGGTATGTCCACCTCTCTAATCTTCACCTGATGGTACCCCGACCTCAAATCTATCTTGGAAAAGACCGATGCACCACTCAACTGATCAAACAGGTCATCTATCCTTGGCAAAGGATACTTGTTTTTCACCGTCACTCGGTTCAGCTCCCTGTAATCTATGCACAACCTCAAACTCCCATCTTTCTTCTTCACGAAAAGAACTGGTGCTCCCACGGCGATAAACTTGGTCTAATGTATCCCTTCTCTATCAGATCATCTAACTGTTTCCTGAGCTCCTCCATCTCCTTAGGACCCATCCGGTACGGTGCCTTAGAGATTGGCCCCATCCCCGATTTCAACTCAACGGTGAAATCTATCTCCCTCTTTGGTGGCAACCCCGGAATCTCCTCTGCAAAAACATCTGCAAACTCTCCCACCACTGGTATCTGATCAACTGTCGGACTCTCTATCCGGTCATCTCTCACATGGCACAAGATCAAAGGACATCCCTTCCTCAGATAAGACTTCAAGGTGACAGCTGCAATCAACTTAACTTTGGGTTTGACTAGAAACCCACGATAAGACACACTAACGCCCTTAGGACCTCTTAAAGACACTTTATTTTGATGACAGTCTATCTTAGCCTTATACTTTCCTAACCAATCCATCCCGACTATCATCTCAAAACCGTCAAAAGGAAACTCTAGCAAGTCTACAGGTAGATCAACTTGCCCAACTATCATAGATACATCTCTAAACAACCTCCCACATGATATAGACTCACCCGAAGGTACAAAAACTTGCTCACTAACAGACTCATATACCCTCGAACCCAACCGTTTAACATGACTTGAAGATACAAACGACTGAGAAGCCCCCGAATCAAACAAAACAAAGGTATGAATACCATTAACAAGGAAAGTACCGGTGATAACGTGTGCATCCTCCTCAGCTGCTTTCTTCTCCATCATGAATAACTTTCCATCGGTCTTTGTCCACCTCCCGGACAGAGATCTTGGCTGATGTGGTCGGCTTAACACCCGACCCTTGATTGTTGTTGTTGTTCGTTGGTGGTTTCTGATAAGAATTACCGCCGTTGCGGTTACCTCCACTCTGGTAACTCTGACTTCCCCGGTTTGGCCATGACCCAGCCGGTCTATTGCTCGCATAGCTCTGCGCAGGTCTCTGGAAAGATCCCGGTGCACTTGTGCACTCATGTCTCTTGTGGCCTACACCACCACAGCTATAGCAGGTCACTCCCCAACTACCACTAACACTTCCACGGCCACGCCCAAAGGAAGCCCCAAAGATGAACCCGACCCTTAAGAAAACCCCTTAGACTGATTGTGGTTGCCTTTCTTGTGATTAGATTGGCCACCACCCTCGCTCTCCGACTTCCTTTTCTCACCACTTGACCTCTCCTGAGCCATCTCCACCAACCTCTCAGCTCTCCCAGCCCTCTCATAAGCTTCCTTAACATCAGTAAGGATTCCCACGGGTAACTTATCCATAATCTTAGGGGTCAACCCCCTCTCAAACCTCAACGCCAAATTCTCCTCACTCAAACCCATATCCTCAGCGTACCTAGACTTCTCATTGAACTGCTGTAGTACTCAGCCACAGACATCTCGGCGGTCATCTTAAAACTGTCAAACTCTTCTCTCAACTTACTCCTCACATGCTCCGGTACGAACTCCTTTCTCACAACCCTACGAAACTCCTCCCAAGGTATAGCAGGTAAACCTTGGTTTGTATATATCTCCTTAGCACTCACCTTCACTATATCCCACCACTTGCCAGCTGCCTCCCTCAGATAGAACGCAGCCTGTTCCACCCTCATCTCATCAGGACAGTGAACCAAATCTAATATGTTCTCCATCTCTCTAAGCCAACTATCAAGAAGGTTAGGCTCCCCAACTCCCTTATACTCTTTCGGGTTAAACCTCGCTATATAGAGGCTGATTTTAGAATGATCAACCTCCTTTTCCTTATCCTTATCCTTATCTTTCCCCACAGTCTTTAGAGCCTCAGTAAGAGCATCCTGATGCTCCAACATCTTAACGATGTCGTCCATGGTCATAAGCTCAGCTCTCGCATACAATGCATTCTTCTTGGGCGGCATCTTGAAACTATCACAGAAAAAGGGGTGGATATAAACATACGCGCCAAAACCTCAAAACAAGAAAACACGCTGCCCAGACCCTACTCGATCGAGTTCCCAAACATACTCGATCGAGTAACGGGCTACTCGATCGAGTGCCCACCATACTCGATCGAGTGCCCCAACATCAGACCCCAAACAGACCTTCTGATCTCTAACATACTCGACCGAGTAGCCAGGCTACTCGATCGAGTGACCCCCTACTCGATCGAGTGCCCAAAAACACGATTCTGGACTCAAAATCGTCAAAAACCCACCCGATCAAGTCAGTCCCACTCGATCGAGTCATGCTCACTCAGAAACGCTACCCGCATGCTATATCATATGGTAACATGCTAAAACTTTATAAAACCAACATTGTATCATAACTAAGCATATAATGCTACGCATCTTTTCATACGATTCACGAAATCATTATATCATGTTATCAAACGCCACATTGTAAACATCCAACATGTTTTCATTCCAACAACAAGTCTACATATATCATCAACCTTCCTTTCATATTCTCAGCTTTATACTTCTCCAACAGTTACACACACTTCATCACATTCACACACAAGTTAACCAAACAACACATACGACCTTGACATACACCCCCCATGTGACCGGTTCAAAATTGTAGGGCAAGTTCGCGACTTTAGGACGTCTCCCAAGCCTTTGCATTAGCTCCTACAACTTTTACCCCGGGTTCATTTTAATTGACTCCCTATGTTCATTAGGTTCATTGGTTATAGGTTTCAGGATCGTCGCTCTGATACCATTTGTAACACCCCCATACTCCAAGTGCCTTACCAGGACCACTCAGGTATGAAGACATTACCATCTCGGTTACCCGAGGCAATGATAATCAAATAAACAATAAAGAAACAACGTTTAAATAGAAATACTTAGTGAAGGGTTACAATTCTCGAAACCAAAACCAAAAGTATAATACATGTTCTCAAACTGACTGTTTACTATTCTAACTGAAATGTAAAGAAACTACTAAGCTACAGCGGAAGACTTCTATCATCATATCGTGGCAATCCCAGCTATCCCAGTACTCATCTCATACCTGCTCAATATCTGCTCACCATCCCCGAATGGATCACCGCAGTTTACAAAACAACAACCGGGTCGTACTAATCACACAACTCAATATATATCAACAATAAGATAAACAGATGACTTAATCACACACACAACCACACCAATTCAAATCATCTCAATCACCGATCGTCCTTTGGACCCACCGCCGATGGGGGACCGCACCGTACCGACCAAATCCCTGCTCCTCACAGTGAGCGATAACCCTGTCCATTAATGTGCACATCCCTTCTGTGGCGGGTTCCACAGAAGGCGAAACTAGGGCGTGAAGCCACTCCCGCAAGTGACCCCATTCAGCCGAGGACACGCCTCGAGAACCATAGACAACAATCACAGTCACAATCACAACCGTCACAATACAATTACTATATCAAACAATCAATCTTAACATATCAACAATCATCCCGTTATGGGACTAATACTGAGTAGGAAATCCTACCTGGAAAGCACACAATCAAACGGTCTCTATTGCTGTATCAAAAAGCTTCCTCTACGAAACCTCCTCCTATCATACAACATACAAATGCTACCAAATCACATACTACTCAAAAACCCCCAAATACCTATATTAGGGTTTTACCAAATCAAAGGAAAGACAACAAAAAGGGTACATAGATCTTACCCTCGACGCAAGGATCTCAACGGTATAATTAACCAACGATGAGAACCGACCTTCCAAACTCCGGGATTTGCTAACGATGCGATTAGGATTAAGAACGTACTTGCTTCCTCTCTTTAACAGTAATTTTGGTTTTGCAAAAGTGTTTAGAATAATGACGACGAAGGTTATATATCTTAATCGCATAATTAACAAAACCCGAGAAAAACTCCCCGTAAACCGGCTACTCGATCGAGTACCCAAGGTACTCGATCGAGTACCCCCTTACTCGATCGAGTATCCTAGTTAATCGATCGAGTACCCAACAGGTCAGAAACTTTTCTAAAACGCAACTTACCCTTACTCGACAGAGTAAGGCCTACTCGATAGAGTACCCAAAGACTCATAAATACGGAGTATTACATTAAGATAATTTTTTTTAAACTCAAATGAACACCACCCACCATTAGCAAGTGGAAGAATCAAAAGACAATCCAAGTAATAACTAAGCATGAGAATAAAATGCCGGGTATACTAGTTACCCAATTTCGAAAATTGTGCATCTTAAGATGGAAAATTTTCTCAACATACGGCTTCACAAGACATTGTAGTGAAATATTAGCACTACATGAAACAATTAAACCATGTTGAGAGCATAAAAATCAAAACTCTAGCATAATTGTCATTTGTTTCGAAATCCATGGAAATTTAAATTACCGACCAAGTTTGGAGCTCAAATGACAATCAAGATAACATATAACTCGAAAGAAATTGAAATCCGTGCAAATATACTACCGATTTTCAAAACCTTTGAAGGCTTTTAAGATGGAATTCACTTCAACATAAGGCTTAATTGAGTGTCACAATTTAAAGATTACGCTAGCAATAAACAAGTTAAACATGTTGCAAGCATGAAAATCGAAAATTCGACATGGCTAGTACAAAATTTCTTTGAGAACCTCACCATAATTTAAGACGAAAAATTCCGATTGACACCATATTATATCCATACTCACAAAAATCATAGCTTTATCATACCATTAAACCAAGTTTAGGACGAAAATCAAAATTTGCTCATGTGTGGGAGTGTTTCGATATTTTGGGGTTCAACATTCATGGCGAAATTTTTATTTTTTTTAAGACAATGTACCACATTACTAGCAAAGATAGTAGCCTTATAAGACAAACAAACCAAGCTTTACTCATGAAAATCAAAATTTGGGAATGAACACCCTAAAATCTGAAAATTAAGATGAACTTTCAAGACGAAATTTCCACATGAAAGACAAGATCTATGATCTTGTCGTTAATCCATCAAACACATTTATATTTCTCAATAAACAACTAATTAGTGGTTAAGTCGAGGTCGATCCACGGGACGGTGTGCTTTGAGTTCTAAATCTATCTATCTTAATTTATGCTAGTGTCACAATTGATTTGGGTTGGAGTTGGTGAGTCTAAACTAATAGAAGCAATAAAGTAAAACAAGCAATAAATTAAGAGATGTAAACAATTAATAAAGATACTAGGATGTCATGGGATCATAAGGGAATCATGGTAAAATAGCATAAATGAGTTATGTGGATGCAAGCAATTATTATTGTTGGAATTGAGTTAGTTCATGTCTTATAATTCATGAGAAGATTTGGGTCCCGGAGCTGAGTCATTTGTGACTTTACAACACCTACAAGTCAACTTAATTCTTCCTTTTAAACTACATGTATGATAAACCAATCCTTAGGGAAACTTACGTCTCGGAGCCGAGTCGGTTAAGACTTTACAACACCTACAAGTCGACTTGGGTTTTCCCTATTCAACAATATGCAAGGTCTAACAAGGCTTGAGTTGGTTTATATCTTATAAGCCTTGTTGAAAGGATAAGAGAAACATGCTAGGTTGTCAATCAAGCATTTCATCAAACATGATATATGCATAAGTTGAAGAACAATAAGCAAGCATTCATATGAACTCATTAAGCATACATTTATCCCATGATTGACTCCCCTAATCCCCCCACTAATCCTAGTTAAGTAACTACTCACTTATTATCATGGAAGACTTGTTATCAATGGTGTCAATCATCTTAACAAGCATAAACATGATTAAAGAGTGAGGAAGTAAGCAATAAAGAGTAAAGAGTAAAGAGTAAAGAGATTATACCAATATTAAGATGGACAAATGGAAATGAAAGAATAATAGAAGAGAACTTGATTAATTAATGAAGAGTTGTCAAATATCCAAATAATAACCTAATAATCTTCAATTACCCAATAAAGCTTGAACAATAATTAAGGAAAGATTAATGTGTAATTTGTGGAAAGATTAAAGGATAATATATTCTAATCTACTCCTAATCTAATCTAAGAGAGCTTGATTTAATCTAAGAAAACTTGGTTTAATCTAAGAAAGCTTGGTGCCTCCACAAAGAGGGCTCTCCCTCCTCTAAATACAAGAGGGGTATATATACAAATTATTAAGTACAAGAATTAGGGTTACAAAGAGCTTAAATGACGATTAAGACCCTAAGAGAAGTTTGACGATTTGCAAATCCCGTAGGGACATGCGCGAGCTGAGTAGCAACTCCTCAGGGACACGCGCATCCTGGCTTTGAGAATGCTCGGGATTGCTTCACAATCCGCTCGAGCTGAGCCTTGGGACGCCCGGATCCTGGGCCTGGATGCTCGTTCTGAGCTCGGGATGCCCGAATCCTGGGACAGGGTTCCTCCTCTATCCTTGACTACCTAACAATCCGTGGGGATCTTCATCATTGCCCAATTTACTTGATTTAATTGCTTAGTCCATTAGTATTGGTCTCCTCTTCGATGCTCGGTCATTAAATGCGATCCATTTAGCTCCATAAATACAAGGCTAACAATCCTCTCCTACCATGGACACAAAACCTCAATGAGTATGCAAAATAGGGAACTAAAGATAAGAAATGACCCTAATAGTTGCTAGAAAGCATGGGAACGTGGTCAATTCAGGGACTAAACGTGCACAAATATGAGTCACATCAAACATCCCCAAACCGAGCCTTTGCTCGTCCCGAGTAAAGAGGTGACTAAAACTATGACCTTTATTTAAACTAGCCTACTAATATAGCCGATGTGAGACAGTTAGCGGGTCTCACTCCGCCCCTTCAACTCACAAGAAGACATCTATAAGGTAAGATGCCTTCTTGCAAGGCAAGGTAGGCTTGCCAAAATGGCAATACATCCAAGCATTAAGCACACAAAATAAGTAATCGATGCATCTACAAAAGAATAACTACTTTCCTCATCTAAGTGGTGGAAATCATCTAAAGGGGAAGCAATCTAAGGGTACACACTCCATTGTAGATATCATTTCTCCAAGCCACTAAGCCTAAAAGGATACCAACAAATCACCTCCAAATTGTGTCTAAATAGGGTACTTTTATCCTCAATCTCTAAATGCTTTTGTCAAGAGTAGTCTCCTTATGGTGTTAGAAACACCGTAGGATCGCAGAATTCCCCCTCTTGCCTAGACAAGAAGAAGGGTCATCCCCTTTCCACCATGCAACAAATAAGATCAATGGATAAAAAGGGATTCAAAGTGTATGAGTTTCACATTTGTAGTTTTCTTTTTGATTTGTTTTTCCCCCCAATTTCTTGTGGCATTTTACTTTTTGAGAACATTTCTTTGCTATTTTTGATATTTGACATTTTGATATTTGGCAAATTTTTCAATCTTTGCATTTCTGAACATTTTTCAAAGTAACCCCATTTTGTAGCAAGGGTAATTTTATTGAAGCGTAGGAGTCTATTTTTGCTCCTCTTTTCATTTGATAGCCACATTGTCATTAACATATAAAAAGGAGGAAGGAGATTTGGAAAGATCATACCATGCGGTCTTATATTTCCTTCGTGCCTCGAATGTGGCGTAGTCGACCCAATGTAATAAGAGTGACAAACAAACAAGCAAATATATACAATATATACAATTCTACACTACAAAGGAAAGAACATGTTTTTGGAATTTTTAAACTTTTATGGGTTTTGTTTTTATGAAATTAAAGAACATATTTTTGAGTTTTTTGAAAATTTTCAAATTTTTATGCATTTTTGGAATATAAATTACCATCCCCCACTTTATTTTGGACATTGTCCTCAATGTACATGTAGGAGTAGGAAAGAAAAAGAAATACATGTTTTTGGATTTTTTAAAGTTTTATGGAAATTGAAGTACAAATGCAATGATATGATATGAATGAATGTATGTTCTAACTAAATGCAATTCCATATGACATATATAACAAATGAATGCAATCTAAACTACACTAGATGATGCATGTTCTGTATTAAACTATGGTCACCAATGATCAAACCTCCCCAAACCGATTTAAGCACTATTTCAAGTGTAGGAGAAATGAGGTTGGGTCATTAGTGACTATGCATGAATTCTAGTCTATATGCAGCTAACTATATGAGTCATGTGAGATTTATTACAATGCAAAGTATTTAAAACGCAATGCAACTATACAAGAGAGGGAGAGAGGAGAGATATCATGCAAATGGAGGTGGTGTGGTTGAACACCTCTAGCCATCTTACTCATCATCATCGTCATCATTGCGGTTTCCATGTCCGCTAGATCCTCCTTGGTCATAGCCTCCTCCTTGGCCATAGAATCCCCCACTTGGGTCGCCAAAGTTCCCTCCTTGGTTGCCATAGTTATAGAACAAGAGATGTGGTTGAGCCCAAGACGGATGAGGGCCTCTAGGGTTGGTGTACCCTTGTTGAGCCATGTTGTAGTAGGAGGGGTATTGGACCATGTAGTTGTCAACCCTCCCATCGTGCCCTCGAAGATCAACATTTTACATGAGCTTCATCAATTCACTCATGGATGGAGCTTTCGGATATTGAGGAGTGAAAGGTACATGTGGTGTTGGGTAGGGTGGAATGGGTAGATAAGATGGTGGTGCGTCACCCCATTCCGGCAACTCGCGAGGTCGATCGGGTGCTTCATCTCTTGGTGGTGGGTGGTCAAGGATCTCAATGGGGAGGAGGTAGCTTGTCCTTGGTGAGTACCGGCTCAAGCAGGGTTCGGTGGGTGGTATGTTCCACCCCATAAGAATAAGTGGTGTGCATCCCTTGGTGAACCACTCTACACTTCCGGCTTGATTGTATCTACACCAACGGTGGTGGTTGAAGATAGCATCCTCATCTATCAAGGTGCTTCCCTTGAGCTTTTCATAACTTCCATCAAAGTTGAACCCGGAGCAGAGTTCATTGGCCAAAATTGTAATTAGGCCTCCCATCACAAAGGTTTTGATTGGAGAATTCCCTTTTGCAAAGTCATTGAATCTTGTAAGTATCTCAAGGGGCGTGTTGAAGTTGTAGGGCGTTGTCCCTTGCACATTCAAGTAAGACTCTAGAAAGGTCAAGTCGAGAAGGGTGCACCTGTCTTACTCTAGCCTTCCATTTATAGTTCCGGCCATAAACCGCTCACTAATCCTAATCACCGGATGTTGGATAGCAAAAGTATAACATTGCTTGTAGGAATGGAGTTCTCTCCCAGAAATGCCTCTCCAAAGGTGGTTAACAATAAAGTCGGAGGGCTTATCGGTGTCATTCCTTGGTACTTCAAGACCAAAGATACTTATAAATTGGTCTAGAGTCAACCTATGGTCTCTATTGCAAAGACGGAACTCCATACCGACATCTTTTCTCCGATTAGTGACAACACGGAGACTACGCAAAAACTCTAGTGTGAGACTCAAGTAAGTGTCCTCATGGGCATAGAACATCTTTTCAAGACCTAAGCCATTGAAGAATACGTCCGTTTGATACCTAATGCCAAGTATTTCTAACACATCAAGATATATGAATTGAGTAGGTTCATAGTCCTTACCTAGCAATTGCTCAAATCGTTAGCGGTGTTCATTTTTGGTAAGTGTACCTCCAAAAAATACTCAAGTTGTGCAACATCCGGTATCATTGCATTCTCTTGGCCCCTTGCCTCCCGTGAGGCGGTTAAAGTAGCACCCTTGCGACGCTTGGGCGCGGTCTCGGTGGCCTTCTTGCTTTTGCTCCTTAGATTCATTCTTGCTTGATGCGGTTGGTAGGGATTTATTCAAAAATCTTGGATTGGTGATTGTGATGGGGTTTTAGTGATGGAGATTGTAAGGAGGATGATGAGATGTGGTTTTGATGTTGATAAGATAAGGGAATAGGGATGGTGGGGGAGGCGTTTATATCAAAGAAAGGTGTTAGGACGAGCGGGCTAGGGTTGGGTTCGGGCGTACAGAAATTCAGCCCAACATTTATCCTCTGTTGTCCGGGCGTCTTGATGTCGGGATGAGCGTCCTGAAGTTGCTGCACGGGCATCCTGTCAAGGGAACGCGCGGATTCTCTTCCAGCAGATCCTCCTTGTTTTGAATACAGATCAGGTCGATCGTTTTGAGGTCATCTCGAGCGGCTCAGAAACGGGGTTGGGCGTCCTCTGAATAATCTGCCCAGATTTTCAACCAGGGAAATTTTTTGCTTAATGCACTGTCTAGGGCGAGCGTCCTAAATTTGGCACGAGCGGATCAGTATCTGGGACGCGTGGCCTCACTGTATATCACGCAGATCTTATGTCAGTGAATTATTTTGTCTGAAGCACAGCTCGGGTCGAGCGTTTTACTGTCGGGACGGGCGTCCTGATCTGCTCCTTGTCAAACTTTCAATCGTTTCATGCTAATCTTTTCCCTTGCACCCTTTGTGATTCCTTCTTATCATCATTTTCTGAAAATTTCCTCAAAGAATAGATAAAGAACTCTCCCTTACAACTCTCATGTAAACAAAAATGCAATTAATCCAAAAGTATGTTTGATATTGTTCAATGTAAAGTTTTTTTGGAAAGGAATATGTTACAAATGGTGGTTTGAGATAGGACTCCACCAAACTAAGTTGAAGTGATAATTTCCACTATCCATGGAGCTTAAAGCTCTCAAAAGTTGGTCAAAATTTTGTGAATGGTCGTCAAGTAAGCAAGAATAAGTCTTGAACCATTGCAAAATAGAGTAGGGCCAATCCATGAGGTACCTCCCTTTTAATTCCTTCTTTTTCTCCTTTGCTTCATCATGATGGCCTTCTCGGCTCTTAAAACTAGCAAACTTGAGATTCTTGTCATAGAGGGTTTTCCGGTTGCTCCTATTTCCTCCAAAGTTGATGACAAAAATACTTGGACTAATCAATCCTTCAAGGATAGAAGGTGAACTTTCATGGTATTGATGATGAGTTATCTTGGGAGTTTGGATAGTGGGTGCCAAGTTTCCACATGTAGGCTCCTTCTTAGCTTTGTCTTTGAGCTTCTCCACTAAGTAATTTTTGTATGACGATTTGACGTTCGTGAGAAGGTCCATAATGTCATATCCAACTATCATGAGCTCCATAGTGGGTGTGATGAGAAGGTCCTCATGTTCAATAAGGAAGGGGCATTCTTAAGAAAGCTAATCCCATAACTCCATTCATCATTTGAGTCCATCTTTCCCTCATCATCTTCTTCCATAGATGCATCATCATCGCTTTCTCCATATGAATAATAAATAGGGGCTTTACTTCTCCTAATTAATTCTTCCTCCACCATCTCAATGTTCACATCAAAAGTCACACCCTCATACTCACAAAGGCTAAGAGTATTTGGCTTACTCAACCTCATATCTTCCTCATCAAATACCACACTTTCATACTCACAAGAGCCAAGGAGATTGGCTCTTCCCACTTCACATCTTCTTCATCAAAGGTCATTGCCTCAAATTCACATTCATGGTCAATGCTCAAGGATTGGTGGGGAGTGGTTGCTTGGGTTGCCTCCATTTGGGCAATTCGAATTGACAACTCCTCACCATATGTAGCAATACTTTGAAGAACATTGTCCCTATTTTGGCTCTCCTCTAGCACTTGTTTGAAGAAGTTTTGTTGATCTCCTATCATTTGGAGAACCACATCTTGAATGTCAAAGTTGGGCTCATCTTTTTATTGTGGGTGGGTGTGAAAGTGGTTGTATTGTGGCATTTGGAATTGGTTGTAAAGTGGGTATTTGGAGGGTGGTTGTTGTTGATTTTAGATGTGGGAATTTTGGGTAGTAGTTAGGATTTTCATTGTATGAGTTGTAAGGTAGGTTTGTGTTGACTTGTTCCTCAAACTCCCCATACACATAGGCATACTCAAAAGATCCACCACATACTCTATATGTCAAGTCGTGAGCCATCATAGCTAAGACAAGGAAATAACTATAACAAGTAAACTATACAAAAACGGCAAGAACGACCTTGAGGAACAAGTTCCTCAAGGTTAAAGCACAATTAAAAATAGACAAACAAGTAAGAACCTAATCACAAAACACCATCCCCGGCAACGGCGCCATTTTGATGTTCTCGTTAATCCATCAAACACATTTATATTTCTCAACAAACAACTAGTTAGTGGTTAAGTCGAGGTCGATCCACGGGACGGTGTGCTTTGGGTTCTAAATATATCTATCTCAATTTATGCTAGTGTCACAATTGATTTGGGTTGGAGTTGGTGAGTCTAAGCTAATAGAAGCAATAAAGTAAAACAAGCAATAAATTAAGAGATGTAAACAATTAATAAAGATACTAGGATGTCATAGGATCATAAGGGAATCATGGTAAAATAGCATAAATGAGTTATGTGGATGCAAGCAATTATTATTGTTAGAATTGAGTTAGTTCATATCTTATAATTCATGAGAAGATTTGGGTCCCGGAGCCGAGTCATTTGTGACTTTATAACACCTACAAGTCGACTTAATTCTTCCTATTAAACTACAAACATGACAAACCAATCATTAGGGAAACTTACGTCTTGGAGCAGAGTCGGTTAAGACTTTACAACACCTACAAGTCGACTTGGGTTTTCCCTATTCAACAATATGCAAGGTCTAACAAGGCTTGAGTTAGTTTATATCTTACAAGCCTTATTGAAAGGATAAGAGAAACATTCTAAGTTGTCAATCAAGCATTTCATCAAACATGATATATGCATAAGTTGAAGAACAATAAGCAAGCATTCATATGAACTCATTAAGCATAAATTTATCCCATAATTGACTCCCCCAATCCCCCACTAATCCTAGTTAAGTAACTACTCACTTATTATCATGGAAGACATGTTATCAATGGTGTCAATCATCTTAACAAGCATAAACATGATTAAAGAGTGAGTAAGTAAGCAATAAAGTGTAAAGAGTAAAGAGATTATACCAATATTAAGATGGTCAGATGGAAATAAAAGAATAATAGAAGAGAACTTGATTAATTGATGAAGAGTTGTCAAATCTCCAAATAATAACCCAATAATCTTCAATTACCCAATAAAGCTTGAACAATAATTAAGGAAAAATTAATGTGTAATTTGTGGAAAGATTAAAGGATAATTTATTCTAGTATACTCCTAATCTAATCTAAGAGAGCTTGATTTAATCTAAGAAAACTTGGTTTAATCTAATAAAGCTTAGTGCCTCCACTAAGAGGGCTTTCCCTGCTCTAAATACAAGAGGGGTATATATACTAATAATTAAGTACAAGAATTAGGGTTACAAAGGGCTTAAATGACGATTAAGACCCTAAGAGAAGTTTGACGATTTGCAAATCCCGTAGGGACATGCGCGAGCTGAGTAGCAACTCCTCAGGGACACATGCGTCCTGGCTTTGAGAATGCTCGGGACTGCTTCACAATCCGCTCGAGCTGAGCCTTGGGATGCCCGGATCCTGGACCTGGAAGCTCGTCCTGAGCTCGGGACGCCCGGATCCTGATACAGGGTTCCTCCTCTATTCTTGACTACCTAACAATCCATTGGGATTGATTTAGGGCCGTGGGGATCTTCATCATTGCCTAATTTACTTGATTTAATTGCTTAGTCCTTTAGTATTGGTCTCCTCTTCGATGCTCGGTCATTAGATGCGATCCATTTAGCTCTATAAATGCAAGGCTAGCAATCCTCTCCTACCAAGGACACAAAACCTCAAAAGAGTATGCAAAATAGGGAATTAAAGATAAGAAATGACCCTAATAGTTGCTATAAAGCATGGGAACGAGGTCAATTCGAGGACTAAACGTGCACAAATATGAGTCACATCAATCTATCGCTAACAACAAAGGTTATGGTTTCTTTATCATATATCTGATTTACCGCCTCGGGAAACCGAGAAGGTAACATCTCCCTATTACCTTGACCGGGTAAAAACGGGGTGTTACAGGATCTATGTGGATGGTGCTTCTCGATCTCGAGCACCTACCCGTGATTGACCATTTGGATGAGTATGACCCCGGGAGTGGTGAGCCTAGACCTGAGCCTCAGTTTTACCTGATCGACCCCACCATCCTCCGCGACCTAGCCGAGCTTATCTCCGTGACGGAGAAGCAACCGATCGCTCCCACGCTACGTGAGCGCCGTAGAAGGAGAGGATCTAGGGTGGACGAGGTTGAGCCTGAGCCTTCTTTCTCTACACCGAGCTTCTACCCATCATCGTACTCGCCCTACCCTACCGTCCATGACCCCAGGATGCAGGTTAGTGACCAGACTAAGCGGATCTCCACTACCTTGGTGCTCCGGAACCTGCACGAGATGGCCCATAACCAGGGTATAGGGACCAAGTTGGCACAACGCGTTTGGTGGAGAGGACCCGGAGTGGACACAAGAGTCTTCCATAGCTACGGAGTTGATCCTAGCTTTTGGAGACCACCAGAGGAGACTGAGTTTGGCTGCCTCACGGGACCATGGGGAGCCAACTATGGCAGTCGGGTAGGCGAGGCGGGGAGGTGGATCGGCAACGGAGGATACTCAGCTCGAGCTTTTCAGGGAGCAGGTACATCAGGCACCGGAGGTGGTGAGGAGATGAAGGAGGGTACGGATATGTGAATTCCGTTGTATTCTAGATTTTTTTCTCGATTTGTTGCTGGATATTTGTTATACTTAGCCGTATTTATTTTGGATGATTGTAATTGGCCATAAGGCCGCTATTTGTTTTCACATACTACGTTTGAGACTTTTAGAGAAAAACTTTGAGTTTGCGATGGAGTATATCACTGTCTGCAGGTATAACCTTTGGTGTGTGTGTTTTAGATGTCGAAATTTGCATTCTAACCTGGAAAACTTGACCGAGTATGTCAATACTCGGCCGAGTATCGCTTACTCGATCGAGTACTCTATGATACTTGGCCGAGCACCCGGATAATACACCCTTCGTTATTTGGAATTTTTATGGACTTAAATGGGTAACTGTTTTGGTACGTGTATGCTTCAATGCCTTAGTGACGTGTTTGGACGTCATGAGATGCGCCTTGTTTATGTGATAAATGATTGAAATCTGAGATACGGCGGTAATAGTAATATGAGATTTGGTAAGTTTGCATTGGTGGTAGTCAGTGTTGATCGAAGAGCAATGACATCTTTATACAACTCGCATCTCTCTATTTATGTTGCGTGTCTTGTCTCTTTGAATTGCATAAATAAGGTGGTTGTTTACATATGTTACGGACGTGTCGTACTTGTCTTGTGATAAAATATATGTTCCATGATTGTTGTCATCTTGCATATGTATAAGGCTGGTGGATGAGTAGCATGAACTTCGGGGACGAAGTTCCTTTTAGAGGGGTAGATAACATCGCGATAAAAGATAAAAGTTCTAACGAGTTGACCAAAGTCTTCTATGCTTTATCTTTATTTAACTTTCAAGTTATGAGTCGTCACAAACTTAACTTATGTAACGTGTACATTTGAATTTAAGTTTATACGTAACTAACTGGTTAGTAGTGCGTAGTAACGGTATAGTGATGCTTTGTGGTCGTCGAAGCCATGTCAAGGATGTTTAAAAACTTAACCTCATAGGTGTCTCATGTATCCTAAACTTTGGGTGGCGTTCCTTGTCATGAAGCGATAGGTCTTTTCTTAGGTGTGCTGTCATTGCGTTTGGGAAGTATGAGTTGAACTTCGGGGACAAAGTTCCTTTTAAGGGGGGAAGACTGTAATACCCGCCCTGTTTAAGGACCCCTTGACCGACCGTTTGACCAGAGAAGGCCGTAGGAGGGGATAGGATAGAGGATAAAGGACATATGTATATGTTTACTCGACCTAGTAGGGGCTACTCGGCCGAGTAGTGGTAACACTCGACCGAGTAGGGCTTACTCGGTCGAGTATGAAAGTACTCGACCGAGTATCGCCGCTGTTGACGCGTTATTATAAAACACAAGTTTGTAAACCTTATTTCATTTTTCGACGGTTCCCTATCGCTCTAACCCTGATATATCTCTCTCACCTATCACCACCTCTCAATACTCTCTTACCTAGCCTAGACACTAACCCAAGAAGTGGGAATGGTTCACGCTTGGAGTCTTCGAGTCGGGGTGTCGTCGTCGCTGTCTTCGGTCCGCGTCTCAAGGTAAGTGTTGTTTCGTTGTTGTCTTTCAGTAGGTTTTTAGGAGTAGTCTAGTAATAGGATGTTGTTACTACTTGTAGGATCTGCCTCGGAGTCTTGCCTGGCTAGTGTTGGATGCATTTTCATGGTTTAGCGATAAGGTAGGGTTTTCCTACTCGGTTTACTGTTTAATTTGTTTACTGTTATGTGATAATTGTTTGTACGATTGATATTCTGATTATCTGCTGTCGTTGGGTTGAAGTTTGGTGTTGGTGTGATGATGGTTGTTGGTGATGTTCGTGAGACGCGTCCTCGGTTGAGTGGAGTCACTTGCGGGAGTGGCTTCATGCCCTAGTTTCGCCCTCTGTGGAACCCGTCACAGGAGGGGATGTGCACATTAATGAACAAGGTTATCGCTCGTTGATGAGGGGGGATTTGGTGGGCAAGGCTGCGGCCCCCCACTGGCAGGGCTACACACTTTATTATGTAGTCAGTTACGTGATGAGATAGGAGTTGGAGGTGGATTGTGTAATAGCTGCTTATCTGTATTATACTTTGTCTTATCTTGATTGCTCAGTAGCTGACCCCATGTTGTGTTTTAAAACTGTGGTGATCTATTCGGGGATGGTGAGTAGTTGGTTTAGCTGGTACAGCTGGTCTTGATATTTGCGGGCCTTGGAAGGGAATCGAGTCACCATGCTACCGAAGAAGATGTCACCATCACTCATGCTTAGTGGTCTTATAATTATTCATGTTGTATCTTGCCACGCTATTCTACGATGTAAAGTCTTAAACTATTTAATAAATGTTCTTTTATTGTTTATTTGATCTACTACCTTGGGAGACCGAGATGGTAGCACCTTCATTCACTGGGGTGGTCCTTGGTAAGGCACCTTGGTGTACGGGGGTGCTACACTTATCTTCTGTCCAAACCTTACAAACTGTTATTTCCTTCCTTTCAATGAAATTTCTAATTACATGATATTTCCTAGGTACATGTCTAGACTTATTACTAGACTTGGGCTCTTTCGCTTGAAAAATTGCCCCACTGTTATCACAATAAATAGTGATGGGATCTTCAGCTGTCGGAACTACCCTTAGTCCTTTCAAAAATCGCTGAATCCACACAGCTTCTTTTGGAGCTTTAGATGCTGCAATGTACTCAGATTCCGTTGTAGAATCCGCAACGGCCGACTCTTTAAAACTTCTTTAGCAAACCGCACCTCCATTTATCATAAAGACAAAACCCGCCTGGGACTTCATATCATCCCTATCTGTTAGGAAACTGGCATCCGTGTAACCCTTTACACGTAACTCAGAATCCCCTCCAAATACCAAAAACGAATCTTTATTCCTTCTCAAGTACTTAAGAATATTCTTGACGGCTATCCAGTGACTCTCACTTGGATTATTTTGGTAACAAATCGTCATACTCAAAGCATACGAGATGTCAGGACGGGTGCACATCATAGCGTACATGATCGATCCAACAGCGGGAGCATAAGGAATCGATTTCATGCATTCAATATCCTTAGGCTCAGTAGGACTCTGTGACTTACTCAAAGTAATCCCACTACTTATTGGCTGAAATCCCCTCTTTGAGTTTTTCATATTGAACCGATCAAGAATATTATCAATATAAGCTTCTTGACTCAAAGCTAATATCCTTTTGGTTCTATCTCTATAGATCCGGATACCCAAGATGCGATGGGCTTCTCCGAAATCTTTCATATGGAAATGATTTCCCAACCACTTTTACCGAAGTAAACATTGGTACATCATTCCCAATTTGTGGTAGGTCATCTACATACAATAAAAGGAATACAACCTTTCTCCCACTAAACTTCATGTATAAACACGGCTCCTCAACACTTTGAGTAAAGCCATTCGGTTTAATAACATGATCGAAGCGATGGTTCCAACTTCTTGATGCCTGCTTAAGACCATAAATGGATCTCTTAAGCTTGCACACTTTGTTAGGATTTTTAGGTTCCACAAAACCTTCAGGTTGTGTCATGTACACTTCCTCTTCCAGAACCCCATTCAAGAAGGCGGTCTTGACATCCATTTGCCATATTTCATAGTCATGAAATGCAGCAATCGCTAACATAATCCTAATGGATCTAAGAATTGTAACGAGTGCAAAAGTCTCGTCCTAGTGTAAGCCATGAACTTGAGTAAAACCTTTTGCCACCAATCGCGCTTTGTAGACATCTTTATGTCCATCCATATCAACCTTAATCTTAAAGATCTATTTACATTGACGAGGTCTAACATCTTCAGGTAAATCTACCAGGTTCCATACCTGATTGTCGAACATGGAATGCATTTCGGATCGCATGGCCTCAAGCCATTGTTTGGAGTCGGGACTTGATATTGGCGCTTTGCAGGTTATAGGTTCATTACATTCTAAAAGCAATACGTCATAATCACCATCCTGTTCGATAACCCCCAGATATATATAAGGCTGACGACTAATTCTACCTGACCTCCTAGGTTCAGAATGAATTGCAACTGAATTAGATGCAAAAGGAACATCTTCCTGCGTCATCTCCTCATTTTGTGGCTCTTGAATTTAAGAAATTTCAAAATTTCTCCCACTATGTCTTCTGGAAATAAAATCTTTTTCTAGATAGACAGCATCGCGAGACACAAACACTTTGCCTTCTTCTCGATGATAGAAATAATAACCACGAGTTTTCTTTGGATAACCTACAAAGACACACTTGTCGGATCGGGGAGCTAATTTATCGTCAGATTTTCTCTTGACATAAGCTTCGCAACCCCATACACGAAGAAACGACAAGTTAGGGACCTTCCCTTTCCATATCTCATATGGAGTTTTCTCGGCTGCTTTAGTCGGGCTTTGATTTAGTGAGAATATAGCAGACAAAAGCGCGAAACTCCAAAATGAGTCATGTAGCCCAGTTTGACTCATCATGGATCGAACCATATCTAATAAACTTCATTCCTCCTTTCAGTCACACCATTCAAATGTGGTGTGCCTGGAGGAGTTAACTGTGCAACTATTACACAGTTTTTCAGGTGATTATAAAAATCATCACTTTGATATTCCCCTTCACGATATGATCGTAAGGTTTTCATCTTTCTTTGAAGTTGCTTCTCTACTTCACTTTGAAACTCCTTGAGTTTATCAAAAGCTTCACTTTTATGTCTAATTAAGTAGACATGGCCATATCTACTTAAATCATCAGTAAAAGTGTTGAAGTAGTCGTAGCCATCTCTGGCAGTTATTGTCATTGGTCCACATACATCGGTATGTATAAGACCCAATAACTCACTAGCTTATGTACCTTTTCCAGAAAAAAGGGGTACGAGTCATTTTGCCAAGTAAACAAGATTCGCATATTCCATAAAATTCAAAATCGAATGGCTTGAGAACTCCTGTGGATATGAGTGTCTTTATACACTTCTCGTTTATATGACCTAATCGATAATGCCAGAGGAAAGATTGATCATAATCACCTGTTTTAATCCTCTTGTTGTCTATATGATAAACATATTTAGTTAGATCTAGAATGTATATTCCTCCAATTGCTATGGCTTGGCCATATACCAAATCATCATATGAAAAGGCGAAACAATTGTTTTTAATCATGAATGTGAATCCTTCTGTGTCTAACACAGAAATGGAAATTATATTCTTGCTTAGAGTTGGTATATAATAACAATTACATAAGTACAACTCTTGGCCTGATCCTAATTTGATTACATATGTTCCTACGAAAACTGCAGCTACTCTAGATCCATTTCCCAAACGTAGGTCAATGTCACCTTTTGCTAAACGTCGCACGTTAATTAAGCCTTGTAAGTGATTACAAAGGTGTGATCCGTAACTAGTATCAAATACCCATGTTGTGGCACTATCATAGTTTATGTCTATCATATAAATATTGGAAGAAAAAAAGCTTGCTAACGTCACACGTTCAACAACTTTATCATCCAAATATTCAGGGTAATTTCTTTTGAACCTCGTTGTATCCTTAACACTTAAATTTTCTTTCCCAAAACTCCCACTTATTTGTGTATTATTCTCTTCATAAGAGGATCTAACAACGTTTGTTGCACAGTTATAAGATTTGGGTGAATGAATTTCAACCAAGTTTCGCATCATTTCGTTTGCCTTAATGTCTTTAAGGAGATTAGCCTCCCGATTATGATAAATGTTATATTCCAAGGAAAGTTTTCCCAAGGATAAACGCGGTTGTGAATTATGAGAAACAGATTCATCATCGTTTGATGTCATTGCGGCATAAAAACTACAAAAACGGAAAAAGGAAATATTAACATTCATCGTATAAATTACTCGAGAAATAATTTCAACCGAATTAAAGAAATTAACATTTATATAATGATCTCTCACCTAAATTATATAAATGATTCCAAGATAATCAAGACCCGTCTCTAAATAAATCTAGGCCAAGTGATGCCAGACATACGAGATCTAAAGAAATTCGGCGAGTCAACTCTTTGACTGATTCTACTCTTAGAACTCTCGGTCGACAGATTTCAATTTAATCTGTCTCCTACCCCGAAACACAAAACTGGGCCAGGTGAAGCCAGACATACCAATCTTGTAATTCCGTCGAGTATAACCAACTTTTACGTGTAATAACATTTATTACCCTACTTATCCAACATAAAAAGGGAACACCACGGTGAGCCGTACCTGCCCTTTAATGAAGAAGGGATTCATAGGTGTTACTAATTGGAAGGGCTAGTCTCAATATTTAAACAATGTGAGAGATCTTGTCAATTTATTATCAATTCCCTTTAAGTGAACTAAAACGGCGAATTCTCGATAATTTTAATTGACAATAGTCGAAAACAAATAAAAATGCATGTAATGGCGATTTGGCATGAATGCATATAAAAAGTAAAAGACAAATCCTAGTATGACCTCCTAATCTAGTTAATCTAATTAACTATTACAACTTCGGAAACCAACTCCTTGGTCCCTTGAACTTCATTGGAACGTCTTCCAATATAGCTTGGTCTTTTGGAAACTCCGGTCTTCATCGGAACTCCCTTTCGAAAGGCACCGTATTTGGGACACCGCCGGTCTTCGTAATAAATAATTACAAATATAAAATGAATTACATAGCAATTCCTATTATACATTTGTAAAACTAAAATTAAAATAAATCTATTAATATTACAAGATGACGACACGAAATCACATTTAATTACCAAACAAATCGGTATTCCCTTACATTACGGGTAATACCAATTAAACTAAATAGGCCATACTAGACAAATTACATTAATAAATTACATAAATTTAAATAACATTCATCTAAAATATGCAAAATAAAAATCAAATTTAAACATGCCATAAAATGCCAAATCGCCCTATAAACTATCATTTTGATATAAAGCTCGAAACTTTGATTAATAAAGCGATTTTTAACCATTAAAAAAATCACAAATTGGTACTTAAATCAAATTTAAGCACAAAATAACTTTTCAACCTGTTTTGGGACTCAAAAATTAGTCTTCACTAGTTTCATGATGATCTCATAACTTTTTATGTATTATTGCTAATTAAAACTTATTTAATCATAACTTTTATGAAATAAATTCAAATAAATAAAAAAAATTATGAAAAATTTTGAAATAAAAATTTTATTTATTCTGGAACATTTCCAGGAACTCATAATTTCAAAAATGTTGTCCAAAAATTTATTTTGTATCAAATACGCAATTTAAACCTTGTTTTCGCAATTTTTAATGTATTAATTCCAAATTAAATACAAAGTTTCGAAAAATAATCAATTTTTTTTAATATTCTGGAATATTTTCCATAACCTATAAATGTAAAAAAAAAAAATTGCCCAAAAAATTGGATTAAAATTTGAGAAAAATATGGTTGCATTTTTCGGTTTTATATCATAAAAACCCAAAAACATGCAAAAATTAATCAAATTCATTTTATAAATTTACATCCAATGTATAAAAAATTCAAGTAACATTAGATAAATTTTTCATGCCATAAAATTCATTATAATGATTTTTGACTAATATAACCACATTTTATTGATATTTAGCTATTAAAAATCAATAATCATGCAAAATTAATCAAATTAATTTTTAAATTTTCACTTACTCTAAGTAATTCATGCATGTGTAAATATACTAAAATTTCATGGCCATTATTAACATGCAACAATTTTTAGTTAGCTATTAACCAATTTTATGCATATTAAGACGGATAAAATAATTAATTAGCAATAAAATTTCATAATTAACCAAATTGACCAAAAACATTTTTAGGTCAGAATTACATTAAACCAAAATTTTTTGTGCCAAACCATTTTACACAAAAAATTCCGATTTTATAAAGTCATCTTATAACTCGATAAAAAGGTCGAAAATCGACATGCATGCAACAACAAAGCTCTGATACCACTTGAAGGTGCTAGACCCCTAATTAGACTCCTCTAATTAGTTACCAAATTACTTGTTAATTTAGTTTATGAGGATCTACTTACATGCATGCTTATAAAATGGCTAAAAACATAAAAGAAACAATTTCCTTACTTTGTTTATGGTAAATAATATGGGCACAACACAAGGATTCCTTCCTTATGTTATTCTTGAGCTGAAATTTTCAAGGATGATCCTCCTCTTCTTAAGTCTCCAAAGTAGAAGACCTCCTTAAGATATACACCCAAGATTACACCCAAATATTACTAGAAGTATTAACTAGATACTTGTAGTAATTTTTCCTTAATGTTATGAATATTACTACCTTAGTAATATGTGTATACTACTACTATAGTAATATAAGATGAATAATATTTATGTGAGTTTTAGTGAGGTTTGCATGTGAGTTTTAGAGAGAAAAATTAAACAAACAAATGCTCTCTTCCTACATCTTAAAACCGGCAGCCCCCTAGTATATATGGAGGATTTTTGGTCTTTTTATTTATTCTCATGCAAATTTAGGTAGAGTGGGTTAGTGAATATGATGATTATGTTGACATAAGATGTCATAGAATCACATGATTATAGTAAAAAATTTGGACAAAACAATGAGTGTAAAACACTCTTAAAAAAACGGCCACCATGTGCCATATAAGTCCATTTTTGACTTTTGACATTTGGCCCACAAATACTTATAAGTCATGTGATTAATTATCTTATATAATTAATCGTTAATTTGATCATTTAACAATTAAATATCACAATTAACTAAATAATATACACTCAACTTTTAATGATATTTTACCATTATATCAATATATAATGGGCCCATAATTCTTAGTTAGTTTAATTTACAACTCCTTGTAAATTGGCTTGGTTTAAAACTTCGTCGTCAAAAGCTACCAACCAAAACAATATTTATAATTTTACAAACTACTCTTAGTAAATAGGCAAGTAAAGGTCGGATCCCAAAGGACGGGTATTGATGTAGGATTTTCAATTGTAAATGGTCGTGTCTTAGGGTGTCACAATTTGGGGTTGAGATAGGAGATCAATTAAAACTAATCAACGATAAAAACAAAGCAAGGTAGATAAAATGAAGGTGTAAACATTTGATTAAAAGAACTAGGGTGTCATGGGTTCACAGGAGAATACATGGGAGTTGATCATACAAACATGTTCTCAAATTATAAGCAAGCAATTATTATTGTGATGGGATCGAGTTAGTGTATATCTTACAATCCCTAAGAAGGTTTAGGTCCCGGAGCCGAATCGATTAGATTGTACAACACCTACAAGTCGACTTAATCCTTCCTATTCAACATTATGCATGGTCTAATGAGGCTCAAGTTGGTTTATGTCTTACAAGCCTCATTGAAAAGTAGAGCTGATCATATGGCCCAGGCCCGCTAGCCCGATTTTTCCCCGGGCTTGGGCCTCGATTTCAGGCCCGAAAAGGCCACGGCTCGAAGCCCATGGCCCGATTCAATATAATAAGGCCGGGTTTGGGCCTCCTTTACGGCCCGAATTCTGGCCCGGCCCGGCCCGAACATATGCAAAATTTTCGAATATGTACAATTTAAGATTGTTAATAAGCATTTAGTAAAATAATTAACCAATCAATTGTTGTATTATATATGAGCCGTAATAACTTGTTTACATGTATTAGTTTGATAAGGCTTAGTATTTTCCTTTACCAGTATTTATATGATAAAAAATGAGCTAATGATTTTGTATCATACTAATGCCGGTAAATTGTTTACCATTATCGGCGTGTTAAGTCAATGTTTTTGAGCCTAAAGACCAACAAATATCAAATCAATTACAACATACAGTGAGCACCGCACTAAAATATATTATTACACTACTAAAAATTGTGCATTTAGTTTGTATGAGTCACCTCTATCAGAACGTTCATGAAAGCTACATTAGGTTACTACTTCTTAATTGACAATACTCAAAAAAAAAAAAAAAATCACACAATTCTATACGAAAATTTTGATAACAAATACACAAAGTATCTAACTTCATAATTGGGATTTCTAAACTTATTTCAAGAGGAAAAATATTTAGCCTAAATTGGCCCGAATCGGCCCAAAAGCCCGCTTAAGCGAGCATGGGCCGAGTTTGGGTCGATAAAATAGGCCCGACCCGGCCCGACTCGCACACTAGGGCTTAATTTAATGCTTGGGCCCGGCCCAAACCCGGCCCGGCCCATGATCACCTCTATTGAAAAGATAAGTGATGGGTAAAAAATGCAAGGATTCATAGGCTCGCATTTCATCAAACATAACATGTGCATAAGTTGGAATCACAACAAGCAAGAAAATAAATTATGTGATCATATTAGATTAAGCATGAATCATTCCCCATGTTGGTTTCCCCTAATTACCCATTAACCCTAGCTAAGGAAACTACTCGCTCATGATCAAGTTTAACATGCTAACAAGGTTGTCAATCACATTAACAAGGCAAAACATGATGAATGAATGAAAATGATTAACAATAATTAAAGCAATGATTAAGAGAATTATACCTATGGAGATTCCAAAATAATAATGCAAAGAATAATAGAAGTACTTGATGATTGATGGAAGGTTGTCAATCTCCCAATAAACCCAAATGATCTTCTAATTACGCAAAATGAATGATGAACAATAGAGAAGTTAAGGAAAGATTAAGTATTGAAATTTGTATTAAGACTAAATTAAGAGTTGATTACAAGATTATGGAATGATTAGAACTTGATTAAGGAAGTATTAAGAGAGCATGCTAATCTAAGTAGTACAATGGGGTATTTATAATAAAGATTAGGTACGTAAATTAGGGTTACTAAGGGCTTAAATGACTATTAAGTCCTTAAGAAAAGTTGAGGAAATGCTCCTCTCCAAGGAGATGAGCATCTCCGTTTTGCTAGTCTTGCCATGAGACGAGCATCTTCAGCATAGGCACGGGTTCCCTGTTGAAACATCCGAGCGGATTGTCAGGGGAGACGCTCGGATCATCTTGCTTCAGGACGAGCGTCTTGGTCACGGGACGCTCGGATGGTGGTAGGGAGACGCTCGGATCCTCTGTGATCCGCTCGGATCCCTTGGCAGACAACATTTCTTCTTTTCTTCCTTCATAATTCGCGAGGATCAATCCGGGGATGCAAGGATCCTTTCATCATTGCCCGTTTCACTTTATTATCTACATAGGCCTTGTAGTATCGTCTTCCCTTTGATGCTTGGTCATTAGATGCGATCAATTTAGCTCCATTTCGCCATGTAAATGCAAGGTTTGCACTCCTCTCCTACCAAGGAAACAAAACCTCAAAGAATATACAAAATGGGGAACTAAAGATAGTAAATGACCCAATTATGTACTATAAAGCATAGGAACGAGGCTAATTCGAGGACTAAATGTGCTCAAATATGAGTCACATCAAACATCCCCAAACCGAACCTTTGCTCGTCCCGATTAAAGAGGTGATAAAAATTAGGACCCTTATTCAAACTAACCTACTAATATAGCCAATGTGAGATAATTAGCGGGTCTCACTCCGCCCCTTCAACTCACAACAAGACAACCATGAGGTAGGATACCTTCTTGCAAGGCAAGGTAGGGCTTGCCAAAATGGCGATACATCCAAGCATTAAAGCACACAAATCAAGTAATGGATGCATCTACAAAAATGAATAGCCACTTCCCTCATCTAAGTGGCGGAAATTATCTACAAGGGAAGAAATCTAAGGGTACACATTCCATTATAGATATGATTTCTTCAAACTACTAAGCCTAGAAGGATACCAATAAATCACCTCCAAGTTGTGTCAAGCTAGGGTACCTTTTTCCTCAATCGTTAAATGCTTTCGTCAAGAATATGCTCCCTATGGTGTTAGACACACTGGAGGATCGCGGAATTCCCCCTCTTGCATAGACAAGAAGAAGGGTCGTCCCCTCTCTACCATGCACAAAAGTGGATACGATGGAAAAGGGATCAATAGAATTTGAGTTTCATGTGGGAGTTTTCTTTTTGTTGTTGTTATTCCCCCCAATTTCTTGTGGCATTTGACATTTGAGAACACTTTCTTTTTGCCATTTCTTTTGATGTTTGGCATTTCAACACTTGACAATTTCAACTTTTTGCATTTTATTTTGAACATTTTCAAAGCTACCCCATTTGTAGTGAGGGTGCTTGTATTTGAAGCATAGGAGTTTTCATTTTTGTTACTCCTCTTTTCTTTTTGATGAAATTGCAAACTTTTCCTTTTCATTTCAATTCTTGAACTCAAATTTGAACAATTTTTGTGCCCATTCCCTATTTGATGACAAAATGTGGTAGAACATGGATGATGGTTGCATGGTTTCAAGGGTCACCTTGGAATAAACGGTAGCCAAGGAGTTTTCACACCACAAGGTACTCTTGACTAGGCTTTAATCCATGGGTCAAAGGATACTAGCATGACATATCCTAGGGTGTTTTACAAGTATTATAACAAGCAAAATCTCAAGAAGAAAAAGTATCTACAAGGGCCTATATACACTTGTCAAGTTTCCCAAATAGATGCTTTCACAAAATTTTTCCTAAGTGCAACTATATGCCATGATGCAACTAACATTTATACATCCTAATGCATATGCTTCTACCAACTAGTATGCCAAATAATGTAAATGCAATCCTATAATCACATTTTTTATACCGCATCAATCAAAATAAAGCCATATAGTCATTAACATAAAGAGGAAAAAGGAGATTGGAAAGATCATACTATGTGGTCTTCAATATCCTCATGTTTCGGATGTGGCATAGTCGATCAATGTGACAAAGGATAAACAAACACAATATATACAAATACAATATATATACAAGACTACACTATAAAGGAAATGAACATGTTTTTGGGTTTTTGCATTTTTCAAATTTTTATGAATTTTATGTTTTTATGAAATAAAAAGGACATGTTTTTGTATTTTTCAAATTTTTTCAATTTTTATCATTTTTGTTTTATAAAAGTCATGTTAGAATTTCTCATCCCCACACTAGTATGGACATTGTCCTCAATGGCCAATACGATTGGAAATTATGCAAGCTATATGAAAATTCATGATTTCTATACTAAATGCAAACTATATGATATATAAACAAAAGTGAATGCAAACTAAGTTATGCTATATGATGCATGAATTATTGTTTGGTTGGAGAGCATAATTTAAATTAACTCCCAATGTGTACGCTTGAACTTCCCCAAACCAAGTAAGAGTGTGGGAGTTCATGCATAAAAAATGCTATGCATGCAACTAAAATTGTCATTTTGGATTTTTCATGGTGGGAACAATAAAAGACACCTCAATGGGACTGAGGTGGGAGTCCTCTAGGTGGTGCTATGACTCAATACTCATGATCAAGAATAAAAATATATGAAAACAAGAGAAATGAACAAAGCTAAAGGAGGTGTAGGAAACTCACAATGCATTGTGGCATCCTCCAAAAAGCTTGCTAATCCTCAATTGTCGCCCATGGCGACGTCACTATCATCTCCATCATCTACACCAACTTCCTCACTAGCATCATCATCATCATCTACCTCCATAGACCCGGAGGCTTCACAACTATCACTTGAGCTTTCTTCTTCTTCCTCACTTCCCTCTTCTTCTTCACCTTCTTCTTCATCACCACTCTCAACAACGACCTCCTCATCACCCGTGCTAGCATCTCTAGGAGCATTAGGAAAGAAACTTCCCTATCCGCCCAACTAGGCAAAGGACATGATGGGTCAAGAAGTCCTTGCCTAGCTAGGTGTAAGAGGGGCAGGCGGATATTGAGCTCTATATGCACTGACTCGGTCTTCATGGGCATGCTTATGCATTTCTTGCATCAAAAGAGTCAAGTAATCATTCCCCACCGTAACATTTTCGGGTCGGAATTCATGGTAGGTGAACGGGTAGGGTGGAGTGACAATTGAGGAGGAGGGCTCGGCAATGGCCTCCCTATGGTGTTGCATTATGGACTCGGCTTCCTCGGAGAGTGGGAGAAGATAGTGCGGGCTTCGGACATTTAGTCGGCAAATTTTGTTCGATAGAATGAAGGACTTGGCATCTTTTGTAAGCCACTAAAATTTGTTATCAAGATTGTCGTTCTTGACCCAATGGAATTTGTGAACCATAGTGGCTAGATCAATGAGGTGGCCTCCCTTAACCGGCTTATAATTGTCATCTTTGTTGAAATTCCGGTTAAAGTGCTTTGCCAACCACGTTACCAATCCCCCATTTACTATAAAGGCCGCGCCTTCCTTGCCATGATCGATATTAAGCCACCTTTAGATTAAAAGTTGAAGGATATTGTATTTCTTGGTGAACTTATTATTGACATTCAAGGTTGACTCGAGATAGATGAAATCAAGTTCGGTGAAGTGATTAGTCCCCTTCCTAGCAATAAAAGTATTTCCCACAACCTTGTGCCACACCCTTATGCCCGGGTGATGAACATAAAGGGCACGACATTCATGGAAGGACTCGAATTTCCTCCCGGTAATAGATTTCCACAAAGGGGCGGGATCATATTTTGTTGAAGGTTTCTTCACATAAGTCGAGTCATTATCAAGACCGAAAACTTTGCCAAACTCATTAAAGGACATCTTCCTATCCACATTCTCAAGGCGGAATTCAATGTTCGTTCGGGTCTCCACCTTCCTAACTTTCAATGAACTTAGAAACTCCAAGGTGAGGGAGGGGTAGGTCAATTCTTGCATATCAAACAATGTAAGCAACCCCATAGACTCAAAGAAGTTCTTGGTCCTTTCAAGGACACCCAATTTGGTCAATGCATCTTGGCAAATAAACTTGGTGGGTAAAATCAATTTCTTAGCAAGAGACACAAAATTTTTCCTATGAGAATCGGATGTGAAAGTTACCTCCGGATATTTTTCTAGTTGCTCAATAACCGGGATAGAAGTAGTAGCTTCCACCATAAGAATAGGAGTTTCTTGAATTTCAATTCTTGCTTGTTGAACCACCTAAGCCTTTGAAGCTTGAAGTGCTTGTTGCCTTTTGGAAGGTTTGGTTTTGTAGGTGCCTTGCTTCCACCTTTGGTCCTAGCCATTGTTCTTCTCCTTGTATGTATCAACAACCAATGATTTGCTTGAATTCTTCTAGTATCCTCAAGCTTCAATTAATCCCAAATCGATTTAGGATTTTCGAAATTTGCCTTTAACCCTAGAAAATCGATTCAATTTTTGAGGATTTGGATGTTTGAATGGCTTTTTGTTGATAGAGGAGTGATTTGTTTGAGTTTTGAGGAAGTTTGGAATTGATTTGGGTGAATTTAGTTGAGAAAATTGATTTTTATGGATGGAAGAATTGAGGGTTTTGAGGGTGTGTTTATGTTTTGAATGAAGGAAATGAAATGGAAAAGGGGGTTTTAATCCCGTTTTTTTGAATTGCAGCAGAGGGAGACGAGCGTCTGCAGCACGGGACGCTCGGATTGTTGCCCAGTCAGCTTTATAAAATATAACCTGTGCTGAGACGAGCGTCTTTAGAAGGAGACGAGCGTCTTTTGCCTGGAGACGAGCTGGTTCTTTTGAGGACGCTCGGATTCAAGGTCAGGGTGAAATCCCAGATTCTGATAAAACCAAGACGAGTGGATCTTTACTGAGACGAGCGTCTTTTGGTTGAGACGAGCGGATTCCTAAGGAGACGCTCGAATTCATATCCAGTGCAAATTTTTCCTTTTCAGCTCTGCCAGGACGAGCGGATTCTAGTCAAGACGCTCGGATTTTCACCCAAGACGAGCGGCTTCTTCTTGAGACGCTCGGATTTCTCCTGTACCTCACGGGTTCAGTTCCACCCGTGGCTACTTTCATAACCCGTCATTCCGTCTTCGTTCCTTTGGTCTTCATTGTGGGGGCACTACGAAGGCTTGGATAGCCTAGGCAATTGCTATCCCCATACTAATAAAAACACTACACATCAAGAAACATATAAGTCCCTTCCTCACTTTCTCTCAAAATGATAATCCTGATCAAAGTAAAATGGTAAATCCAAAAATTGACAAAAATGCAATAAGTAAAATGCAAGTTAAGGAGTTAGAATATTTACAAATGGTGGTTTAGGGAGGACTCCACCAAACTCTCATTCATGTATGAGATGTCAAGGAGGCATAGCCAAGGTGTTGTTGATGTTGCTCAACACCTTGAAGAAGTAGCCGAAGGCTTGTTCATTATTATTATAAAGATCTTCAATAGACCTTTGCATATGTTGTTCTTCATTGTTATGATTTGAGTTAACATGATCACCAAAGCCTTGGTCCACGGTCATAGCATTACCAATATAGGGATTAAATAACCCTTCGAACTCATCATCCCATAAACCGTATACTTCATGAGCTTGCTTCCCAATAGTATCATGAGTTGATGAGAACAACTCTTCTTCCTTCTTGTCATTATGGCCGATGAGGCCTTCTTCTTCTCTTGTCAAAAGTGGTGGTGAGCTATTCAAGCTCTCATTCTTGTTGAAACTTTCTTGCTCTTTGGATGGAGCATCTTGGAGATTATCCACTTTCTTCTCCCATATGGGTGGTGATTCTTTACCCATAGCTTGTCCTTTGTATTGAGATGCCAACTTCTTCCTATCACTTTCTCGGCTATAATGAGCAATCATGAAACATGGCTCATGTAAGCGGGGAGCTCTCATTGTCTTGTCAAGGTTAAAAGTGATTGTTTCATCTCCCACTTCAAGTGTGAGCTCTCCATATTTCACATCAATCACCACTCCCGCGGTGTGTAAGAATGGTCTTCCTAAAATGATAGGAATGTTGGAGTCTTCCTCCATGTCAACAATAACAAAGTCCACCGGGATGAAGAACTTGCCAACTCTTACCGGCACATCCTTCCATACCCCTCAAGGTGTCTTCGTTGATCGATCCGCCATTTGAAAGTGTGATATTAGTGCACTTGAGTTCTCCCATTCCTAGCCTTTTGCATACCGAGTATGGCATGACACTCACACTTGCTCCAAGGTCACATAGAGCTTTGTTGATTGTAGTGTCGCCAATGGTGCATGGAATAGTGAAACTGTTGGAATATGTGTCCTCCGACAATAATGCGATCACGACTGTTGATCATGATGATCACATGTTTAAGTCTCATTAAAATGAATACAATTGGGAAGTAATTTTGTTACTGTCAACTGGTCAACATATATCGGTAATGATTGGCTGACTAGAGTTTGACATTACTGTCGTGTGACGGTGGTGATCAGTTGACCCCCTAGGTCATACCTAAAGGGCAATACTCTTAATTGATTATTTAATTAATCGTATAATGTTACGAGTTAATTAAATTACTTGAAAATTGACGGACAATTTTGGAAGTAAAATTTACGTATCAAATTGAAATGTGATTAAATAAGATACGGTCTGAGTAATTGAATTGTGTCATTACTCGGATGAAATTATTGTTTAAAGAAACAATCGGAATTGAATGAATTAATATAAATACAATCTGTTGTGATTTATAAATTGGTAAAATATTTTGGCACAAGTAATTATGAAATTACTAAGTCAATTTTTGTATGTGACGTATTTTTATTAATACGTTGATTTTTAATATGTTAAAAATACATAACAAATTTATGTGACATGTGACATATTGACAATTGACAAAAATAATATGGACTCCATATTAGCTATAAGTGCCGAAATATTAGAGGAGTTTTAGGGTTAAATTGTGTTTATATTTTAAATAGAAAACATAATGATGAAAAGCTAAAAGTAGCCATGCAAGCCTACTCACCTTGTGAAGACAAATATGGGCATGCATTGGCTCCCCTAAAAGCCCTCTCCCCACCGGTTTTCCTTGAGCATTTAGAGAGTTTTCTTCTCTAAAATTATTCATTCAATTACATTGATAATATTCTAGTGTTAGAAAGCTAATTACCTCTCTACATTTTATGATAAACTAGAGAGATTATTTACTCCAAAATCTCTTCTCCTCTACCCGGTTTTAGGAGCAAAAATACCAACTATTTTGGTTCAATTTTTCATAAGATTAATATTATACTAGATCAAATAATATTAATTAGATTAAGAGAAAGCCTTGGGTATAAAGCTTAGGGAGAGATCTTACACTTAGATCTTGTTCATCCATAAGGGAAAGCTCAAGAACAAAAGAAAAGGAGATTTCTTTTGTGCCCTATAAAACCGAAACATCAATGTAAGGATATGAATTCTCCTCTTTTGATATATTGTTTGCATGCATAAAATCCGTTTTAATTTTATGACAATTTATTTAGACATATATGAGTATGTTTTTAATGTATATGAATCTACATTTCCTTCAATCGTTATCATGAGCCACGGTTGTTTGCATGCAAATTGGTTAAAAGTTTTTCCGAGTTATATGAATAACAAATAAAACTTATAAAATTTGTGTTATTATGATATATCACGAAATTATTACATGCATGTTAATATTTCTGGTCCTAAAGTGTTTTAGGATATTTTGGTTAATTTTTCGGATTTTTATTGTTCATATTTTATAATAATGACATTTAAATATGATTTTATGAGTAAAAATGTCATTTTTGGTCTAAAAATAGCTATACTTCGAATTTTCACTTGGTTTTTGGATATGTTGTCACATATAATATTTTGAGATAACCTGTAAATTTTCATAATTTTTGGACTTGTTATGCTCGAAAAATGAATTTTTCTTTATTAAATTCGGATTTAAGTGAAAAATAGGTTAATATGAGTTAAATTTCGAATCTGGTCATAGAAAATTAATATGTTGTCACATGCAATTTTACAAGATGTGTGTAAAATAATTGGCTATAAAGAAGTCTTTTTGCATGATTTATGAATTTTTGAAGAAAAATGGCATAAATAGTGACATTATTAGTGAAAATTAATAAAAACATAATCTATGACTTAAGAAAAACGTCTAATGTTGCATTTTAATATAATTTTCAGATCTAAAATTGAAAAGTTAATGAAAATAATTTTTCCATGTTTTTATGATTATTTTATTAAAATCGATAAACCGCAACATTGTTTTTCCGGAAAAATTTCGAAATTTTTAACCTAAGATTTTGAACATTATGAGTGTCATGGAATTTTTTCCAGAATGTTCATGAATTTAAATTTCAAATTTTGTTTTTATTTGAAATTTTTGGATTTATTTGAAGTTTAATAGCTTATTTTTGTATTTTTGGTCCATTTATGAACAATTTTGTTAATATGGGTTAATTATGGTCAAATTATTAGTGAAGACTATATTTTGAGTCCTAAGAGGTTAGGGTAATTAACTTATGCATAAATATGAGTTTATGTATTTTTGTGATTATAAAATGTTGAAATCACGCAAATCCGTAAAAACCGAGTAATATACGATATTGGCTAATTAAAAGGCGATTTAGCATAAAATTGAGCATGTTCATACATATTATAATGCTGCATTTTTCTTTATGATTGTCATAATTTTAATTTATGTAATTTTGAATTATGTAATTTTACTTAGTATGGCCTTAGATTTTAATTGGTATTTCCCGAAATGTATGGGAATATCGATTCGGTTGTAATTTTTATTGTGATCTCGTATCACCGTTTTGTAATTTAATAGATTTATTTTATTTTAGTTACAAATGTATAATAGGAAATTATGTAATTTATTATGTAATTTTATTCATTCCGGAGTTCCAAAAGACGGATTACTTCAAGAATGGCGATACATAAAGACGGTGTTACCTCGAGATGCGTGCCACAACCGAAGTTCAAGGGACCAATGGAGTTGGTTTCGAATATGTAATAGTTTAATAGTTTTTCTATTTTAGGAAAGGCCATACTAGGATTTATTTATCTTTATGCTTGCATTTTATTTTATGTCACATGCATCGCTAAATCGCCATAACTAAACATGCATTGTCTCTTTATCGAGTTTATCGACCGTGTCAATTAGAATTATCGTAGTTCACCGCTTTAGTTCACTTAAAACGTGATAGATAATAAATTGACATGACCTCTCGCTAAAACAATTAATTGAGGCATAGCCTTACCAAATAGTAGAAACCATGAAAACCTATTTCGCGAGGGAGTGCACTCGGCCCTACCGGGGTACAAACCTTGTTACGTAGGGGAAGTGGGTGATGAGTGTTAATCCACCGAGTTCATATTAATGAGGGTTTCATCGGCCATACCGTGCCCAAGTTGATGTGGATTTGGATCATGGACACATTTATTCGAAATTTGGATTGAGCTCAACGGAAGTATTCGCGACCGTAGTTGCATGTGTTCCGGGCTATAGATAAATATTAGAGTAATTTTATCGACCAAGAGTTCTAAAAGTAGAATCGATTAAAACGTTAATCTACCGAGTTATATTGATAAGGGTTTCATCGGCCATACCGTGCCTAAGTCGATATGAATTTGGGTCTTGGAATCATTTATTATAGTTGGGTAGAGGTCACTATATAAATGTTCATATCTTGTTAATTTGCAAGTATGATTTAAAAAGACAAATGTTAATATTTCCTTTCCTCCATATTTGTAGTGAATTACAATGAATCCATCAAATGCTACCGCACCAATTACTATTGAGTCATATCACCATGTTCTTGACGACGTATGCTCCAACAATAATTTCGATACAACTAGAGAACTTCATTTTGGGATAGGTTCGGATGGAAACCTTAATTTCATCACTTCTTCTAAACCACCTACTACTAGACCTCGTGTGAGTCCGTCTCAGGAAGACTACCTCACACAATCTATAGGGTCTTTGTCTCTGGAAGATAAAGATGCCAAAGCTAGTGGGAGCTCTAGCAATCAAGTTCTTGCTTCAAAGGGCAAGAGGTTCAAGAAGAAGGGAAAGAAAATCAAGAACTTCAAGCAAGTTAATGATGAGTGCCATTATTGCTATGGCATAGGACATTGGCTAAGGAATTGCCCTATGTATTTGCGAAATATAAGGGAGGGACTCATTACTCCGAAAGGTACAATTCCTAAAGAAATTTATGTTATTGATATAAATTATACTTCCACTACGACATGGGTACTAGATACCGGTTGTGGTTCTCACCTTTGTAATCATTTACAGGGTTTAAGAGATGTGGAGAGGCTTAGCAAGGGAGATGTGGATCTACGCCTTGGAAACGGAGCTCGGGAAGCGGCTGAATCCAAAGGAACTTATGTTCTAGCTTTGCCAAACGGTTTTGAGTTGTATTTGCATAATTGTTTTTATGTTCCTACACTCTCTAAAAACATTATTTCAATCGCCATGCTAGACATGGACGGTTTTTGTTTTGTCATTAAGAACAATCGTTGCTCTATTTCTAGGAATGATTTGGTTATTGGCCAAGCTTCTTCCATAAATGGCATTTACATTTTAGAGACCTCAAATCCGACAAATGATATTTATAACATTCAATCAAAGAAACTCAAAACAAGTGACCCAAGTGAAGCGTTCATTTGGCATTGTCGATTAGGTCACATAAACGAGAATCGCATCAAAAGATTAATTTCTACTAATGTGATTACACCATTTGATTATCAATCATTTGGTACATGCGAATATTGCCTACTTGGCAAAATGACTCGTAATCCTTTTAGTGGTAAAGGGACTCGAGCTAGTGAGCTATTGGGACTCATACACACCGATGTGTGTGGACCAATGAGTATCACCGCTCGTGGTAATTATGACTACTTTATAACCTTCACCGATGACTTAAGTAGACATGGGCATGTCTATTTAATGAAACATAAGAGTGAAGCGTTTGAGAAATTCAAGGAATTTCAAAACAAAGTAGAGAACCAATTGAACAAAAAGGTAAAAGCACTACGTTCCGATCGTGGTGGTGAATACCTAAGCCTTGAATTTGATTCACACTTGAAAGGTTGTGGTATTATATCACAACTTTCTCCACCCGGAACACCACAACTCAATGGTGTTGCCGAAAGGAGGAATCGAACCCTACTTGATATGGTTCGATCCATGATGAGCCAAACCGAGTTACCGAACTCGTTTTGGGGATTTGCGCTTCAAACCGCAATTAGATCTTTGAACAATAGTCCCACTAAATCCACCGAAAAGACTCCATATGAGATGTGGACGGGAAAGGTTCCCAATATATCCTATATGAGGATTTGGGGATGTGATGCTTACGTCAAGACTAAAGCCGACAATAAGCTTGCCCCAAGATCCGAAAAATGCACCTTTGTAGGTTACCCCTCGCATTGTCGAGGATACTACTTCTACAAACCTCAAGAAAACAAAGTGTTTGTGTCTAGTGAGGCTGTCTTCTTAGAAAGTCAATTTATTTCTAAGAGACGGAGTGGGAGAAATTTTGAACTTGATGAAGTTCAAGAGCCACAAACCGAGGTAAAGACGCAAGAAGATGTTCCTTCGTCGTCTAACGCGGTAGTACCTCCACCACTAAGAAGGACGGGCCGAGTAATTCGCCATCCCGATCGATATGTGGGACTTATCGAGGAAGATGGAACACTCGATGTGTTGCTTATGGAAAGTGACGAGCCCGCCACCTACAAGGCCGCAATCTCTAGTCCTAATTCCACCTTATGGCTTGAAGCCATGAAGTCCGAAATGGATTCTATGCTTGAAAACCAAGTTTGGGACTTGGTAGATTTGCCTAAAGGGGCAAGACCCCTTCAATGCAAATGGATATTCAAAGTCAAGAATGGCATAGAAGGACATGACGATGTCTACAAAGCTAGGCTAGTGGCAAAAGGATTTACCCAAGTCCAAGGTCTCCATTATGATGAGACCTTCGCCCCCGTAGCCATGCTAAGATCCATACGGATTTTGTTAGCGATCGCCGCATTTCATGATTATGAAATATGGCAAATGGATGTCAAAACCGCTTTTCTAAATGGGCATTTAGAAGAGGAGGTGTACATGATACAACCCGAAGGTTTTGTTGATTCTAAAAATCCTAACAAAGTGTGCAAGCTTAAGAGATCCATTTATGGTCTTAAGCAAGCATCAAGAAGTTGGAATCATCGATTCAATGATGTGATAAAGGAAAATGGTTTCACTCGAAATGTTGAGGAACCATGTTTATACATGAAATTTAGCGGGAGCAATGTTGTGTTCCTAATCTTGTATGTCGATGACATACTACTCATTGGAAATGATATTCCAATGTTGTCTTCTGTTAAGAAGTGGTTAGGTAACCACTTGAAAAATGAAGGATTTAGGAGAGGCACAACGCATATTAGGTATCCGGATCTATAGAGATAGATCCAAGAGGATATTGGCACTAAGTCAAGAGTCTTATGTTGATAAGATTCTTGACGATTCAAGCATGGACAAATCCAAAAGGGGTTTGGTACCTATGGTTACCGGGACGATATTGAGCAAGACTCAATCTCCCTCCGAGCCCCATGATGTTGAACGCATGAAGTTGATCCCTTATGCTTCCGCTGTTGGATCAATCATGTATGCCATGATATGCACACGTCTCGATGTCTCGTATGCCTTGAGCATGACGAGTAGATATCAAGGAAATCCAGGTGAGAGTCACTGGATTCTGTCAACAACATCCTTAAGTACTTGAGAAGAACTAAGGATTCTATCCTTGTGTTTGGAGGAGACACCGAGTTGCGTGTTATCGGATATACGGACTCAAGTTTTCAAACAGATAGAGATGACATGAAATCACAAGCTGGTTTCGTGTTTATGCTCAATGGTGGTGCCGAAAGTGGAGAAGCTTCAAGGAAGTCAGAATCGCGGATTCGACAACGGAGGTGAGTACATAGCAAAGCATCGAAGCGCCAAGGAAGCCATGTGGATCAAGCAATTCACGGAAGGTCTAAAAGTAGTACCTACCGCTAATGATCCCATCACTCTCTATTGTGATAATAGTGGGACGATCTTCCAAGCTAAGGAGCCGAAGTCTAGTAATAGATCTAGACATGTACTTAGAAAGTATCATGTAATAAGAGATTTCATTGAAAGAAAGGAAATTGCGATTTGTAAGGTTGGGACGGATGACAACATAGCCGATCCGCTCACCAAGCCTTTATCGCAGCTAAGCATGATGGGCATGTTACGTCCATGGGACTTAAACGTGTACCAAATTTCTGTTAGATTTTGAAATGAAATAAAAGTGTTGTTTTTGTTCATGTTCATAATCACATTTGTCTTTTATCTTTAATTTATACTTTGTTACATCCATACGGGTTGTAGAGACAATTGAACCCCGTTAAAGTGAACACGGATTAACATAGTATTTGCCCATAGTCACTTGTATGAGGTGACGTCTCGAAGTGACTAGAGTGTGAGGCGATTGATGGCAAGTTCAAGTGCCATAGAGTCATGTGAGATGACTAGTCGATCACATAGGCGGACATGTTAAAGAACATTTTGTCGGGCCTTATGACCGCTTATAGAGTTCTGTAAATTTATATAGCCTGGTCGTGGCGAGAGCTACTATAGTATTCAAATGAGTCGATTCTTTTGACTAAAGACTATTCTCCTAAGATGGCACAGTTTCAGATTAACTTTGATTTGTGTTACTACGACCTTCGTAAATGGGGTCAAATGGGCATATTTTGGGTTATGATGGTGTGGCTAGTCGAAGGGAATGAGTGCGATAGGAATTGTCCACCCCTAGTCAGGGTTATAACAATATCTCGGGGCCACTCGAGGAGTAATGAACTGGAAATGCGTGGCCACGCTCGGAAGGTATCCGAGTGGATAAATCCGGTCAATCGGTTATTCTCCGGATCGAGGAAACCACTCTCGATATGATCACTTGCAAGTACGACCTGAAAGACACCTTGCATTGAGTGGGAGATAGTAATAGGACAAGAGAATTGGTGACGCACACTTGTCGAGGACAAGTGGGAGATTGTTGGAATATGTGTCCTCCGACAATAATGCGATCACGACTGTTGATCATGATGATCACATGTTTAAGTCTCATTAAAATGAATACAATTGGGAAGTAATTTTTTATTCTCAATCTGGTCAACATATATTGGTAATGATTGGTGACTAGAGTTTGACATTATTGTCGTGCGACGGTGGTGATCGAGTTGACCCCTAGGTCATACCTAAAGGGCAATACTCTTAATTGATTATTTAATTAATCGTATAATGTTACGAGTTAATTAAATTACTTGAAAATTGACGGACGATTTTGAAAGTAAAATTTACGTATCAAATTGAAATGTGATTAAATAAGATACGGTCCGAGTAATTGAATTGTATCATTACTCGGATGAAATTATTGTTTAAAGAAACAATCGGAATTGAATGAATTAATATAAATACAATCTGTTGTGATTTATAAATTGGTAAAATATTTTGGCACAAGTAATTATGAAATTACTAAGTCAATTTTTGTATGTGACGTATTTTTATTAATACGTTGATTTTTAATATGTTAAAAATACATAACAAATTTATGTGACATGTGACATGTGACATATTGACAATTGACAAAAATAATATGGACTCCATATTAGCTATAAGTGCCGAAATATTAGAGGAGTTTTAGGGTTAAATTGTGTTTATATTTTAAATAGAAAACATAATGATGAAAAGCTAAAAGTAGCCATGCAAGCCTACTCACCTTGTGAAGACAAATATGGGCATGCATTGGCTCCCCTAAAAGCCCTCTCCCCACCGGTTTTCCTTGAGCATTTAGAGAGTTTTCTTCTCTAAAATTATTCATTCAATTACATTGATAATATTCTAGTGTTAGAAAGCTAATTACCTCTCTACATTTTATGATAAACTAAAGAGATTATTTACTCCAAAATCTCTTCTCCTCTACCCGGTTTTAGGAGCAAAAATACCAACTATTTTGGTTCAATTTTTCATAAGATTAATATTATACTAGATCAAATAATATTAATTAGATTAAGAGAAAGCCTTGGGTATAAAGCTTAGGGAGAGATCTTACACTTAGATCTTGTTCATCCATAAGGGAAAGCTCAAGAACAAAAGAAAAGGAGATTTCTTTTGTGCCCTATAAAACCGAAACATCAATGTAAGGATATGAATTCTCCTCTTTTGATATATTGTTTGCATGCATAAAATCCGTTTTAATTTTATGACAATTTATTTAGACATATATGAGTATGTTTTTAATGTATATGAATCTACATTTCCTTCAGAAACTTCCCGGATCCTTGAGTTTTGGAGGTGAACTTCCTTGTAAGATGTCGCTACTCACCTTGGTGAATGCAATAGTCTCTAGCTTCCGGATGGATTTCTTCTTTGTAAGATTATCTTTCATGTATTTCACATAGGCCGGAACATGGTTAATCAATTTGGTGAATGGGATTGAGACTTCCAAGTTCTTCACAATCTCCATGAACTTTCTAAGTTGTTCATCGAACTTAGGCTTAGCTTGACGACGTGGAAATGGAAGCCTAATCACAATAGGCTCTTTCTCCTTAGCCTTCTCTTCATTCTTCTTCTTTGAAACTTCTTGAATGGTGGTGGGTTCTTCTTCTTTCTTAGAGTTTTCAAGTCTTTCCTTGTCACTAGCATTCACAACATCTTCATCAATGGGCCTCTTCGGCCCTTCATACCTTGTACCACTCCTCAAATTGATGGCACTCATCGACTCATGTCTTCGGGGATTACTGATGTGAACATTATTTGCGCACATTTAGTCCCCTAATTGAGCCTATTTTTCATACTATTATAACATTCCATGGCCATTTTATCCGTCAAATGCTTTCTATTTTGCTTTCCTAGTGCATTTCGTATGTTTTGTAGGAAAGAAGATAATAAGGCGGAAATTCCCGTCTTTCGTGCGTATTTGGAGGCTATTTGACGATGTTTGATGGACTAGTATGAAGAGGAAGCGAGAACTAAAGACCAATCCTACAAGAATAAAAAGAAAGTGAAGAAAAAGGATTCTGTCACAGAAGCCGAGCGGCTCACACGCGAGACGCCCGTCCAAGAGTGACAATCCGAGCGTCCAAGCAACAAAGACGCACGGCTTCCTCCAAAGAATTCGAGCGGATTCCCATGAAGACGCCCGTGCACCGCCTCATGAATCCGAGCGTCTTCCCTCCCTGGACGGACGGACCGCGACATCTTCCGCCGAGATGCTCATCCTTCCAAAAAGACTAGCGTTTCCCTGCTCTAAACTCAAAGATGTAATTACTAATTTAGCCTTAGTTAACCTAATGAAGCTCTACTATAAATACCCCACTTGTAAATAATCATGAGAGAGCTTTTTATGGAGTTTTAGATAAGGTTATGCCTCCATATTAAGAATCCTTCTTAGATTAGATTAGGAGTAGATTAGAATAGATTGCTCTTTAATCTTTCCACAAAATTACACATTAATCTTTCCTTAATTATTGTTCAAGTTTATTATTCAAGTTTATTATTGGGTAATTGAAGACTATTGGGTTATTATTGGAGGATTGACAACCCTTCATCAATCAATCAAGTTTCTTCTATTATTCTTTGCTTTATTATTTGGATCATCTAATATGTTCACATGATTAAATTGCTTGCTTGTTGTGATGTCAACTTTATGCACATGTTATGTTTGATGAAATACTAAGCCTATGAATCCTTGCATTTTTACCCATCTCTTATCTACTCAACTTAACTTGTAAGATATAAACCAACTCGAGTCTTGTTAGACCATGCATAGAAGTTGAATAGGAGGAAAGTAAGTCGACTTGTAGGTGTTGTACAATCTAATCGATTCGGCTCCGGGACCCAACTCTTCCTATGAACCGTAAGACATAAACCAACTCGGTTCCCCCACAACATTAATTGCTTGCAACTTTGTGAACATGTTTGTATGATCAACTTCCATGAATCTCTTATGAACCCATGACATCCTAGCACTTTTAATCAATTGTTTACATCCTTCCTTTTATTCCTTGTTTTACCTTATTGTTTGCATTAGTCTAGACACAACTACAAACCCAAACAAATTATGACACTAGCATAAATTGAGATAGATAGACTTAGAACCCAAAGCACACCGTTCCATGGATCGACCTCGACTTACCGCTAACTAGTTGTTTGTTGAGTATTATAAATGTGTTTGATTGGATGTGACCCGACGACATCACCTATCAATTACCTTGAGGTGGTAATTGTCCCTTTTGTCTTTGAGAACTAGAAGATGCTAATTGAGACATTTGGGTTTCCAACATCTTTGTGTGAGCTATTATGTTGTTGATGGTGATGTCTTTTGCTTGGCTATCCTTTTGCATTTAAGTGAAAAACTCTTGTTGGTTCTTTTGCATTTGGAGGACCGCTTTTTGAACATCAAAACCTTGGTCATTTGCTTGATTGTATGGAGGTTGATTTTGATAACTTTGGTTTTGATTGTAAAAGGGTCTTTGAGCTTGGTTTCTCATTGGAGGTGGGGTGTATGCTTAAGGGTTTTGAACATTTTGACTTTTGTATGAAACATTGGGGTGGAATTTGGTATTCTCATTGTAATAGTTGGAATAAGGGGTGCCACTTTTGTATGCTTGGAAAGCATTCACTTGTTCACTTGTTCCCCTACATTCACTTTGGTCATGTACCAAAGTTCCACAACTCTCACATACTCCACTTGGAATTGATGATGATGCCACTATAGCATTAACATGTTGCTTGGGTGATTTGGAGGCCTATTCAAGTTTAGCCATGATGGTATCAATATGAGCACTAAGTTGAACACCCAATTGAGTAATGGAATCCACCTCATGCTTTCCTCCTCTAGTAGCCTTTCGAGGTCTACTATATTGCGAGTTATGGACCGCCATTTCCTCAATTTTGTTTCATGTTTGATTGTCATCGACTTCGGTGAACATACCATTTGATCCCATATTGAGAATGTTTCGGGAGTCTTCATATAAACCATTCCAAAATTGTTGTACAAGGAACCACTCTCTAAGTCCATGGTGTGGACAAGATCGACAAGTGTCCGTGAATCTCTCCCATGCTTCATACAAAGACTCCTCATCCCTTTGTTTGAACCCGGTGATTTGGGATCTCAACATGTTAGTCTTCTCCGGAGGATAGAATTTCTTGTAGAAAGCAAGTGCCAATTTCTTCCAAGAATCAATACCAAGAGTATCCTTATCTAGGCTCTTCAACCATTGTTTCGCGGTACCAATCAAAGAAAAAGGAAATAAGACCCATCGAATTTGGTCTTGAGTAACTCCGGTTTAAGAAATCGCATCACAATAGTCACAAAAAGTCTCCATATGAGAATGAGGGTCTTCACTAGGCATCCCCCCAAATTGACTTCTCTCAACTAATTGTATAAATGCGGATTTGGCAATGAAATTACCGGTTAAATGTTGTGGTGTAGGAGTACCATTTGCTAGGTTCTCCTCGGTTTGTACGGAATGTGATGAAAATTTAGGGATTGTGGGTTGATTTTGTGGTGGGTTTTGTATTGGGTTATCCTCTCCTTCTCTTGCAAAAGGGTTGATGAACTCAATGTTATTTGGTTGAATGTCCACAATCTCACCAATACCTCTAAAAGTATTCCTAGCAAGTCTTCTATTGTTGGTCAAAGTTCTTTCGATTTTAAGATCAAAGGGTAACAAGTTACCTTGTGATCTCTTCGACATGCAAAATATCAAACAACTTGAAAACAATTAGAACAACCTTGAGGAGATTAACTTCCCCAAGGTAAAGAAAGACGCAACTAAAAACAATTAATGAAAATCAAATCAAGTTAACACCGTCCCCGGCAACGGCGCCATTTTTGGCTCAGTTTAAAACTTCGTCGTCAAAAGCTACCAACCAAAACAATATTTATAACTTTACAAACTACTCTTAGTAAAGAGGCAAGTAAAGGTCGGATCCCAAGGGACAGGTATTGATGTAGGATTTTCAATTGTAAATGGTTGTGTCTTAGGGTGTCACAATTTGAGGTTGAGATAGGAGATCAATTAAAACTAATTTAATCAACGATAAAAATAAAGCAAGGTAGATAAAATGAATGTGTAAACAATTGATTAAATGCACTAGGGTGTCATGGGTTCATAAGGGAATACATGGGAGTTGATCATACAAACATGTTCTCAAACTATAAGCAAGCAATTATTATTGTGATGGGACCGAGTTAGTGTATATATCTTACAATCCCTAAGAAGGTTTGGGTCCCGGAGCAGAATCGATTAGATTGTACAATACCTATAAGTCGACTTAATCCTTCCTATTCAACATTATGCATGGTCTAATGAGGCTCGAGTTGGTTTATATCTTACAAGCCTCATTGAAAAGATAAGTGACGGGTAAAAAAATGCAAGGATTCATAGGCTCGCATTTCATCAAACATAACATGTGCATAAGTTGGAATCACAACAAGCAAGCAAATAAATTATAACATCATATTAGATTAAGCATGAATCATTCCCCATGTTGGTTTCCCCTAATTACCCATTAACCCTAGCTAAGGAAACTACTCACTCATGATCAAGTTCAACATGCTAACAAGGTTGTCAATCACATTAACAAGGCAAAACATGATGAATGAATGAAAATGATTAACAATAATTAAAGCAAGGATTAAGAGAATTATACCTATGGAGATTCTAAAATAATAATGCAAAGAATAATAGAAGTACTTGATGATTGATGGAAGGTTGTCAATCTCCCAATAAACCTAAATGATCTTCTAATTACGCAAAATAAATGATGAACAATAGAGACATGAAGGAAAGATTAAGTATTAAAATTTGTATTAAGACTAAATTAAGAGTTGATTACAAGATTAAGGAATGATTAGAACTTGATTAAGGAAGTATTAAGAGAGCATGCTAATGTAAGTAGTACAATGGGGTATATATACTAAAGATTAGGTACGTAAATTAGAGTTACTAAGGGCTTAAATGACTATTAAGTCCTTAAGAAAAGTTGAGGAAATGCTCCTCTCCAAGGAGATGAGCATCTCCGTTTTGCTAGTCTTGCCATAAGACGAGCGTCTTCAGCATAGGCACGGGTTCCCTGTTGAAAGATCCGAGCAGATTGTCAGGGGAGATGCTCGGATCATCTTGCTTCAGGACGAGCGTCTTGGTCACGGGACGCTCGGATGGTGGTAGGGAGACGCTCGGATCCTCTGTGATCCGCTCGGATCCCTTGGCGGACAAAATTTCTTCTTTTCTTCCTTCATAATCCGCGAGGATCAATCCGGGGATGCAAGGATCCTTTCGTCATTGCCCGTTTCACTTTATTATCTACATAGGCCTTCTAGTATCGTTTTCCCTTTGATGCTTGGCCATTAGATGCGATCAATTTAGCTCCATTTCGCCATGTAAATGCAAGGTTTGCACTCCTCTCCTACCAAGGAAACAAAACTTCAAAGAATATGCAAAATGGGGAACTAAAGATAGTAAATGACCCAATTATGTACTATAAAGCATAGGAACGAGGCTAATTCGAGGACTAAATGTGCTCAAATATGAGTCACATCATGAATATAATTAACTAATTACCTCTACCTCAAAATATATGCAAAACCTCAACTAATTTAGTCAATTAACATTTAATTTCTAAATTAAATCTTATTTAATCATATTAAAATAAGATACAAAATGTATTAGTCAGTTATCATATAATTGAATAATAAACTCAATTTACTTGAGTTCCAAACTCATTATCAATTAATTAACTCACATAACTTAATATATATCTATAAGGGACTAATTAGATTATATCTAATTTAATCAATTAGTTTTCCATTTGGGTTTCAACCTATAGGTGTGACCGAAAGGGATCAATTGATCACCGCCGTTATACGACAGTAACGTAAAACTTTAGTCAGCCAACAGTTACCGATATACGTTGATCAGTTAACAAGTATATAAAACAAATATCCCGAATATTCCTTTTATGAGATTTATTGAGTAGACGCGTTATTGAGAAGGACACTACTCCAACAAGTCTACCAGCATAAGAGAGTTTTTTTTTTTTTTTTTTGCACTAATGCTCCTGATTCTCCTATAATCTTCTCAGTGAGACATTTGCAATCCTGTTTAGACAATTTAGTAGTTTAAATGGACACCCCCAGGTATCCGAAAGGTAGCTGTCCCTCACTAAATCCTGACACAGTCAGAATTTTATTTTTATCAGTTGAGTGCACCCCACTAAAGTAGGCATTTGATTTACCATAACTCATCTTCTAACTTGATGATTTAGAGAAACTCGAAAAGGCCCTAATAATGGTCAGACTAGAGGCTTCGTCACCTTTCCAGAAGAGGAAAAGATCATCTACAAACATGAGATGGCAGAGCGTAATATGAGCACATCTAGGGTGGAACTTAAAAGGGAAATTCTTAGTTCCATAGTTTAGGATTCTTGACAAATATTCCATGCAGATGGTAAAGAGGAGAGGAGAAAGGGGGTTTCCTTGTCGAAGCCCTCTCTGACCCTTGATTAAACCAAAACTTTCACCATTCAAATTAAGGAAAACCTAGCCATAGAGACACAAGTCATAATCCAACTTCTGAAGAGGGGAGGGAAGTTCAGGGCTTTAATCATATAAAACTACTTCTGAACAGCTCGGCTTAAAGATTGAACAGCTCGCTAGATTGTTCATATAGTAGATCTGAACTTCTGAACGTTTAGGTTAATTGAATTGCAAAGAAAAATTACGTGTTTTTGTGTTTTTTTGTATAATAGGTGCACGAAAATAAAGAATGATACATGTATAACTCTCATCCTCGCAAGGACTAAGCTAAACACTAGGGTTTCAACCTCGTAAGGAAGAAAAAGGTTACTAAACTCGCAAGTTTAAAACGATATAGGACCTTTATTTAAAGTGACATGAACGACCTAAAAATGCATATGTCGGTTCCATCTCCTACCATAAAAAAAATAACTTGACAATTAAGCTATCTAGAACTAGGCAGCTTAAGCTTTCCTACAGATTTTAGGAAAGTATTGCATCAACTCTACTTAAATAAATTAAACTTGAATAAAATAAACTAGTGTACTCTTGGTACTTATTCCTAAGTTCTAAACATACTAGGATATGACTCCTTATGATAAGAAGCCTCGACATCACTGCCTTGGATGCCAAGTACACCTGATCACGTCTGAATAATACTGAAACATTTTAAATAGTCTTGGAGCGTGTTCATTGATATGCCTTCGGTTCTGATTGATTTGTTCCCAAATTACCACGTTTACTTGTCTTGAATCAATCTTAAACCTTTTAATCATCTTTAAAATATCTCGACTTTTCAATAATCCATTATCTCCTAATGCTCATGCATCAAACTCTAGAATTCTTATACCTCTTGATAAGGTCTTGACATATAAGAATATTTTCCATAACGCTTCTCCCCTCGACAAACCCTCCTTGGTTTTGACAAATAAGATCATGAAGGACCTTAGAGAGTCTGTTTCATATCAATTTAGAATTTACTCGAGTATCGATCAGGTCTTGGGGATTTGTCATTAGGTATGCTGAAGATTACCTCCTTAATTTTATCATTAGACACAGGATCCATTAGAATGTTCGAATGCTGATCATTACAAATATTCCCTTTCATGACTATTGCTGACTTGACCTTCATAATATCTTGCCTCCTTAAAAGTTGAGTGTAATTGTAATACTACGGTTTTATGTCTTGTTGGGTACTCTATCGAGTAAGGTTTACTCAGTCGAGTAAGTGAGTTTTGCGTACGAAACAGTGTTCTGTCTGATGGGTACTCGATCGAGTAGGAGACACTCAATCGAGTAGGGGCCACTCGATCGAGTAAGTCACTTACTCGATCGAGTAAGTTGGTTTTTACGGGTTAGTTGCCGGGTTTTGATAGCAACGCGATAAGGATATAAAAACTCTTTTCGTCAGTTTCTTTTCACTTTTACCCTATTCTAAACTTCACAAAGATAAAACAAAGTTACGTTTCTTCTCTGTTTCGCATTGCTATCGAATCCTAAGGCTTGTGTCGTCGGAATCCAGAGTTCCTTACGCCGTTGAGACCATCGCATTGTGGGTAAGATCCTAGTATAGTTTTTATATTGTTTCATTGATTTTGGTTGAAACCCTAATTGAGTAATTTGGGGTTTTGGGAGTATTTTGATATTAGATGGTGATTATATGATTGTATGATTGATAGGAGGTGATTTCGTAGAGAAACGTTTCTGATTCGCTGTTGTGACGATATTGGTGATTGCATTTCCCAGATAAGACTTCCTACTCAGTTATTGGTTACATGTATATTAGATGGTTGATTGGTTGTTGATGGTTGGTTGATGTCATTTATCTATATCGCATTGAATTGGTAATTGTTGATGTTGTAATTGGCTGTGGTTCGTGAGGTGGAACCCCGGCTGAGTGGAGTCACTTGCGAGAGTGGCTTCACGCCCCTGATTCGCCCCTTGTGGAACCCGCCATAAGAGGGGATGTGCACATTAAGGAACATGGGTTTGTGCACGGTATTGATGAGTGGGGCTTAGATGGGAACGGCTGCGGTCCCCCACTGGGGGTGTTGATTACTGGTTGCGACCGTAATCTGGCAGGACTAGACCTTCAGGCTAGTCAGGTGATTGGTGATGTGACGGTGTTGGAGGATTGTATATATTGTTGTTATTGCCTTATATTATATTGTGTAATCAATAACTGACCCTAATTAATTGTTTTAAAAACTGTGGTGATCCATTCGGGGATGGTGGGCAGTTATTGAGCAGGTATGATATGGATGCGCGAGGGATAGCTGGGATTGAGTCACCACAAGTCGTTTAGAGTCTTCCGCTGTATTACCAAACATTTATTTACTTTACATTTGATTTAGTTGGTTTTGGATTTGGAACAGTTGTCTCTCTTTTTAAAGTTTTGGATTTTGTTATGTATCGCTTTAAACTTATCTATTAAATTACGTTCTTTATGGTCAATTTGATATACATTGCCTCGGGTAACCGAGATGGTAGCACTTTCATGCATTAGGTGGTCTTGGTAAGGCACCTTGGTGTATGGGGTGTTAAAAAGTGGTATCACAGTGTCGATTTTGGAACCTGTAACTAATGAATCTAATGAACCTACAGAGTCAAACTAAAATGAACTCCGGTAAGAGTTGTTAGCAGCTAATGCAAAGACTTGGGAGAGGTCCTAAAGTCGCGAACTCGCCCTACAACTTTGAACCTGTCACTATGGTTGTCATGGGATCGCTATGTGTTTACTAATGTTCAATTGAATATGTTAGATGAGTATGTCATATGAAAATGTTGGATGAACCATTGTGGTGGAATGGAGAATGTGGTGGAAAAGGTGAAGTAGATGTATGTGATAAAATGTTGTGGATAAGCATGTTGTATGATGGATGATTTATAAGGTGGCATAATAGTAACATGTGAATAGGGATTTTGTGTTTGTTGTATACGTATATCTTTTATTGCGAAAAGTTATAAAGTTAAGGCATGCGGGTAGTTAGAACGTCAGCATGACTTGATCGAGTGGGGGTAACTCGATCGAGTAGGGTGGACTCGATCGAGTAGGCACAGCTCGATCGAGTGGGTTTATGGCAAAGTTGAGCAGTAGCTGGTGTTTTGTGCAACTCGATCGAGTAAGAGGAGTACTCGATCAAGTGGGGGGGGGGGGGGGGGGTACTCGATCGAGTGCGTTTTTGTGTATGTTCTGGTCAGGTTCCGGTGTTGCGGTACTCGATCGAGTAAGTGGGCAACTCGATCGAGTGACCTCTACTCGATCGAGTGGGTATAGTTACTCGATTGAGTAAGTGTTGTACAGGCCGTATATGCTTTGAGCCATAGGCTATGTGCTTACGTTTATCTCTCCTATTTTAGCTCAAAGATATGCCGCTGAAGAGGTCTGCCATGTATGCTAGGGCGCAAGAGATGAGTATGAATGATATTGCCAAGATGCTTGAGCATCAAGATGCGCTTACCAAGGCCCTTAAGAGGTTTGGGAAAGATAAAGATGTCGGGGTAGACTTTGCCAAGATGAGCACTACGATATCCCGCTTCAACCCAAAGGAATATATGGGTACTGGTGCGCCAATTTTTCTCGACAATTGGCATAGGGAGATGCTGAATATCTTGGGAGTGGTTCATTGTCCCCAGGATTTTAAAGTGGCACAAGCTGCATTCTACTTGAGAGATGCTGTGGGAGAATGGTGGGACAAGGTAAGGGAGAGTGCCCTAGATATTTATCTGAAGAAGGGTAAGTCAGCTATACCATGGGTTGAGTTCAAGAGAGCTATGTGCCGGGAGTTTGTTCCAGAACATGTTCGTAGTAAGCTGAGGGAGGAGTTTGATTCTTTCAAGATGACGTCGGATATGACTTTGGCTGAGTATTACCACAAGTTTAATGAGAAATCGAGGTATGTAGAGGACATGGGGTTGAGTCGGGAGAACTTGGCACTGCGGTTTGAGAAGGGGTTGACTTATCCGATCATTGAAAAGTTACCGGTTGGTATCCTTATAGATGTTAAGGAAGTTTATGAGAGGGCATGGCGAGCTGAGAGGTTGGTCGAGATGGCCAAAGAGAACAAGGAGAGAGGTCCTGAAAAGAGACAGGCTGAGAGTGAGGGTGGTGGTCAGTCCAGTTACAAGAGGGGTAATCATAATCAGGCAAGGGCTTACTCATCGAGATCGGGTTTTAGTGGTGGGGCTTCTTATGGGCGTGGTCGTGGTGGTACCAGTAGCAGTAGCAGTAGCAGTTGGAGTATCTCTTGTTTTAACTGTGGCGGTATAGGCCACAAGAGGCATGGATGTACTAGTGCCGGGGGGAGAGGTTTTCAGAGGCCATCGCAGGGGAGCTTTTCGCAGGGTCCGACTCAGAGCTATACTAGCAACAGACCAGCGGGGTCATGGAATAACCAAGGAGGGCATGGTAACAACGGTGGGTCCAACCGCAATAGCGGTAATGCTTATTAGAAACCGGCGGCTAACAACAATCAGGGGTCAGCTGCCAAGCCATCTACTTTAGCTAGTATAGTTCAAGGAGGTGGGCAGAAGACCAGTGTCAAGTTATTTATGATGGACAAGAAGGCTGCTGAGGATGATGCACACGTGATCACTGGTACCTTTCTTGTTAATGATGTTTCTACCTTTGTTTTGTTTGATTCGGGGGCATCACATTCTTTTGTATCGTCGGGTCATGCTAAGATTTTGGGTTTGAGAGAGTTTGAGTCTATGAAAGATGAAGTTTTTATACCGTCAGGTGAGTCAGTGTCTTGTGGGAGGTTGTATAAGGGTGTATCTATGATAGTTGGGTAGGTTGATCTTCCAGTGGATTTGTTAGAATTTCCTATGGACGGTTTTGAGATGATAGTTGGTATGGATTGGTTGGGTAAGTACAAGGCTAAAATAGATTGTCACCAAAAGAAAGTCTCTTTGAGAGGTCCTAAGGGAGTTAATGTGTCGTATCGTGGGTTTGTTGTCAAATCCAAAGTCAAAGTGATTGCAGCAATGACCTTGAAGTCTTACCTGAGGAAGGGGTGTCCTTTGATTCTATGCCATGTGAAAGATCATAGTATGGTTAGGCCGACAGTAGATGAGATACCAGTGGTGGGAGAGTTTCCAGAAGTTTTTCGGGAGAAGATACCAGGTTTGCCACCGAAGAGGGATATAGATTTCAGTGTGGAGTTCAAACCAGGGACGGGACCGATCTCTAAGGCCCCGAACCACATGGGTCCTAAAGAGTTAGGAGAGCAGAAGAAGCAGCTGGATGATTTGATAGATAAGGGATACATTAGACCCAGCGTATCGCCGTGGGGAGCACTAGTTCTGTTTGTAAAGAAGAAAGATGGGAGCTTGAGGTTGTGTATCGACTACAGGGAGCTGAATAGTGTTACAGTGAAGAACAAGTATCCTTTTCCAAGGATAGATGATCTGTTTGACGAACTGAGTGGGGCAGGAGTCTTTTCAAAGATTAATTTGAGATCAGGGTACCATCAGGTGAGGATTCGGGATGAAGACATACCGAAGACAGCTTCTCGATTGAGGTATGGTCACTATGTGTATGTGGTGATGCCGTTTGGGTTTTCTAATGCGCCGGCAGTATTTATGGATTTGATGAACCGGGTCTTCAGTCAGTTTTTGGATCAGTTTGTGATGGTGTTCATAGATGATATCTTAGTCTATTCCATGACTAAGGAGGAGCATGAGGAGCACTTGAGGTTGGTGTTGCAAACTCTGCGCGACAACCAGCTGTATGCAAAGTTGTCTAAGTGTGAGTTCTGGCTAGAGGAAGTGGCTTTTTTGGGGCATGTGATTTCTAAGGAGGGTGTATCTGTAGATCCTACCAAGATAAAGGCGGTGTCTAAGTGGGAAGCACCAAAGAATGTGGCAGAGATCAGGAGTTTCTCGGGTTTGGCAGGGTACTATTGTCGGTTCGTGAAAGACTTTTCAAAGATCGCCAGACCTATGACTGTGTTGATGAGGAAAGAGAACAGGTTTCGATGGGATGAAAGTTGTGAGACGGCGTTCCAAACATTAAAGGAGCGTTTGACCACAGCTCCAGTCTTAGCTTTACCTGAAGGGTGTGAGAACTTTAAGTGTATACAGATGCTTCAAAGAACGGGTTGGGTTGTGTGTTGATGCAAAACGGTAAAGTCATTGTCTGTGCTTCTAGGCAATTGAAGCCTTATGAGGAGAACTATCCGACACATGATCTAGAGGTGGGTGCAGTTGTGTTTGCTCTCAATATTTGGAGGCACTATCTTTATGGGGCGACCTTTAAAGTGTTTTCAGATCACAAGAGTCGAAAGTACATCTTTACTCAAAAGGAGCTGATAGGCTATATCGCACACCTAACAAAGATAATTACCCTTGACACAAAATAAAGTAGTACGAGGGGTCGAACACAAGGAGACGGCAATTACGCTATGAAATGCTATGAGTAGACTTCTATCAATGTCGGTAACGATTGATTGGTTTTTTTGGTTTGATGATTAGCAAATAAAACGATATAAAAATATATGATTAAAGGGGTCTAGGGGAATCGGGTCACACATGCAATTGTAAATATATATTCATGTTAAACTCGGAATAAATAACATTGTCAATTGTTTAGGCTTAAAGACACCCACCTCTCGATATTAGTGTCAACCATAGATCGGGTCCTAGAGAACTCTCGTTATGACTAGGTCGTCCTACTACACATGCTTAGTCTGATCCGATTCCGTGCCTCTCGACTTATAGAACGAATTAACAAACTTAATCGATGAATATGACCACTAAGCAAAGATTAATCGTGACGATACAAACATATGATAGAAACAATTAGACAATACTATATCAACCTAACTTATCATTTTACATATATTAGTTATTGCATGGCTTCCCTAGTCCCTAGACTAAGGAAATTTAGCTACTCATATTGAAATGTAAACTACAAACTATGACGTATGAAATGCTAAACATGATTATAGAAATGATATAGACTAAAGGGTGAATTATGAAATATGTGAATTAACTATGTGATAGAATTAAAATACGAATGATAAAAGTATGTAATAACTAAAATAGAAATGTAAACTAAATAAACTAAAATTAGAATTACCGAATAAGGAATAGAAAGGTTTTATGTAAGACACATAGGGTTTCACTCATGTGATATAAACAAATGTTGTGCCCTAATTTGATCTATGGCTATACCAATCCAATCATTGGTTATTCTTGACCTAAACTAGATAAATTAATATATCATATAGAATATGAAAAGTTCAAATTATTTTGGTGACCCCGATCAAATCTTAGTTCTGGATTGAAAACGCATTCATAGACTAGTGTTACCTAGTTCTCTTCGAATCATTTGATTATGAATCTTATGATATATGCGAATCTTATATTCAAAGCAAGATAACTCGTGCCCTTTTGTTGAAAAAGAGATCGAGCAAGTGAGTTATTGACCCTAATCACATGTGGATGTATGTATGGTCGAATAACAATCTCAATCAGAGTAGGTTACATTTACTTCTTTTCTTTTACCATCGTATTAAGTGGATACTGGTGTATCTACTAAACGAGGTATAAAGATAAACCTTTGATGAGTTCAAAGAGTTTTACAGTAAATAAGATAGCCAATAAGATTATAAGAACATAGATTCACGATCCGATCATGGAAAGAAACATCAAAGTAATGACTTTTGATTTTTACCAAAAAAAGTGTGATAAAGTATCACAAGTTTACTTCTCCTAAAACACATTATTAGATAATGTGAGGTTGGAAGAAGATATCGAACCTATACGATATGGTTTGATCTTTGACAAATTTTATTGAGCCACTTGATTTTTACAATTGGGGTCTTTCTATTTTGTCTGCTAATTTCTTCTTCCCACTAAATCAAAGTACCATTTAAACAATCGCAGTCACTCCGTATTAGATATGGAGAGGTAGAGTACCTAATTTTTAAGTTGTCCAAAAGAAAGCATGTGGTCATTTAATCTATATAATCATGAGAACAAAGTGTTTGTGGCTCATGATGCTGTATTTATAGAAAAAATGGTTTATTTCTAAAAGACAGAGTGGGAGAAAATGTTGAAGAGCCACAAACTGAGCATATAACGCAGGAAAAATGTTTCCTCCTAATCAGATTAAGTGTTTGTTTCTTCGGAATCTACGAGGTCAGGTTAAATTCATCACTCATCAAGGGTGATGATATAGTATTACTTTTAGAAAGTGACGAAACCTGTAACTTACAAGAGGATTGTTTCTTGTTTCAACTCTATGCAATGGCCTGAAGCCATCTTGATCCGAAATCGATTCCAAGTGTAATTATCAGTAAATGAACTGGTATATTTACATGAAGAAGTTAGACCTCCTCAGTGTAATTGACTTGGATAAAACGTAAAGATGTTTTCAAAGCTTGATTGGTGACAAGGGGTTTGCACCAGTTGCAATGCTTCGATGAATTCGGATTATATTGGCAATTGTTGCATTTCATAATTGTATGATTTGACAGTAGGATGACAAAACCATCTTCTTGAATTAGATTCTAGAAGGGGAACTGTATTTGACACGTCTTGTGGGTTTTACAATCATAAGATTGTAGCTAACTTAAGAAGAAGTCTTAAGTGAGCATCATGGAGTTGGAATATGTGTTTGATCATGTTATAAAACATTTCTCGAGATGTCGAGGAATTATGTATATACATGAAGTTTAGTGGGAGTATGGTGGTATTATGAGTCTTTTATGTTGTTGACATATTAATCATTTGGTATGATGAAAACACTTAGTAGAATATTAATACATCTTAAGTATCCAGATTTATAGAGATAAATTAAGGAGGAATATAGGCGTTTTTATCAGGAGTCATTTATAAATGAGATTCTTGACTGGTTCAAGCAAGTTGAACTCATTAGAATTGATTCCGATTGCTTCCGCTGCTGGATCAATTTAATACGCTATGATGTATTATTGTTATAACAATTCATATGCTTTGAGTATTTCCCGTAATGTAAGGGAATACCGATTGGTTTGTAATTATTTGCTATCTCATATCGCTGTTTTGTAATATTAATAGATTTAGTTTATTTTTATTTTACAAATGTATAATAGGAATTGTTATGTAATTCTTTTTATACTTATAATTAATTGTTACGAAGACCGGCGGAATCTTAAAGATGGAGTCTTTCGGAAAGGAGTTCCGATGAAGACCGGAGTTTCCAAAAGACCAAGCTATATTGGAAGGCATTCCAATGAAGTTCACGGGACCAATGAGTTGGTTTCCGAAGTTGTAATAGTTAATTAGATTAACTAGTTTAGGAGGCCATACTAGTAATTGCCTTTTACATATATTTTATTTAATGCATTCATGCCAAATCGCCAATACATGCATTTTATTCGTTTTACGACTGTTGTCAATTAAAATTATCGAGAATTCGCCATTTTAGTTCACTTAAAGGGAATTGATAATAAATTGACAAGATCTCTCGCATTATTTAAATATTGAGACTAGCCCTTCCAATTAGTAACACCTATGAATCCCTTTTTCATTAGGGGACAGGTACGGCTCACCGCGGTGTTCCCTTTTTACGTCGGGTAAGTAGGGTAATAAATGTTATTACACGTAAAAGTTGGTTGGACTCAACGGAATTGCAAGATTGGTATGTCTGGCGTCACTGGGCCTAGTTTTGTGTTTCGGGGCAAGGAGATAGATTTACTTGAAATCTATCGACCGAGAGTTCTAAATGTAGAATCGGTCAAAGGGTTGACTCGCCGAATTTATTTAGATCTCGTATGTCTAGCATCACCGGGCCGAGTTTTATTTAGAGACGGATCTCGGGATCATTTCTATACACTACTACAAATGAGCACTTGGGCCACGGCTAAATTCATGGCGCATGTGCTAAATTTCCATGGCTAATCATTTTGCCACGGGAATACCTTCTGTGACGCAAGTGGCCGTGGCAAAGAGATAGCCACCGGAAAAACAACAACGTGGCTATTATTGTATTTTTGGCCACGGATTCTCTCGTGGCTAATAACTCCCGTGGCCAAATAAATTTCCCGCGGCGAAAAAATAATTCCCGTGGCAAACAATATATATGAAGGTTAAATAATCAAAACGTAAAATAATTTGTTTTTGTTTTCACAATGGATATTTTATCATATATGGAACCGTGACAATCTACGTACTTGTTTCGCTAGTTAACTCGATTCATTTGAACGTTATTTGTTTTCACCAGTCATGCATCCGTGCCTATTGGACAAGCTTCCGAGAAGGTCACCCTTCCCAACACTACTCTCACTTGAGCACGCTTAACCGTAGAGTTCTTTTGATGTGCTACCGAAATTGAAAGTTAACTTTGTTGATATAATTAGCACTTTGAATTCTTTTAAGTTTATTTTTTTTTTCTTTTAAAATTTAACTTTAGTACTATTTAATTACAAAAATGTTACATGATTTACAATTTTTTGCGAGGAAAACATTATTTTGGCCAAAACAATTAAATTTTCGATGTTAAACTCCCGACTATGATTTTGACGTCATTTTTTTTTGCTGAAGTCAACAAAACCATTTTCTCCAAAAAGTAAACTTAATGTTGTTTTACTAACATTTTTTTATTTCTTTAGTTTATCAACATTCTTATTTTCATTTCTCTTATACTAATTTTTTCGTCTATTTTTCTATGCAAATTTATAGTATGACCGTTGTACCTGCTATATGAAAAATGTGACTATTTTTTGTAAAATAATCACCACTTCTTATAACTAATGATCTTTTTACCCTAAAGTGGTCACTATTAACCAAAAATGAGTCACTTTTTATCCAATCGTACAACAGAATCGCTTATTTTTCTAAACTGATTTCTCTTTGTTATGATTTATTGTTTCTTTTCTCAAAATTTTCACATTATTTGTATATGTGACTTTAAATTATTATAATTTCTATATTTTTCCTGTGATGCACTCATTTTCAATGAAAAAAAATACACCATATTGAATTTTAATATTGATAATTTTTCCATTATGTTTTTTTTCTTAATTGATTTGTGGGAGACCATATTTTTTTACTTTGATTTTTTTTTGCACATTTATTTTATTTAATCAATTTTTTAATCTAATTTTTGTTTCTTTTTCACTCCTTCAAAAATTTTCCCATATTTGTTTTATCAACAAGTTAAATTTTATATCAAATTCAATTTTTTCTATAAATATCTTTCAAATAAAGTTGTAAATCTAAATTAGAATGAAACGGTTTGACAATATTTTAATTTTAGATTTCTCTAAGATAGATGATAAATATCTTATTTATTTAATTTGATATGCTGTGTCTTTAAATGTGATACGGTCATTTAAAATTGTTATTCAAGATTATAAACTTTTAATTAAAAAAGTAAAAGAAATTCACGACTTTATTAAACAAAATTATATATTAAAACAAAGTTCTTAAATTATCAATGTCTTTAAAAAACCACATAACATAATTGTGATTTGTACAAAAAAAAATCAAAAAATTTAGACGATAAACTTTTCTTTGCTTACATATACAACAACAACAACAACAACAACATCAGAGCCTTAATCCCAAAATGATTTGGGGTCAGCTGACATGAATCATCCTTTAGAACCGCCAATGGGTGAACGCACACCTCAAAATGCGAAAAAAAATAGAAAAGGGAAAAATGAAAAACAAAAGGGAGGGCGAAACATAATACAAAGTCAAGGTAAACTAATAGGTTTTAAAATCGAATTCCAGATTAATTTTATAAAAACTTAAAATTTAAATCAAGAATAAAGAGTAAAACGATTTTGAAAATCGAAGTAGACGTTAAGGATCCAGAATACCTTAAGAGTAAATCAAGTAAAATATATAAGAAAGTGGTTGGTAAAAAAGGTGTAATAAAGGAGAGAAGAATAAATAAATTCTTTTAAAAATTAAATAAAAATACGAAATATGTCCAATAACTTCAAATACTAAAAATCCACATGTATCATTTCCCTCCATTATGCCCTCTCCGTCACCATACTCTTCTCAAGACCCAGAAATCTCATATTGTGCTCTATCACTCTTAACCATGCCCGTCTCGGTCTCCCTCTACCCCTAGGGACCTTTTTTGTTCTCCAAGTCTCCAGCCTCCTAACTGGTGCGTCCATAGGTCTCCTTCTCACATGGCCAAACCATCTTAGTCGATTTTCCATCATCTTGTCCTCTATTGGCGCCACTTTAACTTTTTCCCTAATCACCTCATTTCTTAATCGATCGTTCCTTGTATGGCCGCACATCCACCTCAACATACATATAAGTTTATAAAATTTTAAAATTTCTTATTAAAATAAATAAAATAATAAAAATATTAATTAAATTAATCAAGGTGTTTCCAAAATTTTATATTTAAATGTATTTTAATATTATTTATATTTGATTAAATTTCATTCAAATTTTGTATTTTTTTAATCAAACAATTTTTAAGTTTGCCTTAATATGAAAATATCTTAATTTAAGTGGGAAACGATACTCGCCATGGTGTTTGTTAGTTCTTGGCTTTTTTTCTCCACGGAACATTCCATGGCTAAATAAAATTTCGCCACGGGTGTGACATAGCTCGTGGCTAAAATGATTATTTGCCACGGGTGTAGCCTAATTCGTGGCGCAAGTGACTTTTTGCCACGGAAAAAGTTATCCCGTGGCATAAATGTTTTTCCAAATTAAAATAATGAATAAGTTTTTCCCGTGGCTAAGCAGAATTTAGCCACGAATTATAAATCCCTGTGGCATAATTCGTGGCGCAAGTGAGAATTTGTTGTAGTGATAATTTAGGTGAGAGATCATTATATAAATACGTATTTAACTTGATAAAATTGTTTTTCAAGTATTTGTTTACGATGAATGTTATATTTCCCAATTACTCCATTTTTTACTATTTTTTATATCGCGCAATGGCTAGTATTCAATTCGCTCCTCAATCTATAGAATCGATAATCCGTTATACATGAAAATAGTTTTCTAAAAGTATTCGGTAACTTAAATTTTCGATTATTCTTTTTTTTCTTTGTTTTACCACCATAGCTAATGACAAAATTTTGCAACACTTTTAATCCTCATAATGTCCGTTGTAAGGGTCTGTTGTGAAGAGTACAAACGGGATATTTGCTTAGTTAAAATTGTTTTGATTTTGCAATATCATTTTATTTACAACAACGATACTACAATCTTTTTGCTCTTGAGATAAATGGTTACACATACTTAAATTGTTTGAGTACGTAAAAACGTTGGAACGAATTGATAATATGATATGTTTGAAATCATGATTAACCAATTACCACATTCACTTCAGAAAGTTTCTTAGAAAGTGAGTGGGAGCTCTAAGAGGGATGTATATGTATCTTAAAAGTTAAGATTAGGACGAGGTTCAAGAAGGAATTTGGTTTGGTTAAGGAAATGGCTCAAGGCAAAGTTAATGCTAAGCTATTGTGAATAGCAATGCCAAGTGCGATGCCAATCCCGACCAAACTTGTTGCAATTATAAATATGTATGACATTAGTAGAGAATATACCCCTAACTTTTTGGAGAATAAGAAAGTTGGGTGTGTGACACCTAAAAGGTTCATTCTTCTCTAGATATCTATATGATTGACATTAGTTATACTTGTACCACTTCATTAATATTTGATATCGATAGTGGTTATCATATTATATTTGGTACATGGGATGATAATCGTGTGACAATTAGCCTTAAACTAATGTCAACCTTTACATAGGAAATGGAACCAGAGTAGTTGTCATTTCATTATGAGACATATAAATGTTATTATGTACTTAATCTAGTTTTTGGGTTTAGAATTGTGCTTTAATAAAGGTTTTATGTAAGACACATAGGGTTTCACTCATGTGATATAAACAAATGTTGTGCCCTAATTTGCCATGATTTGATCTATGGCTATACCAATCCAATCATTGGTTATTCTTGACCTAAACTAGAGAAATTAATATATCATATAGAATATAAAAGGTTCAAATTATTTTGGTGACCCCGATCAAATCTTAGTTCTGTATTGAAAACGCATTCATAGACTAGTGTTACCTAGTTCTCTTTGAATTATTTGATTATGAATCTTATGATATATGCGAATCTTGTATTCAAAGCAAGAAAACTCGTGCCCTTTTGTTGAAAAGGAGATCGAGCAAGTGAGTTATTGACCCTAATCACATGTGGATGTGTGTATGGTCGAATAACAATCTCAACCAGATTAGGTTATATTTACTTCTTTTCTTTTACCATCATATTAAGTGGATACTGATGTATCTACTAAACGAGGTATAAAGATAAACCTTTGATGAGTTCAAAGAGTTTTACAGTAAATAAGATAAACAATAAGATTATAAGATCATAGATTCACGATCCGATCGTGGAAAGAAACATCAAAGTAATGACTTTTGATTTTCACCAAAAGAAGTGTGATAAAGTATCGCAAGTTTACTTCTCCTAAAACACATTATTAGATAATGTGAGGTTGGAAGAAGATATTGAACCTATACGATATGGTTTGATCTTTGTCAAATTTTATTGAGCCACTTGATTTTTACAATTTGGGTCTTTCTATTTTGTCTGCTAATTTCTTCTTCCCACTAAATCGAAGTACCATTTAAACAATCGCATTCACTCCGTATTAGATAGGGAGAGGTAGAGTACCTAATTTGTATGTTATCCAAAAGAAATCATGTGGTCATTTAACCTACATAATCATGAGAACAAAGTGTTTGTGGCTCATGATGATATCTTTATAGAAAAAAAAAGTTTTATTTCTAAAAGATAGAGTGGGAGAAAATGTTGAAGAGCCACAAACTGAGCATATAACGTAGGAAAAATGTTTCCTCCTGATCAGATTAAGTGTTTGTTTTTTCGGAATCTACGAGGTCAGGTTAAATTCATCACTCATCAGGGGTGATGATATAGTATTACTTTTAGAAAGTGACGAAACCTGTAACTTACAAGAGGATTGTTTCTTGTTTCAACTATATGCAATGGCCTGAAGCCATCTTGTTCCGAAATCGACTCCAAGTGTAATTATCAGTAAATGAACTGGTATATTTACATGAAGAAGTTAGACCTCCTCAGTGTAATTGACTTGGATAAAACATAAAGATGTTTTCAAAGTTTTATTGGTGACAAAGGGTTTGCACCAGTTGCAATGCTCTGATGAATTCGGATTATATTGGCAATTGTTGCATTTCATAATTGTATGATTTGATTGTAGGATGACAAAACCATCTTCTTGAATTAGATTCTAGAAGAGGAAGTGTATTTGACACGTCTTGTGGGTTTTACAATCATAGGATTGTAGCTAACTTAAGAAGAAGTCTTAAGTGAGCATCATGGAGTTGGAGTATGTGTTTGATCATGTTATAAAACATTTCTCGAGATGTCGAGGAATTATGTATATAGATGAAGTTTAGTGGGAGTATGGTGGTATTATGAGTCTTTTATGTTGTTTACCTATTAATCATTTGGTATGATGAAAAGAATTAGAAGAATATTAATACATCTTAAGTATCCAGATTTATAGAGATAAATCAACGAGGGATATAGGCGTTTTTATCAAGAGTCTTATATATATGAGATTCTTGACTGGTTCAAGCAAATTGAACTCATTAGAATTGATTCTAATTGCTTCCGCTGCTGGATCAATTTAATACGCTATGATGTATTATTGTTATAACAATTCATATTCTTTGAGTATTACGAGTTGTTATTAATCGAATTTAAGTGAAGGTCATATTATAGTCAGATAGATTATCTTTTAGTACTTGAGAAGGATTAAAGATGTGAAACTAAGTATTTTAATTTTTTTTAATTTGTGTAAGGAGTTACACGAATGCTAATTGAAGTTTGTGTAAACAGTTACACATATACCATTTTTTTAAAACATATATGGATTGTATGGAATCTCGTACAGGCTATGAGGAGTTGATCTGCTGGAAGAGTTCTAGGCAGTTATACATTGCGGATTTTACAACGGAAATTGAGCACATTGTAACATTTGATGTTGGAAAAAGGAAGTAGCTTGGATTCGGCAGTAATGGAGGGACTAGTTCCTGTAGCCGCATATCCTATCCTAACACACTGTGATGAAAGTGGGAGCTATTTTTGAGGCAAGGGTGTCTTAGTCTAGAGTCAAGTCTAGGTATGTACTCAATTTTGTTACATGTAATATAAGTCATGTGGAACAAAGGGAAATAGCAATTTGTTGGTTTGATCAGACGAGGTGTCATTGATTTTAAACCAGGCCTTGTTGAAGGCTAAACATGATAGTCATGTCGTTTCAATGTGGTTGAAACATGGTAATTGAATTGCTGTAGATTATATGATGTGTAATAATCTGATAGTGTATCAATTTTACATATATGATAATCGCATTTATCGTTTGATTTTGAGTTTTTCTAAACTCTTATATATTCAGTACTTACTGGATATTATTTAATACTTTGTTAAATCTGAAAAGGTTGTGGGACAACGTTGAACCTTTCAAGTGAACTGGATTAACAATATATTTTGTCCCTAGTTTCTTAATGAGGTGACGTCTCGGAGTAACTAGATTGTAAGTCGATTGATGGTGTGTTCAACCACCATAGGGTCATAGAGATGACTGGTCGATTACATAGGCGGAATGTAGAGACATTTTGTTGGACAGTAACCATTTATAGATTCCTCATGTTGCCTGGTCGTGGCAAGGATTTCTATTTATTCCTTCGAGTCAATTCTTTAGACTGGCGACTATTTGTCTAAGTTGGTACAGTTTTTCGGTGGCTTTGGTTTTTGCTCTAGGTCGCACTGTAAAAGGAGGCCAATGGGAATCTACTGGGTCATTGTGATCTGTATCGAACGAAAAAAATAGGTCAACAGGATTGTCCACCTATGTCATTTTATATCTCAAGGCCACTCGAGGAGAGGTGACTGGAAATGCGTGGCCACGCTCGGATAAGATCTATAGTAGATTATCCGTTCAGACAGTCATTCTCCTGATTGAGAAAACCGAACTTGAAACTTGTAAAGGAAGAACAAATGAGAACCAAAAGCTTGAATAAATAAGAACTAAATGTTTAACAGTAACCAAATGCTTAACAATATTAAAACTAAAATGAAAACTATGAGAGACTTTTTGTGTACTTAGGAATACAAGAAATATGGTGTTCTATGATGAAAATAAGATGCTAATTAGGTCGGACCTAGCTCTCTATTTATAGGGAGCTAGGACTTGAAACGTAAGCACATAAGACAAGGAAACCCCGATCGGGGATGCCAAACCCCGATCGGGGTCGTGGCTTTCCAGCTCAGTCTTCTTAATTCCTCTAGTTAATGCTCAAGGAATCAAATGTTTAGCGATAAATGCCCTATTAAGCGTCCGATAATGATCTTAAAGCATGGCATCCAATGTATTCTAGCATCCTAAGCTTCCACCTTAGTTGGACTTCAAATCTTGGGCTTGATTTTTGATTTCATTTGTGCATCAACCCAGTTCACAATTCTTCATGCTTGGACTTGTTATTTCCATAATATCCTACCATGGTCCATCTTGGTTCCACACTTAGCCTTTTATACTAGGTCTTGCAAACATGGGTAGAAAGGGGAACAAATGAATTATGGAAATGTGGAGCTTAAGTTAAGCTAGCAACTATCCAAAATGAAAGGATGCTCAATCACGAAACTAACCCAATAATTCCGATACAAATCATAAGAATTATCTCCAAAATATATGAATAAGACATGAGGGTTTTCTTACACCAACCTCTTCTTCTTCTTTCAATTCAAATCATACTTCTTTTTTTTTTCATTTCATGCTTTTTTTCTTTCTTTTCATCAGTTTTCATTTTTTTTCCAATTCTTTCTTTTTCATTTTTTTCTCTTTTTCTCATTTCTTCTTCAAGAGCATTAACACCAAGCTCACAATGATATTTCGAAATAAAACAAATCCCAAATGAGCACCCAAACACAACTAATCAAAGCGACTAGCTCAACAAGGTAGGCAATTGTGTATATGTAGCTAGGGATCAATTTTGTGAAGGGGTTCAAAGAGGCAAATTTAATCATGTGAATGGCTCCACAATGCTAACAACATATGAATGCATGCTTATAAAGAGATGAAATGAAGACCATACTTGTGCGTTTTGATGAAACACAAACCATAAGGAGACCTACACTCACCTAAGAGAGATCAGATATGGATGCGTCGGTCTAAGGAGGTTCTACCTTACCAATTTTGTAGCTTGCCAATAAGATCAAGTTTATTCGGTTCATTTTTCATCTCCCACCTACTATGTCAAGACATCCCCATATAGCAATTATCCCATTATATAAGAGTAAATCATTAGCTATAAGCTATCATTAGGATAAGAGGGAAAGTAGGCTAAAAGCAAGCAAAAACACACAAATTCAAATTCCTACAAAATGTGACAAACCATGCAAAGACAACTAGAATACAATATTAGCTCATAAAATCACTAAGGTTAGTGCAATAATCATATATATTAGAGCCAAAATAAGGAGATAAAGTCTATATAAAATGGACTTATCAAACTCCCCCAAGCTAAACTCTTGCTTATCCCTAAGCAAGAAACCATATCCCATCAATTGCAAAATCCTAAAACAAGCTAAGCATAATGATTCAAAACCCGACACAACATGGGCATAAGAAATAATGCAAAAACATGGATGAGATTTACATGAGGGCGTAGCATGGAATATGATGCGGTCGTTTCTACACCAAAAATAAAATACCTAGCTACTACTAACAGAAGTCAGTGGTAAGTAGGGTCGATCTCCACAGGGAGGCCAAGTTGCTATTTATCTGTTTAATTCGGTCTGTCGGATGTCACAATGCGGGGGTTTTGATTGATTTAACTAAGCTAAAAAGACTAAGGCAAGAGAGAAATGAATGCAAGAAATTAACAATAAGAGAAGGGAATATGCTAGGAGTCGGTCTACCGTGGCAGCTACACTATCGGGTCAACTGAGTCGATTAAACTATTGATAAGAAGAGCGAGGTCGTCACCTTTCGGTCCTTAAACCACCCTAGGGTCTCCTAACTTAGCTTTCGCCCTAATTAGGTATCACCTATTGTAATTAAGCAAGCCTTCCCTTCCAATCTTTCGATCCAGGTCGGGGTTAACTAGATAAATGGTCTCCTGCATGCATACATTCAACCTAATAACAATTATATTGCCTAATACAATTCTTATCGCAAGGCTAATCTAATCAAGTCAATCCTAACATATTACTACCACGACTTTCCTAATCCTAACATATTAAGGGAATTTAGCTAGACATGGCTAAAAGAAGAACGAGAGTAAAGGAAGTAAGAACAGTAATCATTAAATAAGGATAGAGATGAGAAGAAAGAATTACTGAATTAAATGATCCGGAAATAAGGAAGAATAAAAGCAACAGTAACAGTGTATGTGGGATGATAAGAGAGGAGAAGCCCCCTAATTATGTCGTCCTAGCTCCTATTTATAAGAAAATAGGCTTTACTAAACCTAAATGACGGAAATTAACTAAAAAGCCCAGCCCATCAGCGAATCCACTCGATCGAGTGGAATAAAACCACTCGATCGAGCAAACCTGAGCCAAAACTGCTCGATCGACCAACTATTTTACTCGATCGACTAAAGCTATATTATGCAATGTTCGATCGACCAAACATCTTACTCGATCGACTTATTAATTAACCTAAAACCACTCGATCGACTAGTAAAGTGCTCGATCGAGTGAATCTTGACTTCAGCAGCTCATAAATCACGTTAGTTTGAGTTTGACTTGTCCTTTTAACTCTCGAAATGGCTTCACGCATCCCAAGACAGCTAAAATTCCGCTCCAAATCCACTCTTCCTCCAAATGCATGCTAAACAGACGATAATTGGCTTGAATTCACTACTTTTGAGTTCATTCCTGCAAATAAGACAAAATAACCCAAAGTAGCATATTCGGGGCATTTCGTAGCAATAAACTACGATAAAAGCATGGAAATACGTGCATAAAATAGGCTAAAAAGACTATATAAAATGCACGTATCAAATCTCCCCAAACCAAACCTTTACTCGTCCCCGAGTAAACTAAAATGCAACTAATGGAACGGAAAAGATAACTCAGAGCTAGCTACAAATGCCCACTTAAGCCAATTTAATGCAAGCAAACTAACACTTATAGCAAACAGTCAAATGCAAACGAGTTATAGGATGTTTATAATAAAGCTGAATCGTCGACCTTGCAAGACCTTTAATAATGGACTCTCACGGGTCACTCTTCTCTCATGATGCAAAGGGTGAACATATATATGTAAGAGAGAAAGAAAAATAGTCGCTCACCTAGACTACGACCCACATAAACATGCATGCAACTAATATGATAGACAATTCTAGCTACCAAACATACATTCCAACCAAACAAGGTCCGTCACAGCCGAGGGCTTACAAAAATATGGTAAAGTGAGGCAATGGGTAAGAAAAGGCAAAACATGTTATGGGAATGTGGATGTATAGGCGGCCATGCTAGTACCTAAACAAAACCATATGACAACATCCGTTTCTCATCCAATTATGAAATAAGCACATGCCCTTCATTTGGCATAAAACTCACCAAACCGAACTGAAAATACTCCTCAAATGATATAAGATAGAACATAGGAGCAGAAACCGTCAACAACCAAACATACTTATCTTTTCTTTTTTTTTTTCTTTCTTTTTTTTTCGGTTTCTTCTTTTTTTTTTCTGATTTTTTTTCTTTTTTTTCGAATTCTTTTTTTTTTTCATTTTTTTTTTCTTTTTCACGTCTTTTTTTTCATCAACCTCCTCTTCTTCATAGAATACCAACTCCGAATCAACAGAATACGCGCCAAAATTTGATACAATAGACAGTATACCGCAAAACAATCTAAACTAGCTTGACAAGGCAGGCTAAATTTGGAATGTAGCTAAAGGGTCAACATGCAAATTTGGCTAATGTGGAGTTAAATGGGTAAAAATGAAAGAAAAGGAAATTGTAAGCACCTCCCTGCATGTGACACCAACCACTAACCCGAATGTATGTAGGCAAAAAGCAATTGAATTTCATATATGTGCAAATTAATGATACATGATATGCAAGGAGTATACTACTCACAATCCTTCATGAAACTGGTCACAAATGACACCAGTTTATAAGGCTCTAAATCTTAGAATTTATAAGTAGGTTGCCAAAATATCAGGTTAAGTCTATTCGTTCAGCTAAATTAAACATTAACTCGTAGATATGCAAAAGAAAAAGCTAAAAGATAACAGTTTATTGCAAGGCTTAAGCAAAAAGACAAATGCAGTGCAATTTCATCACTGAATTCTACCGTTCCGACTCAACCTATATGCTAAAAATAAACGTGAATTTTTTTTTTGAATTTTATGAAATTTTTTATAATTTTTTATTGAATTTTTGAATTTTAACAAAAATAAACAACAATGCAAGCATAATTAAACGTGATAACTGAAATGCAGTAAAAACAATATGCAGACGTAGATATGGATGCATAACCTCCCCAAACCAAATTGTACAATGCTCCCATTGTACCAAAACATGGAAAGGAAATGCAAACTGAAGGAGAAAGAGAGTAAATACGGAAAACCTCACAAAATGCGCGAATAAAGGGACCTCCCCAAACCGACCATGAACATGGGAGGTTGCTAAAGGCCCGGAAAACCGTCTCAGAAAGCTAATCCAAGTCAAATACACTCGATAGCAGTCGAACAGTGGCTGATCAAGTAGAATGGGCATCCAAAACTGCTCGATCGAGGAGAATAGCAGTCGATCGAGTGGTTTGTCTTTTTGCAGGTGGTCGATCGAGTAAAAATTTCACTCGATCGAGTGAATATAGCAGCAAAAAGTGCTCGATCGAGTACAAAAAGTACTCGATCGAGTGAATCTCAGCGTGTTCCTGCAAAACGCGAATTAAAACAGCCCGTAAACTAACAAGACAAGCATACTGAGATAGTCTATGGTATAAAAACCATTTATTACAACTGAAATGAAATAAAAATGCAAAATAAAATTCTCCGGGTTGCCTCCCGGGTAGCGCTAGCTTCAGACAGGTCCCAGCTCGACCTTCTTTTCTTCGAGGCTCTCTAATTAGTTACAATCAAAACATCTCAAAGCGCGCAGCATTAAATCATACATCTGCGCATGTGCTACAAAAAAGCATAAGTAGTACCATAGTGGAATAAAAATATAGGAAATAAAAATGTTAAACTGCTTAAGCCTAACAAATTTTCTATGAGAGCTCCTAAATTTATCCACATAATAAAGGAGCGCGGGAGCAATTGTCAATAAAGTAGGGTATCGTTTCAGATTAACGAGATTAAGATGACAAGGACGGTGAAAATTCGTTAAATTACGCGTCCACATGTGAGAGGGTATAGCTTTAAAAGAAGAAGCACGAATCATATGAGGCAAAATACTATTAAAACAAACAATAATGAAATTATCGTTTACTACCTCGGGTTGGTCGCTCTCAACGACAGAATCACTGACAAAGGAATGTATTACCTCATCCGTGCTAGGAGCAATTACCGTCTCAGCTGGTTCTTCATCAACCTCCTCCGTGGAATCCATCCGGTAAATCGCAGCTTCAAGTGTATCCGACTCGGCTGTGAATAAGGGAGGTTCACCGTAACCGTTATCATCATCAAACTCGTCACCCAAAACAAACCCAAGTGACGAATCAAAGCTCCCAATGGCCAATTCAGTCGATCGAGCAGAATTGTTACTCGATCGACCACTTTCCTCCTGAATTCCACTCGATCGAGTAGAAATATCACTCGATCGAGCACTTTCTCCTGGAAATTCACTCGATCGACTAATGTTAGTCACTCGATCGAGTGATTCCTTCTGTATAGGGCTAAAATCTTCGCATAAACTCTTGAAATACGATAGAAATTCGTCATCTGAGTCATAGAAATCATTCTCAGCATTGGGCAACACGGGTTCTTTATGGGAAAAACCGCTCTCGGTCAAGTACACCTCTTCTGGTTGCCTACCATCCGACTCAGCAGCTAGCTGAGCTATTTCAGACTCCAGCTCAATGATTTGAGCTTCCATACGTCTATCATATTCTTGCATTTGAGATGCAAGTGTCTCCAATAAAGATTTCATCTCCACAATTTCTTCTTTCTGTATATCAGGAGGATCTTGTTGCGGTGGCCATTGATAGGGTGGATGTGGCGGCACAACTACAGCTACATTGTGCTCAGCAACACCACATCCCCAAGATTTCTTCGTTTCCCAACTAGCAGGTTTTTCAGCTTGGGCTTCAAACTGAGCGATTAGTCGGGAGACAGATGTCATCTTGGCAAGAGGGATCGAAGGTACTCAAGCCTTCCCTTCGATAATCTCCCTCGGTAGCCCGTCTAATAAACCTGTAGGCCTATCAAAATAGCACTAAAGAGAAAGATAAGAACAACCTCAAGGTACTTAGTCTTCCCTTGAGGCGAAAGACAAACAAAATAAAACAGATAAATGCGTCGCCTCCCCGGCAACGGCGCCAAAATTTGATGCTGTCGTTTCTACACCAAAAATAAAATACCTAGCTACTACTAACAGAAGTCAGTGGTAAGTAGGGTCGATCTCCACAGGGATGCCAAGTTGCTATTTATCTGTTTAATTCGGTCTGTCGGATGTCACAATGCGGGGGTTTTGATTGATTTAACTAAACTAAAAAGACTAAGGCAAGAGAGAAATGAATGCAAGAAATTAACAATAAGAGAAGGGAATATGCTAGGAGTCGGTCTACCGTGGCAGCTACACTATCGGGTCAACTGAGTCGATTAAACTATTGATAAGAAGAGCTAGGTCGTCACCTTTCGGTCCTTAAACCACCCTAGGGTCTCCTAACTTAGCTTTCGCCCTAATTAGGTATCACCTATTGTAATTAAGCAAGCCTTCCCTTCCAATCTTTCGATCCAGGTCGGGGTTAACTAGATAAATGGTCTCCTGCATGCATACATTCAACCTAATAACAATTATATTGCCTAATACAATTCTTATCGCAAGGCTAATCTAATCAAGTCAATCCTAACATATTACTACCACGGCTTTCCTAATCCTAACATATTAAGGGAATTTAGCTAGACATGGATAAAAGAAGAACGAGAGTAAAGGAAGTAAGAACAGTAATCATTAAATAAGGATAGAGAAGAGAAGAAAGAATTACTGAATTAAATGATCCGGAAATAAGGAAGAATAAAAGCAACAGTAACAATGTATGTGGGATGATAAGAGAGGAGAAGCCCCCTAATTATGTCGTCCTAGCTCTTATTTATAAGAAAATAGGCTTTACTAAACCTAAGTGACGGAAATTAACTAAAAAGCCCAGCCCATCAGCGAATCCACTCGATCGAGTGGAATAAAACCACTCGATCGAGCAAACCTGAGCCAAAACTGCTCGATCGACCAACTATTTTACTCGATCGACTAAAGCTATATTATGCAATGTTCGATCGACCAAACATCTTACTCGATCGACTTATTAATTAACCTAAAACCACTCGATCGACTAGTAAAGTGCTCGATCGAGTGGATCTTGACTTCAGCAGCTCATAAATCACGTTAGTTTGACTTTGACTTGTCCTTTTAACTCCCGAAATGGCTTCACGCATCCCAAGACAACTAAAATTCCGCTACAAATCCACTCTTCCTCCAAATGCATGCTAAACGGACGATAATTGGCTTGAATTCACTACTTTTGAGTTCATTCCTGCAAATAAGACAAAATAACCCAAAGTAGCATATTCGGGGCATTTCGTAGCAATAAACTACGATAAAAGCATGGAAATACGTGCATAAAATAGGCTAAAAAGACTATATAAAATGCACGTATCAGAATACTTTGAACGAAGCTTTAAGCTCTTGCATGATCTTTTGACTAATGAACTCTCACGATGCACTCAAACTCATTTGTATGTGAAACGATATTTTGTGTGAAAATACTCACCTATCCTCGACTCATGACAATGTGCCCGCAATCTAATATGGTTATTATTTCAAACCATAAGTCAAAACATTCAAATGCTAGCATGAAAAAGAAGCCATATGGGTAAGAAGAAGGCAAATAAGTAATGGGTAAGAAAGGGGAACAAATGATTTATGGTATGTGGAGCTAAGTCAAGCTAGTAACAACCATATGCAAAGATGCTCAATTCCCAAAACAATTCCCAAGAATTTTGATACAAATCACAAGAATGCTTTCCAAAATATATGAATAAGACATGAGACCTTCTTACACCAACTTCTTCTTCTCTTTCAAAATACAAACCATGGTTCTTTTTTTTTTTCTTTCTCATCTTTTCTTTTTCAATTCATTTCCATCATTTCTCCTTCATTTTTTTTTTCATTTTTCTTTTCTTTCATTTTCCAATTATTTTTCTTTTCCCACTTCTTTTCTTCAAGAGCATTAAGACCAAGGTCACAACGATATTTCAAGATAGAATAAATCCCAAATGAGCACCCAAACACAACTAATCAAAGCTACTAGCTCAACAAGGTAGGCAATGTTTATATGTAGCTAAGGATAAATTTTGTGAAGGGGTTCAAAAAGGCAATTTTAATCATGTGAATGGCTCCAAAATTCGAACAACAAATGAATGCATGCTTATAAAGAGATGAAATCAAGACCATACTTGTGCGTTATTAATATAACACACACCATAAGGAGACCTACACTCACCTAAGAGAGACCGGATATGGATGCATCGGTCTAAGGAGGTTCTACCTTACCATTTTTGTAGCCTGCCAATAGTCAAGATCAAGCCTATTCGGTTCACTTTTCATTTCCCACTTACTATGTCAAGACATCCCCATGTAGCAATTATCCATCAAATAAGAATAAATCATTAGCTATAAGCTATCATTAGGATAAGCAAGAGGGCAAAAGTAGGCTATAAGCAAGCAAAAGCACACAATTTTCTCAACATTTTCAGATTTTTCTAAATGTAACCTACACTACAATACAAATGCAATCCCCCCCCCTCCCCCCTAAGATAAACACAACATTGTCCTCAATGTGCCAACATGTAAATCACCCAACTAAACCATAAAAATGGCTCAAAGCACATAAACAAGAAGGACAAGGGATCATATTTAATGGGTTGTGAGAAAATAAACTAAAATGCAAAGGAAATAACACTTACTAGACTAGATAACCTCCCCCCAAGCTATTATGTATACGGGGAACTCCTTCCATTCATCATTCATTCAAGAAAAGGACCAAAAGTTGAAGCCCTTCCTACCTTTCTTCTTACAACTACCACTTCCAGATGCTTCACCACTTCGACTTGGTTCATCACTTTGGAGAGGAGTGACATATTCACCAATGTTTTGTCCACTTCCAAGTCCATCTCCATAGCTACTATAACCACCATAGTCCACCATATCAGCCACCATATCCACCATATCCACCATATCCTCTATTAAATGCCTCAATTCCATAATCCGAACCACAAAAATCCGGACCGGGAGCATAAGTAGTATAAGTACCTGCATCATGGTTATAGGGGAGGAGGAGGAGGAGGAGGAGGAAATCCACCAGGGGGATAGCTATAAAATGATGGGTGTGGTCCCTCGGGTCGGATTACTCCTTGTCTAGCAAAATAATCACAAATTGGATGTAATGCAAGTCTTTGATCATCACGAATGGCATTAATATTAAGACTAAGGTCACGCATCATGTCCATCATATCTATTCTAGAGGTAGAATGGCGTGCTTGAGAGGGTTGACCTCTTGCACGACGCTCAATGGTGGAGAGTGTCTCTTCTCTAAGAGGCAAGTGGTAAGTGGGGCGAGTAAAGGGGGCATTCCCACAACAGCGTTTGGTATGGACTAAGGCCTTTAGTTCACTTTTCTCTTCCGGTAGTCTAATAGAATCATGACCACCAATCTTCCAAACCATGTGTGGATGAGAATTGTGAAACCAATTACAAGATAGGAAATATTCATAGTCAAGTCCATCCCCCTTTTCCTTATTAACCAAAAGTCTCAAGTCGGTGGTCTCTTGGTTAAAGCGGCATAAGTGATGTGCAATTCTAGTAACCAACCCACCCATGACAATTGAACTATTTTTAGCATTACATTGCTTGGTCAAGTGGTTTGCAAAGTTGTAGGGGATATTAATCCCCCACTTTCCATCACCATTTACATTTAGGAAAGCACCCAAAATTTAAACCTCAATACTCCTCACCGAGGGAGGCTCATTTCTCCCAAAGAAAGTCAACCCCATGAACCTTTGCCAAATACGTATTTCGGGGTAGTGTTTGAATTGGTGAAGGACATGATCCCAACCATTAAATGGGTAGTGAGAAATGGATTTCCAAGTCAATTTGAGGTTGTAATTTGTGGGTGAGTCAATATGCAAGCCTTCATTTTTCAATTCAAATATCGCGGCAAAATCCGCTAAATCCAAACTAAAGTCATTGTTAAACAACCGGAAAGTTACAAAATGAATAAAACCTGGCTTTTTTGATTTGTGAAACTCGAAAGAACTCAAGAACTCAAGGGTGAGTTCGAGAAAGGTTTTATAATTCATATTGTAACAAGCTTTCATATGAAGTTTCTTAAACAAATTCTTAACACTCTTTTCAATTCCAATGTTCTTTAAAGAAGCTTGATTGATAAACATAATGGCTTTCATACCTTTGTTGCGTAAGATAACCCAATTATCCCATTGTTTCTTACTATTGAAGATTACTCGGGGAAAGGTAGGATCATGCCACTCCGGTGTTTCTTGCATTTGAACATCCTCCGCAGCCCGGGAGGACTCCGCATCACCTCTTCTTCTCTTTGAAGCACCTTGGGTAGGAGCTCTTGTTGGTGCCATTTTCTTAAAATTTAAGACAAAAATTCATCTTAAGGCAAACCAAAATCCATCCAAACAAGTATAATAGAACAAATTAGTGAACTAATTCTTCCTATAAACATTAAGAGAACATAATCTAACCAATTTCTAGCAAAAACAAGCACAAAATCAATTTTCCCCAATTTGAGTTAGGGTTTGACAAATTTGATTAAATTGGTTATAATGGATGAAAAGAGAAATGAGAGAAATACTTAATTGATGATGTTAAAGGTTGAACGAATCTTGAAAAATGATGAAGGAATTGATGTTTCTTTGTGATTTTAGTGAAGAAAATTGAAGAAAAAGTGATAGAGGAATAGATAGGAAGTACCGTCAGATTGATAGAGTGATGGAATGAGGATTTTGCTTTACCCATATAACAAAATAAAGCCAAGAAAATTCAAAACCATAACCCCGATCGGGGATTGGGAACCCCGATCGGAGTTGACCAACTCTAGCCCGCTTTTTTAATTTTCTCTGTGTTTTGCTAATTCCGTCCCGTTTTTGAATGTTACGTCCCCGAATGGGTTTTTTGCATAGGGAAGCGTGAATATTCTCTATGAACCTCCTTTTCTCCATTTTTCACCTATAAATCACAAAAAAAAAAACATCGTCAAGTCTAGTATTTTATTCCTAATTCTACGAAAAACATTAAATTGCGGAAAATTAAAAACAAAAGCAAATAAAAGCTTGGGTTGCCTCCTAAGAAGCGCTGGTTTAATGTCCCGCACGATGTAAGAAGCTTGAGTCGGTTTAAGCTTTCATAAGTAGAGGATGAACGGTCACTTCCTCTATCACTCCAACGATCACATTCTCATGGTAGACCTTCAAACGATGGCCATTTACTTTGAATTTTTCGCCATTGGTGGTTATCACTTCAAAGGAACCGAACTTGCTGACATTTGTGATGGTATATGGACCGGACCACCGTGATCGTAACTTTCCCGGAAATAGCTTGTAGCGTGAATTGAATAGCAACACCTTATCACCGATTTGAACTTCCTTCTTCAAAATCTTCTTGTCATGCCATCTCTTTGTTTTCTCCTTGTAAAGACGGGAGCTCTCATAAGCTTGTAAGCGGAATTCATCAAGCTCATTTAGTTGTAGTAACCGCTTTTCTCCACTCAACATTGCATCCATGTTAAGCTCCTTGACCGCCCAATAAGCTTTTTGCTCCAACTCAACGGGGAGATGTCACGCCTTTTCATAGACTAACCTATATGGTGAGGTACCAATAGGTGTCTTATACACGGTACGGTAGGCCACAAAGTATCATCGAGCTTCATACTTCAATCCTTTCGTGAATTGGCAACAACTTTCTCAAGTATAGAGTTGAGCTCATGGTTAGAAACCTCCACTTGGCCACTAGTTTGTGGTTGGTAAGCCAAGCCTCTTCTATGATAGACCCCATATTTCTCCAATAAGGCATCAAGTTGTTTCTCACCAAATTGAGTACCACGATCACTAATGACTGCTCTTGGAACACCAAACTTTGGAAATATGATCTTCTTGAATAAGTTGATCACGGCACGGGCATCGTTTGTTGGAGTAGCAATTTCCTCTACCCATTTAGAGACATAATCAACGGCAACCAAAATATATCGATTCCCTTTTGCTGAAGGAAACGGTCCTTGATAATCAATTCCCCAAACATCAAATACCTCCACTTCCAAGATACCATTTAAAGCCATCTCGTGCCTCCTTGATATAGAACTCGTCCTTTGGCAAGCATCACAAGCCATCACGAAATCTTTAGCATCTTGGAACATAGTCGACCAATAGAAGTCAGATTTCAACCCCTTTGCAACGGTCTTGGATGGTCCATGATGACCACCATAAGGAGAATAATGGCATCCTTCTAGCACCCCTTTCACATCCCAATGTGGGATACATCTCCGGAATAGCGCGTCGAAGCAATGTTTGAATAGATATGGATCGTCCCATAGAAAAAACTTGGCATCATGTAAGAACTTTTTCCTTTGTTGATATGAAAGATTAGGTGGCAATTCTCTTCCAACTAGATAGTTGGCTATGTCGACATACCAAGGAGTATTGGCCTCCAACATTATCAAGGCATCATCGGCGAAGAAATCATCACTAGGTAATTCAATACCTCCATCATTAAACTTCAAACGAGATAGGTGATCGGCAACAACATTTTCGGCTCCCTTCTTGTCTTTAATCTCAAGATCAAATTCTTGCAAGAGCAAGATCCATCTTATCAATCTTGGCTTAGCTTCTTGTTTAGCTAGGAGATGCTTTAATGCGGCATGATCGGTATGAACAATGACTTTGGAACCGATCAAGTAAGAGCGAAATTTGTCTAAAGCATAGACAATGGCAAGCAGCTCTTTATCCGTGGTGGCATAGTTAATTTGAGCCGCATACAAGGTTTTGCTAGCATAGTAGATAGCATGGAGAACCTCATCCTTTCATTGTCCTAGCACGACACCTACCGCATAGTCACTTGCATCACACATGAGCTCGAATGGGAAGTTCCAATCCGGTGATTGGATGATAAGTGAGGAAATTAAGGCCTTCTTGATCCTAAGAAAAGACTCAAGACAATCATTAGTAAACACAAAGGGAGCATCTTTTAAAATAAGCTCCGTAAGAGATTTCGCAATCTTATAAAAGTCCTTAATAAAATGGCGGTAGAATCACGCATGGCCTAAGAAACTCCTTATGCTCTTCACATTTACCGGTGGGGGTAGTTGTTCAATAACTTGGACCTTAGCACGGTCCACTTCAATTCCTCTTTCCGAGAAAATATGACCAAGTACCACTCCTTCATTCACCATGAAGTGACACTTTTCCCAATTTAACACCAAGTCAACCTCTTCACAACGCTTTAACACTTTAGACAAGTTAGCTAAACATGCATCAAAAGAAGAACCATGACACTAAAGTCATCCATAAACACCTCCATGATAGACTCTATAAAGTCGAAAAAGATGCTTATCATGCAGCGTTGGAAAGTGGCAGGGGCATTACAAAGACCAAAAGGCATTCTACGGTAAGCAAAGGTATCATAGGGACATGTAAATGTGGTCTTCTCTTAGTCATCCGGGTGAATGGGTATTTGAAAGAACCCGGCATAACCATCTAGGTAACAAAAATACTTGTGACATGCCAACCGCTCCAATATTTGGTCAATAAAAGGTAATGGGTAGTGGTCTTTCTTGGTGGCCAAATTTAGCCTCCTATAGTCAATACACATTCTCCAACCCGTCACAATTCTAGTTGGAATGAGTTCATTTTTATCATTTTTTACTACGGTGGTTCCTCCTTTCTTAGGAACCACTTGGACCGGACTTACCCATTTAGAATCGGAAATTGCATAAATAATTCCCGCATCTAATAATTTAATCACTTCTTTTTTGACCACTTCTTGCATGTTAGGATTTAGTTGTCTTTGACCTTGGACACATGGTTTATGGTCTTCCTCAAGATGGATTCTATGCATGCAAAATTTGGGGCTTATGCCCTTTAAATCATCAAGTTTGTATCCAATGGCTTTCTTGTGAGATTTTAAAACATGAAGCAAAGATGACAATTGATTCTCACTCGATTTAGCACTAACAATTACCGGAAACATCTCCTCATCATCTAGAAAAGCATACTTCAAGTTAGAGGGGAGGGGTTTAAGTTCGGGTTTTTGTACCTCAAGGTCTTGAGGTGTAGAAACCAAACCTACAAAGTATGAGCTTTCCTCCAATGATAGCTCTTCTCTATCCAATTCATGCTCCAAAGCATCTATCTCCTCATTTTCAATCTCATCATCACCTGCAAATGATTCCAATAGCAAGAGTGCCTCCAAAGGATCTTTAGACAAAGATCGAGGTATAGAGTCTTCTATGACAATGTCAACAACATCCAAAACATCAATAGAATAACAAGACTCTTCGATCATTGGACTCTTCATGGCACTATTTAAATTGTATGTGACCTTATCGTCACCCACTTCCAATGTTATTTTACCATTCTTGACATCAATTACCGCACCCGCGGTATGTAAAAAAGGTCTTCCCAAAATGATTGGGATTTGGGCATCTTCGGCCATGTCGAGAACAATAAAATCAACCGGAATGCAAAACTTACCAACTTTCACGGGAACATCCTCCAAAACTCCCAAAGGGCGTTTTATAGAACGATCCGCCATTTGCAATGTGACACTAGTACATTTTAAGACTCTCATATTAAGCTTAGCACAAATAGAGTAAGGAATTACACTCACACAAGCACCTAAATCACATAAAGCTTTATCAATTTGATAGGTGCCAATTGTGCATGGAATGGAAAAGCTACCGGGATCTTTTAACTTAGAAGGGGACTTGTTTTGCAAAAGAGCACTACACTCGGCGGTGAAGGCTATTGTTTCAACTTCGTCAAAAGCCCTCTTCTTAGTTAAAATGTCTTTCATGAACTTAGCATAAGACGAAATTTGAGTAATTAATTCGGTAAAAGGAACGGTTACCTGGAGGTTCTTGACAACTTCCATGAACTTACCAAATTGAGTATTCTTTTCATGCTTTGCCAATTTATGAGGGAAAGACACTTTGACTTTTTCCGACACTTTTGTTTCAACATCCTTGTTTGGAGGAGCATCCTCCACATCTTTGACTTGTTCAACCACAATTAGATCATCCACTTTCTTTGGAACATCCTCACCTATCTTACCATTAGGAGAAATCTCCAAATCAACAAGTACCTGTTTGGTTCATATACCTATTAATTAGACTTATCTAATGGTTAACAAATTAACATTTTAATGTGTGTTCTAAAGATCTAGTGCATGCATAACTAAATAAGAAATAAAATAAGAAAATAATGGTTCTTACATTGTTGTTGGTTCGAAAATTAGGGCACAAACAAGGACACCTTCCTTATTTATTCTTGAGCTTAACAATAATGGATGATCCTCCAACCTCAAGTGTAGAGACACTCCTTAAAATTGCACTCAAGACTTCCCTTAAAACTAATATATTAACTAACTAGATTAATATACTAGTATCCTTAAATGATTATAATAATATGTATTACTACACTAGTAATATTATGTTGTAATATTAGAACTTAGATGAACAATTTTTTAGAGCTAAAACAATTTTTAGAGAATGATAATATAAGAATGTAAGCCAAAGATAAGAGATTAAAAAATGAGAACAAACTTCTCATAATAAAGAGGAGAGGCCGGGTGGGGTGGTGGCCATAAGCCAATGCATGGCTTCCTCTTTTCTTTTTCTCTTTTCTAAACAATAGGCATGTAAGGCTAGGGCAATTAGGGTGATGATTATGTTTTGCCATTCAAATATTAACAAACATAATAATCCCCATAATCCCCTTAAAACCGGTGCACTACATAATAAGGTGATCCATTTTATTTTGTCAATTTGTCATTTGTCACACAACATGTCATATGTAGCATGTAACATGTTATCAATTAATTTAATGCATATTTATCAAATAAATATCATTATATACATTAATTGAATTACATATAACAAATTGTCTAATAATTCTTGATCAGATAAATAAAATGGGTCATTAAATTATAATTCACAATATTTTGCAATAATAATTAACCATTCATTATTATCTCAATTGTTTCATAAACAATAATTAATTTTAGTAATAAAATCTTTTAATTACTAAAATAAATCTTATTTAATCAAATTACAATAAGATATAAATATTCTCACTTACAAAAGAATTGTTCAATTTTAAGGAATCGATTAACTTGTATCGATATACAATTAATCAACTTATCTATTAAGGGAATTGTCCTATAGGTGTGACCTTAAGGGATCAACTGATCACCACCGTCAAACGACAGTAATGTCAAACTTTAGTTAGCCAATCATTACTGATTAATGTTGATCAGTTAACTATATAAATGAATCATCCCTTACGTATTCTTAATTTGAGATTTAAACATGTGATCGCACTATTGTTGAGGACACATATACTCCAAAAGTACCTCCTCATTTTCCTTGGGCATGGGTGGCTCATCATATTTCGTACCACTTCTCAAGGTAATTGCATTGAGGGTAGCATGTGATTGCTCACCTTGAGGTGGTAATTGACCCGTTTTTCTTTGAGAGCCAGAAGCGGCTAGTTGAGCCATTTGTTGCTCTAGCATCTTGATGGCGGCATTTTGAGCTTGATCGTTCTTTTGGATTTGAGCCAACAATTCCTTTTGCATTTGTAGCATCAAAGCCTCAGGCTTACCCCCTCCTTAGTTGTTTTATTGGACATTTTGATGTGGTGGACCTTGATTTAGTTGGTAATTTTGTTGAGGTAGCCTTTATTGTTGGTTTTGATTTTGATAACCCGGTGGGGAATTATACTTTTGTTGTTGAGGGATGAAGTTATTTTGTGGTTGGGGCACAAAATTTTGTTGGGGTTGAGGGTTAAGAACATTGTTGCTTTTGTAAGACAAGTTTGGGTGAAATTTTGAGTTCGGGTTATAAACATTTGAAAACGTACCCAGTGGAGAAGAACATTGTCTAAAGGCTTGATAAGCACATACCTCCTCCATAGTAGCTTGGCATAGAGCGGCATAATGACCCGCACCCCCGCAACCTTCACAAACAATTATTTGACTAGTAGAGGACACAACATTGAGTTGTTGAAGAGAATTCCTAGCATCTTGTTCCACTAATTGTTGTTGGAGTAAGGCAATTTGAGCCAACAAAACGGAATTATCGGAAGATTCCTCCTTACCCTTGACTGGCACACTTCGGGAATTGACATATTGTTGGAATATGTGTCCTCCGACAATAATGCGATCACAACTGTTGATCATGACGATCACATGTTTAAATCTCATTTTAAGAATACATGTGGGATGTAATATTTTACAGTCAACTGGTCCACACATATCGGTAATGATTGGCTGACTAGAGTTTGACATTACTGTCGTGCGACGGTGGTGATCAGTTGATCCCCTTAGGTCATACCTAAAGGGTAACACTCTTAATTGAATATTTAATTGATCGTATGACGATACGAATCAATTAAATTACTTAAAATTGACGGACGATTTTGAAAGTAATATTTACGTGTCTCGTTGTAATTTGATTAAATTAGACACGGTCTAAGTAATCGAATTGTTTTATTGCTTAGATGAAATTATTGTTTACATAAACAATTGAAACTGAATGAATAATTTATTATAAATACAAGATGTTGTGATTTATAATTAGTAAACCGTTTTTGGTACAAGTAATTATAAATTACTAAGTCAATTTTGTACATGACGTATTTTTATTAATACGTTGATTTTTAATATGTTAAAAATGCATGACAATTTTACATGACTTGTGACATGTGACAAATTGATAAATTGACAAAGATAAAATGGAACCCATTTTATCTTATATGGACCGAAATATGGAGGGAGTATGGTGTTTAAATTGTGTTAAATTATTTGAGTGGAAACAACATGATTACACACCTAGCTAGTAGCCATGCAAGCCTATGTTTTCTTGAGAAGAATAACTTGCCCATGCATTGGCTCTCCCTCTTTCCCCCCACCGGTTTTCTATAGTCATTTTAGAGAGTTTTTCTCTCTAATTTTTCATTCATACTTTACACATTATTTCTAGTGTAAGAAATACAAAAAAAATCTCTCTACATCTTATGAAAAACTAGAGAAATAAAATCTCCAAAATTATCCTCTCTTGGCCGAAATTACAAGAGACAAAATAAATATTTTGGGTCATTTTTAGTAAGATTATTATTATTCTAGATCAAGTAATTTTAATCTATTAAGGGGTTATCTTGGGTATAAATCCTTGGGAGGGATTCTAAGCTTGAATCCTTGTTCATCCAATATTAAGAAGCTCAAGAACAAGTGAGTAGGAGAACTCATTTGTGCCCATATATCCGAAATCACAATGTAAGAAAAACAATTTCTTCTTTATTCTACTTATGTTTGCATGCATAAGATCTAAATTAATTTTATGACTAAATTAAATTTGTCACATATATGAATATGTTGAGTATAATGAGATAACGATTTCTAACAAGCGGTATCTAGAACCTTAGGTTGTTTGCATGCAAATCGGTTATTGTTTTTCTGAGTTATATGATTAACAAACAAAACTTATAAATTTGGGTTTATTATGAAATATCACGAAATTTATTATGCATGTTAAAGTTTCTGGTCCTAAAATGTTTTTAGGATATTTTGGTTTATTTATGGATTTTATTCTTCATTTTTAATAATAATGGCATTAAAATGTGATTTTTATGATAAAAATGTCATTTTTGGACTAAAAATAGCTAGACTTTGATTTTTCCAGTGGTTTTTGGATATGTTTTCACATATATTATCTACTGATGACCTGTAAATTTTCATAATAAAATGAGTTGTTATGCTCGAAATATGAATTTTTCAAGTTAAAATCGTATTTAATTGGTTATATAGGTTAATATGAGCTATATTTCCAATCTGGTCATAAAAATTTAGTATGTTGTCACATGCAATTTTACAAGATGTGTGTAAAATATTTGGCTATATAGAAGTCTTTATGCATGATTTATGAATTTTTGATGAAAAATCACATAAATAGTGACTTTAATTAGTAAAAATTGCTAAAACATACTTCATGACTAAGGAAAAACGTCAAATGTTTCATTTTATCATTTATTTCAGATCTAAAATTGAAAAGTTGATAAAAATAATTTTTCTCATATTTTTATGGTTATAATTGATAAATCCGATAAACCGCAACATTGTTTTTCTCGATAATTTTCGAAATTTTTAACCTATGTTTTTGAGCATTATGAGTGTCATGGTATTTTTCCAGAATGTTCATGAGTTTAAATTTCAAATTTTGAAATTGTTTGAAATTTTTATGATTTAATTTGAAGTTTATGGCAAAATTTTGTATTTTGAGTCCTTTTATGAACAATATTAAGAAATATAAGTTAATTATTGTCAATATGTTAGTGGAGACTAATTTTGAGTCCTAAGTTGGTTAGGGTAATTAACTTGTACATAAGTATGATTTTATGTAATTATTGTGATTTTAAAAGGTTAAATCACGCAAATCCGTAAAAAACCGTTTAATATACGATATTGGCTCCTTAAAGGCGATTTAGCATAAAATTGGGCATGTTCATACATATTATGATGCTGCATTTTATTTATGATTGTCATATTTTAAGTTTATGTAATTTTTGAATTATGTAATTTTACTTAGTATGGCCTTAGTTTAATTGGTATTACCCGAAATGTATGGGAATATCGATTTGGTTGTAATTTATTGTGATCTCGTATCACCGTTTTGTAATTTAATAGATTTATTTTTATTTTAATTACAAATGTATAATAGGAAATTATGTAATTTATTATGTAATTTATTTATTCCGGAGTTCCTTGAAGACGGTGCCGCTCGAGAAGGCGATCCATTAAAGAAAGTGTTGCCTTGAAATGCATGCCAAGACCGAAGTTCAAGGGACCAAAGGAGTTGGTTTCCGAATATGTAATAGTTAATTAGATTTACGATTTTAGGAAGGCCATACCAGGATTTAATTTATGCTTTGCATTTTATTTATATGTTGCATGCATCGCTAAATCGCCATAACTGAACATGCATTTTTAATCGAGTTTATCGACCGTGTCAATTACAATTATCGTAGTTCACCGCTTTAGTTCACTTAAAACGTTATAGATAATAAATTGACATGACCTCTCGCTAAAATAAACAATTGAGACTTAGCTTTACCAAAAAGTAGAAACCATGAAAAACCTATTTCGCGAGGGAGTGCACTCGGCTACCCCGGGGTACAAACCTTGTTACGTAGGGAAAGTGGGTGATAAATGTCTATCCACCGAATTCATGTTGATGAGGGATGAATCGGCTACCCCGTGCCCAAGTTAATGTAAATTTGGATCATGGACACATTTATTTGAAATTTGGATTGACCTCAACGGAAGTATTCGTGACCGTAGTCGCATGTGTTCCGGGCTATAGATAAATATTAGAGTAATTTTATCGACCGAGAGTTCTAAAAGTAGAATCGATTAAAAGGTTAATCCACCGAGTTATATTGATGAGGGATGAATCGGATACCCCGTGCCCAAGTTAATATGAATTTGGATCTCGGAATCATTTATAATAGTTGGGTAGAGGTCGCTATATAAATGCTCATATCTTGTTGAAATATTTACAAGTATGATTTAAAAAGACAAATGTTAATATTTCCTTTTCCTCCATACTTGTAGTTCATTACAATGAATCCATCAAACGCTAGTACACCGATTACCATTGAGTCTTGCCACAATGTTTTTGACGACGTTTGCTTCAACAATGATTTCGACACTACTAGAGAACTTTCTTTTGGGATAGGTTCGGATGGAAACATAAACTTCATCACTTCTTCTAAACCTCCTACCACTACAAGATCTCTTGTGAGCCGGTCTTAGGAAGACCGCCTCATAAAATCTATAGGATCTTTGTCTTTGGAAGAGAAAGATGCCAAAACTACTGGGAGCTCAAGCAATCAAGTTCTTGCTTCCAAGGGCAAAAACTTTAAGAAGAAGGGAAAGAAAGGGAAAAACTTCAAGAAAGTTGAAGATGAGTGCCATTATTGCTATGGCATGGGACATTGGCTTAGGAATTGTCCCGTATATTTGTGAAATGTAAGGGAAGGAATCATCGTTCCAAAAGGTAAAATTCCTAAAGAAATTTATGTTATTGATGTAAATTATACTTCCACTACGACATGGGTACTGGATACCGGTTGTGGTTCTCACCTTTGTAATCATTTACAGGGCTTAAGAGACGTGAAGAAGCTTAGCAAAGGAGATGTGGATCTACGCCTTGGAAATGGAGCTCGAGTAGCGGCCGAATCCAAGGGAACTTATGTATTAGCTTTGCCTAATGGGTTTGAGTTGTATTTACATAATTGTTTTTATGTGCCTACACTTTCTAAAAACATTATTTCAATCGCTATGTTAGACATGGACGGTTTTTGTTTTGTCATTAAGAACAATCGTTATACTATTTCAAGGAATGACTTGGTTATAGGCCAAGCTCCATCCATTAATGGCATTTACATTTTAGAAACCTCGAATCCGACTAATGAAATCTACAACATTCAATCAAAGAAACTCAAATCAAGTGATCCAGATGAATCGTTCATTTGGCATTGTCGATTAGGTCACATAAACGAGAATCGCATCAAAAGATTAATTTCGACTAATGTGATTACACCATCACTACTACAGATACAGGCTATAACAACGGTCAAAAACCGTTGTTATATAAAAAAGCGGACGTTGTTAAAGCGTCCGTTGTAAAAGGTTTTAACAACGGTTGGTTTTCTTAAGGAAACCGTTGTTAAAAATATTAACAACGGTTTTAAGTAGAAAAACCCATTGTGGAAAGTGTGACTCAATTTTGGGGGGAAAGTTATAACAACGGGTTTTAATATACAAAACCGTTGTTATAACTAAAGACAACGGGTTGTTTGTAAATAACCGTTGTTTGTTCTTAAAAAATAAAAAAAAAATTAAATTAAATATTACTAGATGCATGCATAATTACGGCCCGTTAGAATTCCGATGCATGCATTATTACTGACATCACTGTACATATGAACGGATAATATGGAATGAGAAGGGTTAGTAATAAGATTTGAAGCAGCATTATTGAGAGATATGATGATGATTATGGCACAACTTCCTAACATATATATTAATTAAAAAACAACTCAACCCACACACTGCTTAGTATAAATACATTGCATTATCTCAACTAACATTTCCATTATCTCAATATATTCATCTCCAAACCCTAACTGCTAAAACAAACTCTACTTAATCTTTCAAAACAAACTCCAAAAACTCCAACAAAATGAATGATTTCATCCTTAAGACTCTTACCATGATCGAGAACAACAAGAGCTTCATCCGCCGGTTCCTCCATATTGAGGAAAGTTTCAGGAGCTACCTTGCGGATGCTCGATCCGCACTGAAGCACGCCAAAGAAGATGGCTTGACGGAGAGCAAGCGATTGCGGCTATATGACGATATAGCAATGGCTGAACGGAACCTCCAAATAGCCAAGGAGGAGAGGACGGATACGATAGAGCAGAATAAGATCCTCTATGAAAATATAAGAATTGCATTTTTATATATGTAATTTTTTTTAATTTATGTATTTATAAATAAATATATATATATATATATATATATATATATATATATATATATATATATATATATTAATTATGTTTATCTTGCTTCTTCATCTTGCTTCTTCATTGTTTTACTAACTAATTATGCGAACAATACTTAAACAAATAACATAATGGTCGATAAAAACACATACATGCAAAAGAAATAAATAGAAAAAGAAAATAATGACGATGAAACTAACAGTGACGGTGAGATTTACCTGATAAATACAGAACGTAATAGACGATGAAATCAACAGTGACGGCGAGAAGATAAAGCGGTGATGAGAAAGAGAGAAAGAGAGAAAGAGAGTGTGTGTTTTGTGTTTGTTTGTCTGCTGTGTTTGTGTTTGTGTATTAAGGGTTGTGTTTTGTGGCTGCAGCAGACTTCTATTTGTGTGGTTTATAGTATGGAAGGTATTGACAACGGTTATTAAACAACAACCGTTGTGAAATATGTTTTAACAACGGTTGTAAAATACACCCGTGGTTAAATAAGTTTTAACAACGGGTTTCAAAAATAACCGTTGTGATTACTTTTCACTAACTTTGCGCCAATTTTGCGCCAAATTATTAACAACGGTTGTGCATGTGTGACCCGTTGTTAAAACTAATAACAACGGTTTTTATAACCATACCCGTTGTAATTGATTTTAGTAAAATTCGCGCCATACATTCTACAACGTCTATTGTGATTTTCGTGAATAATCGTTGTTAAAGGGGCGTTGTAGTTGCCTGGATTTGTAGTAGTGCATTTGATTATCAATCATATGGAACATGCGAATATTGCCTTCTTGGCAAGATGACTCGTAATCCTTTTAGCGGTAAAGGAACACGAGCTAGTGAGCTATTGGGACTCATACATACCGATGTGTGTGGACCAATGAGTATCACCGCTCGAGGAAATTATGACTACTTCATAACCTTCACCGATGACTTGAGTAGATATGGGTATATCTATTTAATGAAGCATAAAAGTGAAGCTTTTGAGAAATTCAAGGAGTTTCAAAACGAAGTAGAGAACCAATTGAACAAAAGGATAAAGGTACTACGATCCGATCGTGGTGGAGAATATCTTAGCCTTGAATTCGATTTACACTTGAAAGGTTGTGGTATTATATCACAACTTTCTCCACCCGGAACACCACAACTCAATGGTGTTGCCGATAGGATAAATCGAACCCTACTTGACATGGTTCGATCCATGATGAGTCAAACCTAGTTACCGAACTCGTTTTGGGGATTTGCAATCCAAACTGCAATTATATCTTTGAATAATAGTCCCACAAAGACAACCGAAAAGACTCCATTTGAGATATGGAAAGGAAGAGTTCCTAATGTATCCTACATGAAGATTTGGGGATGTAATGCATACGTCAAGGCAAAGACCGACAACAAGCTTGCCCCAAGATCCGAAAAATGCATCTTTGTAGGTTACCCCGTGACCTCTCGAGGATATTACTTCTACAAGCCTCAAGAAAACAAAGTGTTTGTGTCTTGCGAGGCTATCTTCTTAGAAAGAGAATTTATTTCTAAGAGACAGAGTGGGAGAAATTTTGAACTTGATGAAGTTCAAGAGCCACAAACCGAGGTAGAGACGCAAGAAGATGTTCCTTCGTCATCTAGCGCGGCTGTCCCTCCTCCTCTCAGAAGAACGGGCCGAGTTATTCGCCATCCCGATCGATATGTGGGACTTATCGAAGAAGATGGAACACTCGATGTGTTGCTTTTAGAAAGTGACGAGCCCGCCACCTACAAGGCCGCAATCTCTAGTCCAAATTCCTCCTTATGGCTTGAAGCCATGAAGTCCGAGATGGATTCTATGCATGAAAACCAAGTTTGGAACTTGGTGGATTTGCCTAAAGGGGCAAGAACTCTTCAATGCAAATGGATTTTCAAGGTTAAGAATGGCATAGAAGGACATGATGATGTCTACAAAGCTAGGTTAGTGGCAAAAGGATTTACCCAAGTCCAAGGTCTCCATTATGATGAAACTTTCGCCCCCGTAGCCATGCTAAGATCCATACGGATTTTGTTAGCGATTGCCGCATTTCATGATTACGAAATATGGCAAATGGATGTCAAAACCGCTTTTCTAAATGGCCATTTAGAAGAGGAGGTGTACATGATACAACCCGAAGGTTTTATCGATTCTAAAAATCCTAACAAAGTGTGCAAACTTAAGAGATCCATTTATAGTCTTAAGCAAGCATCTAGAAGTTGGAATCATCGATTCGATCATGTGATAAAAGAGAATGGTTTCACTCGAAGTGTTGATGAACCATGTTTATACATGAAATTTAGTGGGAGCAATGTTGTGTTCCTAATCTTGTATGTCGATGACATACTACTCATTGGAAATGACATTCCAATGTTGTCTTCTGTTAAGAAGTGGTTAGTTAACCATTTCCAAATGAAGGATTTAGGAGAGGCACAACGCATATTAGGTATCCGGATCTATAGAGATAGATCTAAGAGGATATTGGCACTAAGTCAAGAATCTTATGTTGATAAGATTCTTCGACGTTTCAGCATGGACAAATCAAAAAGGGGATTGGTACCTATGGTAACTGGGACAATATTGAGCAAGTCTCAATCTCCCTCCGAACCCCATCATGTTGAACGCATGAAGATGATCCCTTATGCTTCCGCTGTTGGATCAATCATGTACGGCATGATATGCACACATCCTGATGTCTCGTATGCCTTGAGCATGACGAGTAGATATCAAGAAAATCCAGGTGAGAGTCACTGGATAGCCGTCAAGAACATCCTTAAGTACTTGAGAAGAACTAAGGATTCTATCTTAGCGTTTGTAAGAGACACCGAGCTCCGTGTTAATGGTTACACGGACTCAAGTTTCCAAACGGATAGAGATGACATGAAATCACAAGCTGGTTTCGTTTTCATGCTCAATGGTGGTGCCGTTAGCTGGAGAAGCTTCAAGGAAGTCGTGACTGCGGATTCAACAACGAAGGCTGATTACATTGCAAAGATCGAAGTCGCCAAGGAAGTGTATGGATCGGCAATTCACGGAAGGTCTAAGAGTAGTACCTACCGCCAATGATCCCATCACTCTCTATTGTGATAATAGTGGGACGATCTTCCAAGCTAAAGAGCCAAAGTCTAGTAATAGATCTAGACATGTTGTTGGGTTCCTTTGATTGATGATAACATGGCCATTTAATGTGTGCCTTCTTAGTTTACCTTTTCAGGATTTATGGTTAAATCAAGCTTGGATTAAGAAGTGTTGAGTTGCTGATCATCCATTTGTATTGAGTCCTAGGCGTCATCTAATGTACAAGTTAGAAAGTAAAGTATTTTAAAGTAATAGAAACAGTCAAGACCACTGTTACTTTCACAAGTAACAGCAGCCTGGACTGTTGCCTCAATTCGTAACACTTGAGCACTTTCTTATCTTTCAAAAGCCATTTACGTGTCTTATATTTTAAAGGATAACTTTCCGATTTTTACAAGGATTTGGCCTTCTAGAAAAAGTGGTTTGAATAATTATCATTTCAAAATATTTCCTCTTTGTGCAAATTTGACCCTTTTGTCTTTCATAAAATAGAGATTGCTTTTTGCCATTTTTGTGAAAGCTTGTCATCATGTGACTTGTTTTCCCTTCTTTGTTTTCTGAAATTGTATGATCTCTTTTGGATAATTTCAAATACTTTTTCTCTCCTTTGCCTTTTGAATAAGAACCCTCCTTTGTGCAAGTTTGGGAAGTTGTTGAGACTCATCACATGTGATGGTCTTTGACACTCAAAACCCTAACAACTCCCTTGCTCATCCTCTCTATAAAAGGCGTGCCTCATCCTCTCAAAACTCTAAGACTTTTTCCTGAGATTTAATCTAAGTTTGCAAATTTTTTTTCAAAGCTTAAAATCCGAGTCTTTACTTTGCAAAGCTTTTAAAAGTCTTCAAGTGTTACAATCATGGCTACTGTTACTTTAACATACTAGACTCTCTCACTTATGAATTGTTGATCTTGTAAAAGTTGTCCATCTTAATTCTTTTTTAAGAATAAGCTAGTGGAAACTTGATCCTTATAACATTCTAAGTTTGTGTGTAGAGTTTAGGACAGAGTAGTCTTCAACTCTTTGGCAACCGGAGTAGGTTGCGAGTTGGCTTGTTCTAGAACGAAGTAGTTTTTGAACTTGTGTCACAACCGGAGTAGGTTGTTGTCTTTTTATTGTATGGGTTTTTAGTAGTCGGAGTAGATCACTAAAATTAATCAATAAAAAGTAGATTGGACGTAGGCACTTGAGTTCTTGCCGAACCAATTCAAAAATCTCGTGTTAGATTTTCTTTGTTTTATTCCGCTGCTCTCTATTTTGTTTGCTTTACTTTGCTTAACTTTCGAAGTAACAGTTTCACATACTGTCACATTTGGTCTGCAGTCTGTACTCCATAAACTGAGACAAATAGCTACAGTCAGAACAGTTGTTACTTTCATACTTCAGCAAACATTCATTTTAATACTCGTTTAATCTTGCAATATTATTCGAAGTATTCTCTCATCTCTTTTGTTCCTACAACTCACTTTAAATTAATAAAGTTGAAGTTAAAATTTTTAAATAGTACCTAATTCACCCCCTCCCCCTCTTAGGTACTTGAATCCATAAACTCAACACATGTACTTTGAAAATATCATGTAATTAGAGATTTCATTGAAAGAAAGGAAATTGCGATATGTAAGGTTGGGACGGATGACAACATAGCTGATCCGCTCACCAAGCCTTTATCGCAGGCTAAGCATGATGCACATGTTGCGTCCATGGGACTTAAACGTGTACCAAGTTTGTGTTAGATTTTGAAATGAAATAAAAGTGTTGTTTTTGTTCATGTTCATAATCACATTTGTCTTTTATCTTTTCTTTATACATTGTTACATCCAAACGGGTTGTAGTGACAATTGAACCCCGTTTAAGTGAACACGGATTAACATTGTATTCGCCCATAGTCACTTGTATGAGGTGACGTCTCGAAGTGACTAAAGTGTGATGCGATTGATGGCAAGTTCAAGTGCCATGGAGTCATATGAGAATGACTAGTCGATCACATAGGCAGACTGTTAGGAACACTTTGTCGGGCCTTATGACCGCTTATAGAGTTCTTGGAAATTTATATAGCCTGGTCGTGGTGAGAGCTACTATAGTATTCTAATGAGTCGATTCTTTTGACTAAAGACTGTTCGCCTAAGGTGGCACAGTTTCAGATTAACTTTGATTTATGTTACTGTGACCTTCGTAAATGGGGTCAAATGGGCATATTTTGGGTTATGATGGTTGTGGCTAGTCGAAGGGAATAAGTGCGATAGGAATTGTCCACCCCTTGTCAGGGTTATAACAATATCTCAGGGCCACTCGAGGAGTAATGAACTTGAAATGCGTGGCCACGCTCGGAAGTTATCTATGGTAGATAATTCCGGTCAATCAGTTATTCTCCAGATCGAGGAAACCACTCTCGATATGATCACTTGCAAGTACGACCTGAAAGACACCTTGCATTGAGTGGGAGATAGTAATAGGACAAGAGAATTGGTGACGCACACTTGTCGAGGACAAGTGGGAGATTGTTGGAATATGTGTCCTCCGTTAATAATGCGATCACAACTGTTGATCATGATGATCACATGTTTAAATCTCATTTTAAGAATACATGTGGGATGTAATATTTTACAGTCAACTGGTCCACACATATCGGTAATGATTGGCTGACTAGAGTTTGACATTACTGTCGTGCGACGGTGGTGATCAGTTGATCCCCTTAGGTCATACCTAAAGGGTAACACTCTTAATTGAATATTTAATTGATCGTATGACGATACGAGTCAATTAAATTACTTAAAACTGACGGACGATTTTGGAAGTAATATTTACGTGTCTCGTTGTAATTTGATTAAATTAGACACGGTCTAAGTAATCGAATTGTTTTATTGCTTAGATGAAATTATTGTTTACAGAGACAATTGAAACTGAATGAATATTTTATTATAAATACATAGAGTCATGAGTGCTATTTGGGGAATGTCCGACTCCGAGGAAGATGAGGAACTCATCGAGGAGGAACTAGAGGCTAAAATGTGTCTTATAAGTCATCGTAAAGAAAAAGTCTCAAAAACCTCAAAAAACGAACACTTAAGATGCCTCATGGCTAATCCCGATGATTCCGAATCCGATTCCGATAACGAGGTAAATCATCTAAAGGCCAAGGCTAGAACTTACTCCAAAGAGAAAGTATGTAAGCTTCTTGACCAACTTTTTGATAAGTGTCGGTTTCAAAATGATAAGCTTGAGGTAATGCAAAATGAGATTGAGGAAATTGCTCAAGAGAACTTTAATCTTAAAAATGAACTAAAAGCAACAGACAGTGTCATTGTCACCTCTGAGGCTTATGATGAAGTTAAAAGAGTCAACAAGTTAAACAAACATTTGACTAAAGAACTAGAGCGTCTTAGGATGACCCCCACGGACGTCTCTGACCTTGAAAATGTCAACACTACCTTGGTGATGCAAGTTTCCTCACTAACCAAGGAACGTGATGATCTTTTGAAGGATAAAGATGCTCTCGAAAATGAAGTCTATGACCTTGTGGTTGAGATTGTAGACCTAAGAGAAACAGTGTCTGGGACTGTTGCTTCTGACAAACATTTAGACAAGTCCAATGAGAAAATTGAATGTTTAGTAAATGAAAACAAGTGTCTAAAAGGTGAGGTAGTTTGTCTCAAGAAAGAAATAGAAGATCTTAATGAAAGGCTTACTTTTCTTCATAAGGGTATGCCCGAATGTAGCACTTTTAGATCTATTCCTCATCATAGATCCGATGAATTCGTTGATCTAAGCAAACATCTTGATGAGATGACATCTAAGTATGAAGAGTCCAAAGAAAAGGTCGGATATCTCGTGTCTAAGCTCAACAACCACACCCATGACTTCATAATTGAGAAAAGATTGTCTTTAGAAAGTGTAAACAACGATGAACTAAAGAGGGAAAAAGAAAAGAATTTGCATCTCCTCTGAAGAGTCAATGACTTGACCAATGAACTTGTTAAAGCCAAAAACATCACTGAAAAGTGGGAAGGAAGTCAAACCGTGTTAAACTTTCTCACAAGTCAAACCGAGAGATGTAACAAATTTACGGGTTTGGGCTTCAAATGGAACAGTCAGACAGACTGTTGCATCCAGAAGCCTAAAACTGATTTTAGAAGAAGGAAATACGTTGGTCTTCCCGAGTACATTATTTGTAACTATTGTGGTAAGAATGGTCATGTTTTCAATGGTTGTAGAAAAAGATTTGAGGACATTAACAAGAACATCAAAGTAATAAAGCAAATATGGATTAGGAAAGACACCATACGATATGTTGATCACAAAAGGGGACCCAAGTTTGTTTGGGTTCCTAAACTCAAAATCTAATCTTGTGTAGGGCTTGGTGAGAGGCAGCCGCAATTGGTACTTGGATAGTGGATGCTCTCGTCACATGACGGGTGATAGAAGCCAATTCCTCTCACTTAAAGCATACAATGGTGGCACGGTAAGGTTTGGTGACAACAAAAAGGGTGAAGTAATTGGCATTGGAAAAGTTGGTAAGTCATCATTACTTTGTGTCGACAACGTGCGGCTTGTCAAAGGTTTGAAGCATAATCTCCTTAGCATTTCTCAACTTTGTGATAAGGGTAATATTGTAGAATTTAGTGCTAATATGTGTCGAATAATTGACGCCACTACTAATGAACTAATACTCGAAGGAAGACGTGCCAAAGACGTGTACCTAACTAATTTGAACACTCTATCCGGTCATACCATGTCTTGCATGAGTGTAATGAACAATGATCCTTGGTTATGGCATAAAAGGTTTGGTCATGTTAGTACTAAAACTCTTAATACCCTTAAAAGACTCGACTTAGTTGAAGGTATTCCCAACATGAAGTTTGATTTTGATAAAGTATGTGATGAATGTGCTACAGGCAAGCATGTTAGAAGTTCCTTTAAATCCAAAAGAATTGTGAGTACATCTCAACCTTTACAACTTCTACATATCGACTTGTGTGGACCGATGAGAACTAGAAGTAGAGGTGGTAGTCGTTATGTGTGTTTCATTGTTGATGATTACTCAAGGTTTGTTTGGGCACTCTTCTTAAGCTCTAAGAATGAGGCATTTGATGAGTTTCTAAATTGGTTAAGAAAGATTCAAAATAAGCTTGATTTAAAACTTGTTTCAATAAGAACCGATCACGGAACCGAATTTGAAAACTCATCATTTGGTGCTTATTGTGATGACAATGGTGTAGACCATAACTTCTCGGCTCCTAGAACCCCACAACAAAATGGTGTGGTTGAAAGGATGAATAGGACCCTTGAAGGTATGGCTAGAACAATGTTATTATGTAGTAAGTTGCCAAAGAACTTTTGGGCCGAAGCGGTAAATACCGCTTGCTACATTCATAATCGTGTCATGATAAGGAGTATCTTGAACAAAACTCCCTATGAATTGCTATGTGGAAGAAAACCTAATATTTCATATTTTAGATGTTTTGGAAGCAAATGTTTTGTTCATAACAATGGTCAAAACAACTTGGGTAAGTTCGATCCACGTAGTGATGAAGGAGTATTTATTGGCTACTCCGGTCATAGCAAGGCCTATAAAGTTTACAATAAACAAACCATGTTGATTGAAGAAAGCATCCATGTCATTTTTGATGAATCGAGTGTGCTTGGACAGGTACAAAACGTGGAAGATGATGATGATGAGTTTGAGATTGGTCTTGTTCAAAAGGACTTCGTGTTCGAGGAAGTAGAAGCTCCCAACGCTGATTCGCAACAGACACAGGGACTGTTACCTTCAAAGGAAGTCAGCAGCTCAGGGGGAACACATAGCACACCTGCTGCTGTTTCCTCTCTGGATGCAACAGACCCAACGACTGTTGCCTCCACCTCCGTAATCGAATCAACCCAAAAAAAGGTCTTGATGAAGATCACTCCAAGCAAAAAGAAAAAGATCCACGTGGATCGATGTTGCGAGGGGGAACAAGAGACCGTTGTTCCAAAGAAGTAGAAACATCAAAGCTCTCATCCACTCTCTAATCTCACAAGCGATCTCAACTCGGGAATTCGAACAAGATCATCCCTCAACAACTTTGATCATCTCAACGAATATTGTGCCCACAATGCCTTCCTTTCTCAAATTGAACCCTCAAATGTAACAGTCGCTCTGACTGATGCAGACTGGTTGCTTGCCATGCAAGAAGAACTCAATCAATTCAAGAGAAACGAGGTATGGCACTTAGTCCCTAGACCGCCTAATCGTACTGTCATTGGTACTAGGTGGTTCTTTCGCAATAAGCTTGATGACTCGGGAGAAATTGTAAGGAACAAGGCTAGGCTAGTGGTGCAAGGTTATAACAACCAAGAAGGTATTGACTATGATAAGACCTATGCACCGGTAGCTAGACTTGAGGCCATACGATTACTTATAGCTTTTGCGGCTCACAAAGGCATTAAACTCTTCCAAATGGATGTTAAAACCTCTTTCTTAAATGGATATTTGGAAGAACATGTCTTTGTAGAGCAACCACCGGGTTTTGAGAACAATAATTTGCCTAACCATGTTTTCAAATTAGACAAAGCTCTTTATGGTTTAAAACAAGCACCTAGGTGTTGGTATGATAGATTGTCTAAATTTCTTATTGAAAATGGTTTTAAAAGAGGCTCCGTTGACAAAACATTGTTCTTAAAGTCACAGTCAGACGAACTGTTGGTTGTACAAGTATATGTTGATGACATTATATTTGGTGAAACAAATGAACTCCTTTACTTATATTTTTCGGAACTAATGAAATCGGAGTTTGAAATGAGCATGATGGGTGAGCTAGGATTTTTCCTTGGGCTCCAAATTAAACAATCAAGGATGGAATCATGATTCATCAACAAAAGTACATCAAGGAAATGCTTAAGAAATTTAGCATGACAAATGGTAGGTCACACGATACACCTATGGTAGCCGGGTCCAAATTGGACAAAGATGAACTCGGTAAGAATGTTAGTGAAAAGGTGTATAGAGGTATGATAGGATCACTTCTCTACTTGACCGCAAGTCGTCCCGACATTCTCTTTAGCGTTTGTTTATGTGCTAGGTTCCAAGCAAATCCGAAAGAATCCCATTTTAAAGCCGTTAAACGAATTCTTCGGTATTTGATTGGAACACAAGATCTCTACTTATGGTATCCCTTACATTGTCCTTTTGATCTCATAGGCTTTTCGGATGCGGGCTATGCGAGGTGCACGGTCGATAGAAAGAGCACCTCCGAAATTGCAACATTCTTGGGTCCTTGCTTGATTTCTTGGGGCTCAAAGAAACAAAACACGGTTGCTCTTTCAATGGTCGAAAGCGAGTACGTTAGTGCCGCACATTGTTCTTCTCAATTACTTTGGGTAAGACAACAACTCTTGGATTTTGGTATTATTTTTGACTCCGTTCCCATAATGTGTGATAATACGAGTGCAATAAATATTTCCAAAAATCCTATTCAACACTCTAAAACCAAGCATATTGACATTCGTCACCATTTCATTCGTGATCATGTGGAGAAAGGACATGTTAGACTTATCTTTTGCAAAACCGAAAATCAAATTGCCGACATTTTCACTAAGCCACTTGCAAGAGAACATTTTGAGAAATTTAGACTAGAAATTGGGTTAATTAATTGCTTGTGATTTCTAGTGTGAGTCTTGCTAATTTCTCTAATTGATTAAACTAAAATGGACATATGTTATTAAGTGTTCTAAGTGCATTCATATCATTTTTAGACCGAAAATTGACACCATATTTGTGAGTCGATAATCATTCAACCTCATATCTAAATTTACGTTTATATTATGCTACCTTGCGTTTTATTTTGAGTGATCAAATTAATTATTTGGGCCAACCACCTCCACTTGCCTCCTTTATTGTTTGGGCCATTTCTATCCCTAACCCACCGTCCAAACTCCCTCAACCCACAAAACCTTCACCTTCCATTCCCTCCATCTCACCTACCCATTAAACCCTCCTTTTACCCACCATGGTCAAAACTTCCTTTAATACCACCATCCCCATCAAACCCGTGAAAATGACTAACCCATCCACATCAACAGACCCACCACCTACCTCTCAAACAATGCCATCTCAAAAAGACTCCTATGCCTTTCCTCGCCATCAAAACCCATCCACAACTCCATCACCAACACCTAACCCAGAACCCGTAAACCCTCATCCAACACCTCTCGCCACTATTCCCCCACCTACGGTCCCATCTGACGACGTTCCAATCTCCACCATGGTTGGGCGTCGAACTCGAGGTGGTCGGAAAAAGAATACCACTGTCTCAAGCTCCTCCACCGAGACCGTCACTGTGGATATTGATGAAAATGAAGAAACTCCGTGTGATATAAGTGTAGATCCAACTAAGTCTGCAGATTCCGTTCCAATTCCGGCTGACACGGCTATCGTGTACCCTATCAAAGATAAAACCTAACGGTCTCAACTAAAATGTAGTAGAGGCAGTCGAGTATCGAATCCACAGGGAGGCGGTGCAATTATCAGTTGCCTAATTCTAATCTTAAGGTAACAAATGGGGGTTGTTTGAATTGGTTGCTAAACTACGAGATTTAAAAGAAGAGAAATAGAGATAAAAGCAGTAAAAACAAGGAAATAAGTTTAAACTAACAAGAGAGAAGGGACATGTCGGGAATTTGGTTCACTACGGTAGTCTAGTGACTCAGCTGTAAATGACTCAGACGAATTATATGCGAGACGGATGTTGAAAGGTCCTTTCGGTCCACTTTCTATCATAAATTACCACTAACTTAACTTTCATTCTCATTAGGGTAGTCTACTGTTCATAGCGAACCTATTTAGTCCAATCTTTCGATCTAGGATTAATTTTAGCCAGATTAAAGGATGACATAGAAGCGTGCACTCAACTAAGTCGAATAAATACAATTAAATTGCTATGGTGACAGGGTCTCAAAACTAATTCATCTAATTCATTTACTACATCATCACATTTCTACCGCAGATCCCTTAATCCCAACGTGAAAGGGGTTTAGTTACTCATATCGCTAATTAAACTAACAGCAATTAAATTCCCAACAATAAACATTATGAAATAAACAATAAATTGCATAAAAGAGAAATTAGGGCAGAAGAAATAATGAGACAAACAAAGAATTAAAGCAAACAAAAGGTTAATTATTATTAAAGGAAGAGAAGGAATTACAATCAATGCGAATCCGGCGTAGAGAACAATCGAATCCGAGCAATAATAATCCCAAAGCAAGGTTACAGTAAAGAAGGATGAAGTACGCAGTAAAAGTTTATGTAACTCACTAAGATAAAAGCTAGATAGTCCTAATGACCTAGTAAAGCGTGCTTAAATAGCAAAGTAAAAGAGTTTAGCGAAATAAACATTCACACGGGCTGATAAAGGCCCATAACCATCAAAACCACTCGATCGAGTGGATTAAAACCACTCGATCGACCAGATCCTCAGCCTAAACTACTCGATCGACCAAAAAGTTGCTCGATCGAGTAGATGGTCTTTCTGCAAGTTAAGCATCGAGTACAAAGTGCTCGATCGACCACTCTGGGACGTAGAAACCACTCGATCGAGTGGTAAAACAGCTCAATCGAGTACTTTGACTTCATTTCCGCTCAAGTCCTCGCCTAAATGCCTCGTAATGCGTGCCACAACGCTTCCAAATGCAGTATCTCACTCTGGAACAATCCCGTCTCCACTAAATGCATGCAAAAAGGACGAAAAAGGGTACGATTCCACTACTTTCGCGTTTATTTCTACAAAATGGACAAAACGAACCAAAGTAGCCAATTCGGGGCAAAATACCGTAAAAACAGTATAAAAATGCATAGAAATACGTGCTGAAATAGGCTAAAAAGACTATACATTGGGCACGTATCAAATCTCCCCAAACCAAACCGTTACTCGTCCTCGAGTAAACTCAAAACTAAACTAATGGAACGGAAACGATAACTCAGAGCTAGCTTAACTTGTCTACTTGAACCAATTTAATGCAACAAAAACTAACAGTTAAAGCTAAGCAGTCAATACGCAAACGAATTATAAGCTGTTCAGAAATATAGCCGACCTATCGACCTTGCAAGACCAACAAAATCGGACTCTCTCGTGGTCACTCTTCTCTCATGAAGCAAAGGGTGAATGTTATATGTAAAAGAGAGAAGAAAAGACAGTCACTCACCTAACTGCGACCTACATAACATGCATGCAACAAAAATGAAAGACAATTCAAGTACTAATGCACACACTCCAACCAATAATGTCCGTCACAGCCGAGGGCTTACAAATAATTTGGGAATAGTGAGGTTCAGGTGAGAAAAGGCAAAACATGTTATGGAAATGTGGAGGTAAAAGCGTCAAGCTAGTTCCTAACAGGACCATAATGAAACCATCTGAATCTCAACTGACTGAAAAACTAAGTACAAGTGCCCGTCAATTGGCACAAAGCTCACTAAACTCAAACACAATCTCCTCAAAAAAAATATGGGATAGAACAGAGGAGTCAGACGGTCACAAAATTCCCTTTTTTAATACCGTCTGAATGAACCAAATCAAATAAATCAATTTTTTTTTTCAAACTCTTCCTTTTTTTTCTTCTTCACGTGATTCTGCTTCTCTTTTTTCATTTTTCTTTTCCTCTTTTTCACGTCTTTTTTTTCTCTTTTTCAATACTTTTTCTTTTTTCTTTCTTTTCCTCCTTCCTTCATACTTACACCAACTCCAAACAAGAAATACGGGCTAAATGCAACGGAAGATTATAGCACAAAAGAACATACTAACTAGCTTGACTAGGCAGGCTTAGTTTGGGATGTAGCTGATGGGTCAAAAAGGCAAATTTGGCTAATGTGGAGCTAAATGGGTGAAAAATATAAAGAAAGAGAAATTTGCAGGCACCTCCCTGCATGTGACACCAACCACAAACCCGAATATGTGCATTTGACGAGAAATTGAATGTCATAAATGTGCAAAATAGACGAACATGCTATGCAAGGAGTACTACTCAAAAATCCTAATGAACTGGTCATGAAAGTCACCAGTTATGGGCTCTAATATCTCAGAATTTTTAAGTAGTTTGCCAATTTATCAGGTCAAGTCTAAACAGTCAGCTATATTTGAACAGAAACTCGTAGACTATGCGTATGACAAAGCTAATAACTATCAAGAAAGTGCAAGGCTCAAGCAAAATGACAAGTTATAGTGCATTATCATCACGGAAATCTACCGTTCCGACTCAACCTATATGCAAAAATAAACGTGAAATTGTTTTGATTTTTTTTGAAATTTTTCTAATAATTTTTTTTTTTTTTATTTTTGATTTTTAAATGAAAATAAACAACAATGCAAAGCTGAAAAATAAACGTGAATGCAAAAACAAATGCAAATGCAGACTCAAAAGGATGCAATACCCTCCCCAAACCAAAACGGACAACGCCCTCGTTGTCCTCCAGCATACACCAGCAGATATATACAGGGGAACGGGAATATACAACCAAAAAAATAAAAACAATAAAAATAAAGGAGACAAAATAAAAGAGTAAGAGATACATACAAAATACGAACTTCCCCAAACCAAACCGCCCGTAAAATCGGGAAGTGAGTAGACAATAGCTACTCGTCGTCATAAATCCATCGCTCTCACGGACACCCTCCGCCCGTACTCGGGGTCTCTCTCCTCCTCTCTCCTCCTCCGCTCCTCAAAGACGATCTCTCTCCACCGCCACCTCGGGTCCTCCTCCTCCTCCTCTCCACTCGGACACCGGGTACCCCTCAGGTGGGTACCGGAAGAAAGAAGGGTGTGGCCAACCCTCCGGGATCGGTCTGTGTCGCCGCAAGTGGTACTCGTACTGAGGGTGTAAGGCAAGAGCCATGTCCCTCTCCATACGAGCCTGACGCGCTGCAACCTCAAGCAACAAACCGTAAACTGCGCCCCGTTGGTCCAGGACCGCGGGCGTCACAAAAGGAGGAGGTGGTACGAAAGTAGCCGGTAAGACCGGCTCAGTCTGTGTCTGGTCAGTGGGAGGTGGAATAGGAGTGGTAGTAGTAGTGGGAGTAGGGGTCGGATCGGGAGTAGCCGTGGAAGGCTGGGTACTCCCTGAAGGTGTGGACCCCTCTCCAGTCTCAAGTCGCCGCTTCTTGGCGGCGGGTGCAATGGGAGTAGGTCGGAGTGGAAGGTGAAGGTCAGGCAGTGGTGGCAGACGGTGGCCCTTTGCACCAGTGGGCAAGGGCTCAAGACGGGGGAGAGTCTCACAAGGTAAGCCAACAGACAAGGAGCCGTCTATCTTCCAAGTCTGGTAGTCTGGGTAAGCCAATGCTGAGAGAGCATGGCGTCCAGACTTAGTAGCCTCTCTCCAACGAGGTACTGCAAGTCACGAGGCCAAACGGGAAAAAGAGAACGGGCAAGAATGGTGGCTATGCCACCGCAGGCAATAGTTCCCGTCTCCTTCAGCCCCTGGCTCTGAAGGTACTGGGTGGACAAGTAAGCTATGTTGAGGGTGAAAGGACCCTCGCAGTCGATGTTTAGGTAACCGCCCAGGATGGAGATCTCGGTGTTGGTCATGTCGTTCGGCTCCTTTCGGCCGAAGATAGTGCTCCCCATCAGTCTAAGGAAAACACGGACAGGGGGTAGGTGGACCTGATGGAGCTTTCGCTCTCTAAAAGTGGTCTGGGCCAGACACCGCCAAAGCTGACGGTACACCTTCCTCGGGACAGCAGTCAAGCCCGTAGAGGAAAGGTTAAGTAACCTACCAAACTCCCCTAAGGTCCTCTGAAAAGTCCGGTTAAACAACCGGAAAGACACTGAAAGACTGTCGGGGTCAACCTCGTGTGCCCCGGGGGAGAAGGTAAAAGAGCAGAGAAACTCAAGGCTTAGCTCTAAAAAGGTACGGCCCCTCATGGTGATGAGTCCGGCCATCCCCGTGCCCCGTAGTAAAGTACAGACCGACTCGTAAATGCCGAGTCTCGTAAACGCCGATTCCTCTAGAAATCGGGAAGGAACATGTACACACTTTAGCAGGTTATAGAATTTCGTACGGTGTAAAGCATTGACGAATAATACCTGCGGATAATCTGGGTGAGAGTCGAGAGAGGTGTCCCCTGACCGTAACAAAGGCTGATGCAGTAGAAGTAGAAGCGTATTTGTAGAAGTGCTAGGAGCGGAAGTAGAGGTAACAGAGCCGGCGTAGCTCGAGATCGCTCACGACCCCGACCCGGAACTGAAAGCGAAGCTCGTGAAGCGACGGTGTGAGGAACCAGGGCGGCTCAAGGCACTGCGATCTTTGGCGAGTCCACCACAGGAGTAGAAGCGAAAGTGGTCGGTGTAGGAGTAGGGGCCGCTTTGTGGTCACCATCAAGAAGAACTAGCAAAGAAGTGCTAATGTGGTGGTGACCGTAAAAGAAGTGGCACTGAATCGAGCTAGCAAACTGAGCTAGCTGGGGCAAAACTGTCCTCGCAAATTTGAAACTAGAAACACTGGGGCTGCAGTGGTGACTAACGCGGAGGCAAAGTGGCAACAAAGCAGGGCCTTTGTCTCACTCAAAGACGGGCTAGAGGACGAGCTAGTAGAAGGTAGAGTACTAGAATCCATCCTGTAAACAGAAGCAAGGGGTATGATAAGAAAACAACTGCTAACCGTGGCTAAAACAAAGACGTGAAACCAAAGATGTGGCAAAGATGTAAATCCCCTACAAGTCGAAAAATTCGACTTTACAAAGATAGAATTCCTAACAATTCCTCAAACAAGTTTGAATTACAAAGCATATAATGGCGATAGGGAACGGAAAAGCGATCAATAACAACAAAGATGTAAGCAACACTGAGGTTAATTAAGTCAAGGCAGCATATAACCCGTCTGACAGTCGAAAATTCGACTGAGGCAGCCCTAATCGCGAGATTTTTGCACAAAATTTGAATGGAAGCATGTTAGGCATCGACATGGTGTGATAGCAGTCTAAAACAGCAGCAATTAAGCGACAAAGAAGCTATATTAGAGAGATTACAACAGCAATAACCAAAGTGACAGTCAAAAATTCGACAGTCCTGAACCCATATCGCAAAAATTATGTAGAACTCGAAAAAGGCATGCAATAAACAGCGAGGAATTGGGGAATGATCATCAAGCAAGTTAGAAAAGGGCAATAAACACAAATTAAGTCGAAAAAATCGACTAGCCATGGATTTTCGAACCTTAATTCAATTTTCCTCATGAAAATTCGAAATAATCGAAATTAAAATGCAAAGAGGTTATAGAAATCACTTACTTGATGGCAGGAATCCTACAAACGCAATCAATCTTCAAATAAACAAGCAAGATAAGGCGATTTTCGATCGAAAAAATCGCAAACCCTAAAACCCTTTTAAAACCGAGAAAACGAACACAATCAAGGGGGAATTTAAGGGGTTTTGAAAGATTAATTAACAAACAACAATTTGTAGGAGGTGGATTTGGTTTTTGAGCAAGAAAAATGGGGATTTGGGGAGATTTGATCGCAAAAAGGGTATGTTAGACGAAATAAAAGGGATGAAATGAATTTAGAACAAAAAGAAAGAGTTTAAGGTAAAAACTCCCTGCGTCCTATTCATTTTCACTCGATCGAGTGATTTTAAACCACTCGATCGAGCACTTTGATGGTCCAGCTGCTTGGTCGAGTAGATTTTTACTCGATTGACCAGTTCCCCTTTTTGTTTTACTCGATCGACTTAAAAAGGTGCACGATCGACCAATTTTCACTCGATCGAGTACAAAAAGTACTCGATCGAGGACTTTTCTCGCGTAAGCTCTTTAATTTCGTCTTTTCTTCCTCGGAATGCGTAAAACTTCCCCAAACCTGCATAAAAACACATGCAAAAATTTCCCAAAATACCAAATACGCGTAAGAACAGTCTATAGTCTTAAATCTACGCTAAAAACTGTCTAAATCTAATTGTCCTAATTAAAAGTAATAAAACAAATTCAACGAAAAATTCAAAAATAATCTATTACAAAGTGTTACACGGGGCATTTCCCCGCTCAATTTCCAATGCAATTCAGTAGCCCCTCGGAGGGCTCCTGACTGGAGGACGTCATCTCAGCAACATTGATTGTCCTCTTTAACTTCCATGAGCATGAATTATCATTTGAAACGGAAGGAGGGGAATAGTTCGCATCCACATAAGCACGAACCTTCCTCGTCCTTGCTCCTTTATCACCAGCTGTAGCGTCATCATCTCCAATCTGATCGACTTTAATTGCACCATTTCCTTTGACAGCTCCTTCATTGCTTTCATCTGTACCTACAGCAAGGAAAACAGACGAACTTTCCTCATTTTCGCTCTCAGTCTGAGGCAGAGGGTTAACAATAGCAGCACAATTTTCCAAATTTTCATCTGGAGTGTCAATAATAGGATCAATAGAAGAGAGAGCATTGCAAGGCTGGGCTTGCATGGGAGCTCTCCGGAACTTAGACTGATGAAAAATCAGTTCCTCATCCCCTACCTGGAAAGTCAAAGTCTTCCCCCCGACGTCTATAATTACTGCACGGGCAGTAGACAAAAATGGTCTCCCTAAAATGATAGGGGTGTGTGCATCTTCGGGGATGTCTAAGATAACAAAATCAACGGGAATAAAGAACTTCCCGATCTGAACAGGTACGTCTTCTACTACACCTAATGGCCGTGATAAACTACGGTCGGCCATCTGGACAGTCATGTTGGTGCAACTCAGCTTTGTCAAACCAAATCTCTTAGCTAGAGACAATGGTAAGACACTCACGCTAGCGCCTAGATCGCATAACACGTTATCAATCAAATGGATACCGATATGACAAGGGATCGAAAAACTACCCGGATCCGACTGCTTAGGAGGTAACTTATTTTGAAATAGGGCCGACCCCACCTCAGTCAAAGCTACGGTCTCACTATCACTAATAGTCCTCTTACGCGATAAAATTTCTTTCATAAACTTTAAATAAGAGGGTACCTTTGTTAGCAATTCAGTGAACGACACAGTGACTTCCAAGCTTTTCAGAAGTTCGACAAATTTGCCGAATTGTTGATTGGCCTTTGTATTCTGCAGCCGCCTCGGGAAGGGAACCGTGATTGGTATCTCGAGTCCCTTGTTTCTCGCTTCCAATGTATCTTCCGGTGCAAGTTCTGTTTCCTTTGGACGCTTCTTACCTCTCGAACGAGGTCTTTCCGGTGATTCCTCGCTTAATCGAGCACTAGCAGGCTCTCGAATAAGCTTCCCGTCATCAAAACTACTCGATCGACCAAATTCCTCATTCGATCGAGCAGTTTTCTCATCAATATCAGTCGATCGAGTGAAATTTTCACTCGATCGAGCAACTCCTTTTTCTGCTTCACTCGATCGAGTAGAAAAACTACTCGATCGACCAGTCTGCTCTTCCTGTTCACTCGATCGAGCAGTCTGCTCTTCCTGTTCACTCGATCGAGTGGAAAAACAACTCGATCGAGCACTTTCATCTCCAGTTCTGCTCGATCGACCACCTGTAATCAGTCGATCGAGCACTTGCTTTGCCGTGAGCTTATTTCCTTCGACAGAACACTGTTCACCATCAGTTTTAGCCTTCCTCGGGTCTGATTTCAACACTTCCGGTCCCTCATAAGAAAAACCGCTTCTCAAATTTATCAGATTTACCGTCTCATGTGGATTCTTCTCATTTTGAGTCGGTAAATGACCCTGCTTTCTCGAGGATTGATTCGCGGCTAGTTGGGCAACTTGAGTTTCAAGTGCCTTAATAAACGCGTCTTTCTATTGATCACTCAGCTGCAGCTGCTTTGTAATGGATTGCAACATAGACTTTATCTCACTTATTTCACTCACCCCACCGGAAGATGATGCACCTTGATTAGAAGGAGTGAAAGAAGGAGGCTTCTGAAAGCCTTGTTGATTCTTGTGTGAAGGGACATACGGCTGCTGCTGGTGCGGAGGAGGAGTAGGATTGAGCACATTTTGACTACTCCACCTCAAATTAGGGTAAATGTTCGGCTCATAATAGGTGTTTGTCTGCCTGTAATGTTGAAAGGCAGCACAAGACTCATAAGAGTTTGGACAATTATCTGAGACATGTCCCTCTCCTCCACATCTCTTACAAACGAAAGGACCGTCTGTAACAGCATTCACATGGTAGATTCCCCCTTTCGAGGCTCCCCCCAACTCATACTTATCGAATCTCGCCGTGAGAGCCTCTAATGCAGCTACAGAAGGAGATTCAGCACTCCTCCTTTGATTCCCTCTGGAATTCCCATACTCAGCTTTATGGGTGGCTAAGTCATCAATGATCTTCCACCCCTTAGTCTCTCCCATATTCTCAAAGAATCGGCCACTAGTGCAAAGATCAAAGATAGCCCTCTGATCGTCATACAGCCCGTTATAGAACTGATTGCATAAACTCCACTTTTCGAAACCATGGTGCGGAATGGTTCGCACCAACTTCTTGAAATGGACCCATGCCTCATGAAAGTTCTCATCAGGTCCCTGTTTAAAGCTCGTGATCTGAGCTCTAATAGCATTAGTCGTCGAAGCAGAGAAGTACTTCTTGTAAAACGCTAAAGCCAGCGAATTCCAGTCAGTTATCCCATGAGCAGTCCGGTCTAGATCCCTATACCACTCCCTTGCAACATCGCGGAGTGAGAAAATAAACATGGTTTCTTTTATCTGATCCGGGGTCACGCCAGTTGGTGGGGGTATGGAACATCAATAATCGATGAAAGTCTCCATATGCTTGGCTGCATCTTCATTTTTAGCTCCCCCGAATTTGTTTCTCTCAACCAAATTGATATAGGACGGCTTCGGCTCGAATTTTCTTGCCTCCCCAGGTAATGTAAATCCCTTATAGAGATTCGCAGCTGTTGGCTCAGAGTGACTGGCAATAGTTGCTTCTTCGGCCATTTCTAGAAACTCCGGAGAAGTGACGGTCTCAGCTGATGAATTAGAAATAGGAGATGAAGGTGGATCCTCCTCAAACAGAGCGTTCTCGTAGTAACTAGACAGAGTACTCAGCTCTTTCTCTGTCGACAATACCCTAGATGATCGCCTCAACTCACGCAAAGTCTTCTCAATCTCAGGATTGATCGGTAGTAGTTCACCACCCTTTGACCTGCGCATAAGAAGAAACTAAAAATAGAATATAAGAATAGTTTAAGGAACGGATGCCCCTTAAACTAAAAGAAAGACTAAAAATAAAACAACTAATAATTTAAACAATTGCCTCCCCGGCAACGGCGCCAAAATTTGACACGGCTATCGTGTACCCTGTCAAAGATAAAACCTAACGGTCTCAACTAAAATGTAGTTGAGGCAGTCGAGTATCGAATCCACAGGGAGGCGGTGCAATTATCAGTTGCCTAATTCTAATCTTAAGGTAACAAATGGGGGTTGTTTGAATTGGTTGCTAAACTACGAGATTTAAAAGAAGAGAAATAGAGATAAAAGCAGTAAAAACAAGGAAATAAGTTTAAACTATCAAGAGAGAAGGGACATGTCGGGAATTCGGTTCACTACGGTAGTCTAGTGACTCAGCTGTAAATGACTCAGACGAATTATATGCGAGACGGATGTTGAAAGGTCCTTTCAGTCCACTTTCTATCCTAAATTACCACTAACTTAACTTTCATTCTCATTAGGGTAGTCTACTGTTCATAGCGGGCCTATTTAGTCCAATCTTTCGATCTAGGATTAATTTTAGCCAGATTAAAGGATGACATAGAAGCGTGCACTCAACTAAGTCGAATAAATACAATTAAATTGCTATGGTGACAGGGTCTCACAACTAATTCATCTAATTCATTTACTACATCGTCACATTTCTACCGCATATCCCCTAATCCCAACATGAAAGGGGTTTAGTTACTCATATCGCTAATTAAACTAACTGCAATTAAATTCCCAGCAATAAACATTATGAAATAAACAATAAATTGCATAAAAGAGAAATTAGGGCAGAAGAAATAATGAGACAAACAAAGAATTAAAGCAAACAAAAGGTTAATTATTATTAAAGGAAGAGAAGGAATTACAATCAATGCGAATCTGGCGTAGAGAACAATCGAATCCGAGCAATAATAATCCCAAAGCAAGGTTACAGTAAAGAAGGATGAAGTACGCAGTAAAAGTTTATGTAACTCACTAAGATAAAAGCTAGATAGTCCTAATGACCTAGTAAAGCGTGCTTAAATAGCAAAGTAAAAGAGTTTAGCGAAATAAACATTCACACGGGCTGATTAAAGCCCATAACCATCAAAACCACTCGATCGAGTGGATTAAAACCACTCGATCGACCAGATCCTCAGCCAAAACTACTCGATCGACCAAAAAGTTACTCGATCGAGTAGATGGTCTTTCTGCAAGTTAAGGATCGAGTACAAAGTGCTCGATCGACCACTCTGGGACGTAGAAACCACTCGATCGAGTGGTAAAACAGCTCGATCGAGTACTTTGACTTCATTTCCGCTCAAGTCCTCGCCTAAATGCCTCGTAATGCGTGTCTCGACGCTTCCAAATGCAGTATCTCACTCTGGAACAATCCCGTCTCCTCTAAATGCATGCAAAAAGGACGAAAAAGGGTACGATTCCACTACTTTCGCGTTTATTTCTACAAAATGGACAAAACGAACCAAAGTAGCCAATTCGGGGCAAAATACCGTAAAAACAGTATAAAAATGCATAGAAATACGTGCTGAAATAGGCTAAAAAGACTATACATTAGGCACGTATCACCGGCAAAGAAAGGTAACAAAAGAAAAGAAACAGCTGCTTCTTCATCCCTACCTCCTATTACTGAAAGTGTCGAACAAAGTGAAGTTGAAACCGCACCAATTAATCCTCCTGTTGAACCATCTCTTGAACCCCCTTCCAAAAAATCAAAAACCTCAAAGAAAAAATTAGTATACCTCTCACCTTCAGATTCTGTGTCCTTAATCTCCAAATGGGATATGGCTAGTGTTTGGCAACAACTTGAAAACTTAGATCTCCCTACCTCCATCTACAAAAACTGTGAAAAATTGATGAACCCCAAAGCTATTCACTCTCCTCGGGTCTATAAACAGTCCTGGTTTGAGTCTCCCGCCTTTCACAATGTAAGAGACATGATTATGGCTCAAGGGTGGGAAAATCTCTTGGAACTTCGTGAACCCGTGTTTGTCAGTGAAGTGGTTCAGTTCTTTGCAACGGTCCGAGTGGATAAATCTGGTGATTTCCTCACGGCTAAGGTTAATGGTAAGCCGCTCAAACTATCTCAATCTGATTTTGCTACCGCTCTTAATGTCCCAACCGGAGGTTATGACAATCTCCCTGCTGAAACTTGGGTAGCCCTCCCTTATGCCTCACCCCTAGCCGTTGCCAAAGTTGTTTGTCCAAAAGCTGTCACTTGTGGTCCCGTTAGCAATACCTCCATACCCCCTCCTCTCCGTTTAATCTTTAACATGCTTTGTCGTTCTCTTTATCCTTCGGGTGACCGGGGAAAATTGTCCATAGCCCAACAATACCTCATCTATCATATTGCCACTCACAAAAGGTCAATTTGATTGGGTTAATGTTTAAGCGTTTTAATCTCATCTCAACCAAACTCCGTAAACCCTCCTCTAGTGTGCTTCATCTCCCCTATGGAATGTGGTTGTCAATTGTGCCCAAGGCACACGGGGTGTTAGTGAGCTCTAGTATGGGGTCCTTGGATATGTGTGACATCATGAGTGATGGTCAAATGGGAAAGATGCTTATCAAAGTGGATAATGATGAACTAATTTCTGTGAAGATTAAGTCTGAACCGGAGGCTGGGTCGTCTAGGCAAGTTGGAACGGGTAGTTTACGGGAAGTTCTCCAAGCCATTGCTAATTTGAGTGCTTGGGTCAAGTATGATGCTAGTCAAAAGGATGTGGCTCTCTCGGCTCTTACTTCCACTATGGACGTGATTCGTGGTGAAGTGGATATTATTTCCACACTTGTCTCAACTAAGGAGCATGCTGATGATGGTATAGCTGACCCATTGGATAAAGACCCCTTGGGTGAAGAGTCGGATGGTGACCAAGCCTCCTCCCCTTAAACAAACTCCCCATCCCGTTTTAAACTTACCTTGTTTTTGTCCCACCTTGTTGTGCCCTCTTAAGATTTTTTTCCCTCCTAATATTTTGCTTGGTGGTGTATGTTAAACTACTTTTAGCCGTGGTGAACTATGGTTAAACTATGTTAAACCGTATGTTTGTGTTGACCTTGTTATCTTGTCACGCTTATGTGTGTCTTTTTGTGTTTTCTTATGTGTGTTTGCTCTTGAATGCTTTCGACATCCCTGCCCTTTTTGATGATGTCAAGAGGGGGAAAAGGTAAACTCATGCTCTTAATCTCTTTGCATATTGGTTAACTCATAACTAGGCCTAACCTTCACAACTTTTACTCTTGTTTTGGGGCAATGTAAACTTGCAATGGTAAGTTTGATCTACGTTCTTACTCCATAAGGTAATATAGTCCCTTCTCTCATATGATCTTGCTTGATTAAAATCTTGAAATAAGGTGTTTACATTGCTTACATTCGTTTTAGGGCTTGTCATCATCAAAGGGGGAATTTGTTGGGTTCCTTTGATTGATGATAACATGCCCATTTAATGTGTGCCTTCTTAGTTTACCTTTTCAGGATTTATGGTTAAATCAAGCTTGGATTAAGAAGTGTTGAGTTGTTGATCATCCATTTGTATTGAGTCCTAGGCGTCATCTAATGTACAAGTTAGAAAGTAAAGTATTTTAAAGTAATAGAAACAGTCAAGACCACTGTTACTTTCACAAGTAACAGCAGCCTGGACTGTTGCCTCAATTCGTAACACTTGAGCACTTTCTTATCTTTCAAAAGCCATTTACGTGTCTTATATTTTGAAGGATAACTTTCAGATTTTTACAAGGATTTGACCTTCTAGAAAAAGTGGTTTGAATAATTATCATTTCAAAATATTTCCTCTTTGTGCAAATTTGACCCTTTTGTCTTTTATAAAATAAAGATTGCTTTTTGCCATTTTTGTGAAAGCTTGTCATCATGTGACTTGTTTTCCCTTCTTTGTTTTTTGAAATTGTATGATCTCTTTTGGATAATTTCAAACACTCTTTCTCTCCTTTGCCTTTTGAATAAGAACCCTCTTTTGTGCAAGTTTGGGAAGTTGTTGAGACTCATCACATGTGATGGTCTTTGACCCTCGAAACCCTAACAACTCCCTTGCTCATCCTCTCTATAAAAAGCGTGCCTCATCCTCTCAAAACTCTAAGATTTTTCCTGAGATTTAATCTAAGTTTGCAAATTGTTTTTCAAAGCTTAAAAATCGAGTGTTTACTTTGCAAAGCTTTTAAAAGTCTTCAAGTGTTACAATCATGGCTACTGTTACTTTAACATACTAGACTCTCTCACTTATGAATTGTTGATCTTGTAAAAGTTGTCCATCTCAATTCTTTTTTAAGAATAAGCTAGTGGAAACTTGATCCTTATAACATTCTAAGTTTGTGTGTAGAGTTTAGGACAGAGTAGTCTTCAACTCTTTGGCAACCGGAGTAGGTTGCGAGTTGGCTTGTTCTAGAACGGAGTAGTTCTTGAACTTGTGTCACAACCAGAGTAGGTTGTTGTCTTTTTATTGTACGGGTTTTTAGTAGTCGGAGTAGATCACTAAAATTAATCAATAAAAAGTAGATTGGACGTAGGCACTTGAGTTCTTGCCGAACCAATTCAAAAATCTCGTGTTTGATTTTCTATGTTTTATTCCGCTGCTCTCTATTTTGTTTGCTTTGCTTTGCTTAACTTTCGAAGTAACAGTTCCACATACTGTCACATTTGGTCTGCAGTCTGTACTCCATAAACTGAGACAAATAGCTACAGTCAGAACAGTTGTTACTTTCATACTTCAGCAAACATTCATTTTAATACTCGTTTAATCTTGCAATATTATTCGAAGTATTCTCTCACTCTTTTGTTCCTACAACTCACTTTAAATTAATAAAGTTGAAGTTAAAATTTTTAAATAGTACCTAATTCACCCCCTCCCCCTCTTAGGTACTTGAATCCATAAACTCAACACATGTACTTAGAAAATATCATGTAATTAGATATTTCATTGAAAGAAAGGAAATTGCGATATGTAAGGTTGGGACGGATGACAACATAGCTGATCCGCTCACCAAGCCTTTATCGCAGGCTAAGCATGATGGACATGTTGCGTCCATGGGACTTAAACGTGTACTAAGTTTGTGTTAGATTTTGAAATGAAATAAAAGTGTTGTTTTTGTTCATGTTCATAATCACATTTGTCTTTTATCTTTTCTTTATACATTGTTACATCCAAACGAGTTGTAGTGACAATTGAACCCCGTTAAAGTGAACACGGATTAACATTGTATTCGCCCATAGTCACTTGTATGAGGTGACGTCTCGAAGTGACTAGAGTGTGATGCGATTGATGGAAGTTCAAGTGCCATGGAGTCATATGAGAATGACTAGTCGATCACATAGGCAGACTGTTAGAAACACTTTGTCGGGCCTTATGACCGCTTATAGAGTTCTGGCAAATTTATATAGCCTGGTAATGGAGAGAGCTACTATAGTATTCTAATGAGTCGATTCTTTTGACTAAAGATTGTTCGCCTAAGGTGGCACAGTTTCAGATTAACTTTGATTTATGTTACTGCGACCTTCGTAAATGGGGTCAAATGGGCATATTTTGGGTTATGATGGTTGTGGCTGGTCGAAGGGAATAAGTGCGATAGGAATTGTCCACCCCTTATCAGGGTTATAACAATATCTCAGGGCCACTCGAGGAGTAATGAACTGGAAATGCGTGGCCACGCTCGGAAGTTATCTATGGTAGATAATTCCGCTCAATCAGTTATTCTCCAGATCGAGGAAACCACTCTCGATTTGATCACTTGCAAGTACGACCTGAAAGACACCTTGCATTGAGTGGGAGATAGTAATAGGACAAGAGAATTGGTGACGCACACTTGTCGAGGACAAGTGGGAGATTGTTGGAATATGTGTCCTCCGACAATAATGCGATCACAACTATTGATCATGATGATCATATGTTTAAATCTCATTTTAAGAATACATGTGGGATGTAATATTTTACAGTCAACTGGTCCACACATATCGGTAATGATTGGCTGACTAGAGTTTGACATTACTGTCGTGCGACGGTGGTGATCAGTTGATCCCCTTAGGTCATACCTAAAAGGTAAACTCTTAATTGAATATTTAATTGATCTTATGACGATACGAATCAATTAAATTACTTAAAATTGACGGAAGATTTTGGAAGTAATATTTACGTGTCTCGTTGTAATTTGATTAAATTAGACACGGTCTAAGTAATCGAATTTTTTTATTGCTTAGATGAAATTATTGTTTACAGAGACAATTGAAACTGAATGAATAATTTATTATAAATACAAGATGTTGTGATTTATAATTGGTAAACCGTTTTTGGTATAAGTAATTATAAATTACTAAGTCAATTTTGTACATGACGTATTTTTATTAATAAGTTGATTTTTAATATGTTAAAAATGCATGACAATTTTACATGACTTGTGACATGTGACAAATTGATAAATTGATATTTTGACAAAGATAAAATGGAGTCTATTTTATCCATATGTACCGAAATTAAGGGGAGTATTAGGATGATATTGTGTTGATTATGTTAGTGGTAAACATAATCATTTCCCTAATAAACTAGCCATGCAACCTAGTGGTCATTGTGAAGACAAACTCATGCATGCATTGGCTCCCTTCTCTTCCCCTTTACCCAGTTTTTCATAGGAGCAAAGCCAAGGGTTTTTGCCTTATAATTTATCATATGAACTAGATTAAACATTAGTGTATTAGCTAATGCATTTTCATCTAAAAATAAGAAGTTTTAGAAAGATAAACACCTTCCTCTTCCTTCTCTCTTGACCGAATTATAGAGAGACGAAAATATTATTTTGGGTCAATTTTACACTAAATTAATATTATTCTAGTAATCATAATATTAATTTGATTAAGAGTTTGCCTTGGGTATTTTAATTTGGGAGGGATTCTACACTTGAATCCTAGTTCATCCTTTAAGGAAAGCTCAAGAACAAGAGAGTAGGAGAACTCTCTTGTGCCCATATAAACCGAAATACCAATGTAAGATGATGATTTCTTCTTTAATTGATTATTGTTTGCATGCATAAGATCACCAATTAATTTTATGATTAAATTAAAATCACTACATAATATGAATATGTTGAGAATAGAGATATAGATTTCTAACAGGAAGATGTTCCTTCTTGGTCAAAATCAGTAATTATTTCTTCGAATTTTAAGTAGAGAGGAGTCATGTTATTTTTGGAAGTAACAAACCTGTAACTTATTAAGTTGCTTTATCTAGTTTCAACTCCGCAAAAGTCCGAAGCAAGCATAAGCATGGAAATATTTATTTAGCTTGGTTGGTTGGTGGCAAAGGGTTTTGCACGCAACAACAATGCTCAATTGTATTCGGATATGATTTGATATAGTTGGATTTTAAAATCATCTTGCATGAGTTTTTTAAATCGCAACTATCCTAAAGTAGGATGCGAACTTAAGAGGAAGTCTTAAGTATATATCAAGAGTTGAATTGTATGTTTTGATCATGTGATAAACATTTCTCAAATTGTCGAGTAGTTCTGTTTATACATGGAGTTTAGTGGGAGTAATGTGGTGTTGTTAGTCTTATATGTAAGGGACATATTGATCATTGTGAATGATGGAAGACTTAGGAGAAGAATAATACATCTCTAAGGTATCCAGACCTATAAAGATAGTTCTGAGAGGATATTAGCGTTAAATGAATATTCTTATATTGATAAGAGTCTAGTCAAGTTCAAAGGTATTGAACATGTAGAAATTGAATCCACTTGCTTCGCTGCGAGATTAATGCATTACGCTTAGAGGTATCACCATTCTTTAATTTCGTATACTTTGAGTATGACGAAAAGTTACAAATCGAATTTTTTAGAGAAGTCTCAATATAGCCATATAGTTCATTGATTAGTTGTCTTGGAGCACTAAAGAAATGAATCTTAGTGATTAGAATTGATATGGATTGATGTGCAAGCAGTTACACGATAACCATATTCTAATCACACTAGGATGGTTAGAGAACCATCTTGGCTATATTAATTAAGGAGGATATATGCTAGATACGCTCTAGGCAATAGAACAATGAGAAATTTACAACGAAAATTGAGTACACTTGCAATTATGAAAAATGCAAGTAGGAAGGGATGTTATTAGGGTTCGGTTTTATGAATTGGAGGAACCATGGTAGTTCGTTCCAACAACCGAAGGTCCTATCCGTGCACACTGTGAGGACAGTGGGAGTGATTCCAAGGCTAAGGAACCTATCTCTAGATTGGATCTGGACATGTACTCAGAAGGTTGTTATGATAAAGATTATACAAAGGGAAATGGTACAAGATTAGGGAAAGTGCAAAGTGTTGCTAAAACTTGCTAACCAAGGCCTTTTCATAGGTTAAGCATGATAAGTCATGTCATTTCAATTAATTTGAGATGTATAGTTGTATTCAATATTGAGTACGGATTATAGATTATGTAGTAAGTGATGTGATATCAATTTTACATATGTGATAATGCATTCATCGTTTGAGTTTTATTAAAAACTCTTCTATTACTTTGTTATATCCAATAGGTTGTAAGGACAACGTTGAACCCTATTAAAGTAAACTGGATTAACATAGTATTGGCCCCTAGTTGCTTATATGAGGTGACTTCTCAAAGTAACTAGAGTGTGATGCGATTGATGGCAAGTTCAAGTGCTATAGAGTCATGAGAGATGACTAGTCGATCACATAGGCAGACTGTATGGGACACTCTGTCGGGCAATGACCGCTTATAGAGTTCTGGCAATTTTTATAGCCTGGTCGTGGCGAGAGCTACTATGGTATTCTTATAAGTCAATTCTTTGACTAATGATTGTTCGCCCAATATGGCACAGTTTCAGAGTGACTTTGATTTATGTTCGGCGACCTTCGTAACTGGGGTCTTATGGACATGTTTTGGGTCATAATGAGCTGTGGCTAATCGAAGGGAAGAGTGCAATAGGAATTGTCCATCCCCGTCAGGGTTATCTTATATCTCAAGGCCACTCGAGGAGCAATGAACTGAAATGCGTGGCCACGCTCGGAAGGTATCTATGGTAGATAATTCCAGTCAGACAGTTATTCTCCAGATCGAGGAAACCACTCATGATATGATCAAATGTAAGTACGACCTGCAAGACACCTTGCATTGAGTGGGAGATAGTAATAGGACAAGAGAATTGGTGACGCACACTTGTCGCGGACAAGTGGGAGATTGTTGGAGTATGTGTCCTCGACAATAATGCGATCACATGTTTAAATCTCATATTAAGAATACATAAGGGATTGTAACATTTTGTTGTCAACTGATCCACATTAATCGGTAATGATTGGCTGACTAGAGTTTGACATTACTGTCATATGACGGTGGTGATCAGTTGATCCCTTCAGGTCATACCTCTAGGGTAACACTCTTAATTGATTAATTAATTAATTGTATGTTGATACAATTTAATTAATTCCTTAAAATTGAACGGATGATTTTGTGAGTGAAAATACGTATCTTATTGTAATTCGATTAAATAAGATTCGTACTAAGTAATTAAATTGTTTTATTACTTAGATTTTATTATTGTTTATGAAACAATTAAAATAAGAATGAATGGTTTATTATAAATACAAGTAGTTGTATTTTATAATTCTATGACCCATTTTAAGTATTTGTAATTGTGAATTACTAGTTAATTTTGTATGTGATTTATTTTATTTACATAATGATTTTTAATAAGTTAAAAATGCATTATTAAGTAACATGTCTAGTAACATGTCCAATATGTCACACTACACAAATTGACAATTGACAAAGTTAAAATTTAGGTCACCTATTATGAGGTAAAACCGAAATATAGGGTGTGATAGTGGGTGTTGTTTTATCAATTATTTTATTAGCATGCTTAAGCTAAGGACATAATGATGTGCCTTTTGCATATAATAAGAACAACACCCTACCCTATACTTAGATAAGAGAAAAAGGGTGTCTTAAAAAGAGAGTGTGCTCCCTATACACTCTATGGAATCGTGACCCCCTTCCTTTCTCATCATATTGTGAATTGTTCTCTACAATTCATTCATTCTTACAACATAATTATATTGATAATTTCTCTACATTCTCTCTAGATCTTGCGAAGAACTAATATGAAAGAATAACTTACATATCTCTAATATTATTCCCATTACTAGTAGTATACAATAATATTAGTTGTTAATTTTTGGGTACTTCTACTAATTTCTAGTAACAAATTAGTAAAAGTATTAAGAGGGATTACCTTGGTACAAATCCATGAGGAGAGATTCTACTATTAAATATTGTTCATCCATAAGGAAAGCTCAAGAACTAGGCAAGGTAGGTGACCTTACTAGTGCCTAAATATCCGAAACATCAAATGTAAGGAACCGTTTTTCCTTTACTCTTGTAATTGTTTTGCATGCATAAGATCTTAATTAGTTTTATGACTAAATTAAACTTTCATATTTTGGATATGTAAACTTATGAGATTTATGAATCCTAACACAAATCATCTTACCGAACTTGACTTTATTCTTCTCGAGTCGACTTTGAACATTGGAAGAGAGTTTACAAAGCCATACAATGCTTTACGACTTTGATTGAAAGATGGCTCAATGTTGATTGTGGCAAAGAAAGCACGGCCTTTATTGTCAATGGAGGATTAGTGACTTATTTGGCTAAGCACTTTAACCGGGATTTCAACAAGAATGACACATATACACCGGTAAAGGGAGGCCATATCATTGATCTAGCCACCATGGTTCTAAAGTTCAAATGGGTCAAGAATGATACTCTTGATAACAAATTTGGGTGGTTGACAAATGAAGCTAAATCTTTCACATTGCCTAGCAAGATTTGCCGCTTGAATGTTCATAGACCGAACTACCTTCTCCCACACTCCGAAGAAGCCGAATATATTATTCAACACCAAGGGGAAGACGTTGCCGAGCCCTCCTCCTCCATTATCACCCCACCTTACCCATTCACCTACCATGAATTTCAACCCGAAAATGTTAAGGCGGGGAATGACTACTTGACTCTCTTGATGAAAGAAATGCACAAGCAAGCTTATGAAGATAGAGTCAATGCTTACAAACCACAATATCCACCCCTCCTACATCTTGCTAGGCAAGGACTTCTTGATCCATCTTGTCCTTTGCCTAGTTGGGCGGATAAGGAAACATTCTTTCCTAGTGCTTCTAGAGGTGGTAACTTGGGTGAAGAGGAGATAGTTGTTGATGAGAGTGGTGAGCAAGAACGTGAAGAAGAAGAAGAGATTGAATAAGAGGAAGAAGAGGGAAGTGCAAGTGAGAGTGGTAATGACTCCACATCCATGGAGGTTGATGATGCCTCAAGTAAGGAGGTTGATGATGATGGTGATGACGCAATGGGCGAGTACTAGCAAACTCTTGGGATGATCCTACACTCCTGCACCTCCTTTATGGTTTGTCTACTTCTCTTGTTTTCCTTATAATTTTTATCTTGATCATGATTTGTGGAGTCCTAGCATCATCTAGAGGACTAACACCTCAGTTCCATTGAGGTGGTCATTTTATTGTTCCCATTTTAAAAATCCAAAATGACAAATTTTAAGTTTCATGCATAGCATTTTTTATGCATGAACTCCCCCAATTTTTGACATTAGAAATAGTGTCTATTTTGGTTTGGGGAAGTTTATGCATATGCATTGGGAGCTATTCTAAATTATGCTCTCCACCATAACAAAAACCATGCATCATATAGCATAGCTTAGTTTGCATTCACTCTTGTTCATATATCATATAATTTGCATTTAGTCTAGAAATCATGCATTTTCATATAAATTGCATAATTTCCTATCATGTTGGTCATTCAGGACAATGCCCATACTAGTGTGGGGATGGGAAATTCTAATTGACCTTTTTAAAAGAAAAATGATAAAAATTTGAAAAATGCAAAAATATGTCTTTTAATTTCATTAAAACAAAATACAAAAAAAATTCAAAAATTCAAAAATCCAAAAACATGTTCATTTCCTTTGTAGTGTAGTCTTGTATATATAGTTTTGTATATATTGTATTTGTTCATCCTTTTCACATTGATCGACTACGCCCCATCCGAGACATGAGGATATTGAAGACCGCATGGTATGATCTTTCCAATCTCCTTTTTCCTCTTTATGTTAATGACTATGTGGCTTTATTTTGATTGATGCGGTATAAACAATGTGAATTTAGGATTGTATTTAGATTATTTGGCATACTAGTTGGTAGAAGCATATACACTAGGTTGTATATATGTTAGTTGCATTATGGCATATAGTTACATTTAGGAAAAATTTTGTGAAACCGTCTATTTGGGAAGCTTGACAAGTGTATATAAGGCCCTTGTAGATACTTTTTCTTCTTAAGACTTTGCTTGTTAGAATACTTGTAAAACACCCTAGGATGTGTCATGCTAGTATCCTTTGACCCATGGATTAAGGCCTAGTCAAGAGTACCTTGTGGTGTGATAACTCCTTGGTTACCGTTTATTCCAAGGTGACCCTTGAAACCATGCAACCATCATCCATGTTCTACCACATTTTGTCATCAAAGGGAATGGGCACAAAAATTGTTCAAGTTTGAGTTCAAGCATTGAAATGAAAGTAAAAAAGTTTGCAATTGCATCAAAAGAAAATAGGAGTAACAAAAAAAGAAAACTCCTATACTTCAAAAATAAGCACCCTCACTACAAAAGGGGTGACTTTGAAAATGTTCAAAAAGGAAAATGTTCTCAAATGTCAAATGCCACAAGAAATTGGGGGGAAAAACAACAACAAAAGCAAACTCCCAAAATGAAACTCAAATACTATTGATCCCTTTTCCATCGTATCCACTTTTGTGCATGGTAGAGAGGGGACGACCCTTCTTCTTGTCTAGGGAAGAAGGGGAATTCCGCGATCCTCCAGTGTTTCTAACACCATAGGGAGTCTATTCTTGACAAAAGCATTTAACGATTGAGGATAAAGGTACCCTAGCTTGACACAACTTGGAGATGATTTATTGGTACCCTTCTAGGCTTAGTAGTTTGAAGAAACCGTATCTATGATGGATTGTGTACCCTTAGATTTCTTCCCCTTATAGATAATTTCCGCCACTTAGATGAGGAAAGTGGCTATTCATTTTTGTAGATGCATCCATTACTTGTTTTGTGTGCTTTATTGTTTGGATATGTCGCCATTTTGGCAAGACCCACCTTGCCTTGCAAGAAGGCATCCTACCTCATGGTTGTCTTGTTGTGAGTTGAAGGGGCGGAGTGAGACCCGCTAATTGTCTCATATCGGCTATATTAGTAGGTTAGTTTAAATAAGGGTCCTAGTTTTGCCACCTCTTTACTCGGGACGAGCAAAGGTTCGGTTTGGGGATATTTGATGTGACCAATATTAGAGCATATTTAGTCCCTAAATTAGCCTCGTTCCTATGCTTTTTAGTGCATAATTGGGTCATTTACTATCTTTAGTCTTTCGTTTTGCATATTCTTTGAGGTTTTGATCCCTTGGTAGGAAAGGAGTAAGAACCTTGCATTTTCGTGGCAAAATGGAGCTAAATTGATCGAATCTAATGACCAAGCATCAAAGTGAAGACAAGACTAGAAGGCCTATGTAAATAATGAAGTAAATGGGCAATGATGAGAAGATCCTTGCATCTCCAACAAAATCCTTGAGGATTGTTGGAGGAAGAAAAGAACAGAAGCTTGCTGAGCTACTATCCAGGCGTCGCAGCCACGGGACGAGCGTCCTGGTTGGCTACAATCCGAGCGTCCCATAGCCAGTCCGCTCGTCCTGACCCTCCACAATCCGAGCGTCGCATCCCTCAGGCCGCTCGGATTCCTTCCCAGTGCTGCACGTCTCTCCCTCAATCCGCTCGGGATGAGCATATTCTTTGAAGACTAGCGAAGCGGAGATGAGCATCTCCTTCGAGAGGAGCACTTCCTCAACGTTTCTTATGGGTCTTAATCGTCATTTAAGCCCTTAGTAACCGTAATTTATGTACCTAATCCATAGTATAAATACCCCATTGTACTAATTAGAATAGAATCCAATCTTAGCATCCTTCTTATGCTCTTTTTTATGTTCTAATCTCATCTTAATCTTGTAATCAACTCTTAATTAAGCATTAATACAAATCTCATTTCCTTAATTTCTCTATTGTTCATCCTTTATTTTGGGTAATTGAAGATTATTTGGGTATTATTGGGAGATTGACAACCTTCCATCAATCATCAAGTACTTCTATTATTCTTTGCTTATTATTTTGGAATCATCATTAGGTATAATTCTCTTAATCTCTTTTTAATTATTGTTAATCATTTCCATTCATTCATCATGTTTTGCCTTGTTAATATGATTGACAACCTTGTTAGCATGATAAACTTGATAATGAGTGAGTAGTCTCTTAACTAGGGTTAATGGGGAATTAGGGGAAACCAACATGGGGGATGATTCATGCTTAATCTAATATGTTCACATAATTTATTTTCTTGCTTGTTGTGATCTCAACTTATGCACATGTTATGTTTGATGAAATGCGAGCCTATGAATCCTTGCATTTTTTACCCATCACTTACCTTTTCAATGAGACTTGTAAGACATAAACCAACTCGAGTCTCATTAGACCATGCATATAGTTGAGTAGGGAGGATTAAGTCGACTTGTATGTGTTGTACAATCTAATCGATTCGGCTGCGGGACCCAAACCTTCCTAGGATTGTAAGATATAAACCAACTCGATCCTATCACAATAATAATTGTTTGCTTATAATTTGAGAATATGTTTGTATGATCAATTCCCATGTATCCCCTATGAACTCATGACACCCTAGTGCTTTTAATAAATCGTTTACATCTCATTTTAATCATCTTTCTTGTTTATTTACATTGTTATTTAGTTTAGTGATCTCTTATCTCAACCCAAATTGTGACACCCTTAGACACGACCATTTGCAATCGAAAATCCTACATCAATACCCGTCCCTTGGGATCCGACCTTTACTTACCTCTTTACTAATAGTAGAGTATTTTGTAAAGTTATAAACATTGTTTTGGTCTTGGTAACTTTTGACGACGAGTAAAGAAACCGACAAACCAGTTACATTCTTTGGATTTTCGTTTCCATGTTGGATGCTCGTTAAAATTGCTTATAGAATAAAGGTAAGAAGGGAAAGTATTAGTAGAGTGGATGTGTATAAGTAAGTGATGAACTAAACACGGTATGAATAACGCCGTGAGGACTAACACGGGATGTACTACTAAGAATTGGTGTACTCCCGAACCTTCTATTTTTATTGCAGGAGTACTATGCATCGAAATAAATCCAAACCGAGGGTGTTAGCAAATTACTCGGCCAAGTGTGCAAATCACTCGACCGAGTGATAAAATCACTCGAAGAGTGGACCTACCGCTCGACCGAGTGGGCTAAGTTATAGGGACTTTAAGTCGAGCACTCGACCGAGTAAGGGTGTCACTCGACCGGGTGAAATTTACTCGACCGAGTGGCCCGAGTCACTCGACGGAGTGACTGCTGGACCGAGTGAGAATCACACGGGTTTCTTTTGGTCAGTGTATGGATTTCGGTTACTTGTCGTTAAGAGTTACCTAGACCAAAACAATATTTATAACTTCACAAACTACTCTACTTTTAGTAAAGAGGTAAGTAAAGGTCGGATCCCAAGGGACGGGTATTGATGTAGGATTTTCGATTGCAAATGGTTATGTCTAAGGGTGTCACAAATTGGGTTGAGATAGGAGATCAACTAAACTAAATAACAATGTAAATAAAGTAATGAAAGCAAGCAAGATGATTAAAATGAGATGTAAACAATTGACTAAAAGCATTAGGGTGTCATGGGTTCATAGGGGATTCATGGGATTTGATCATACAAACATATTTTCTACTAGATGCAAGCAATTATTATTGTGATGGGATCGATTTAGTGTATGTCTTACAATCCCTAGGATGGTTTGGGTCTTGGAGCCAAATCGATTAGATTGTACAACACCTACATGTCGACCTAATCCTCCCTATCCAACTATATACATGGTCTAATGAGACTTGAGTTGGTTTATGTCTTACAAGTCTCATTGAAAAGATAAGTGATGGGTAAAAAATGCAAGGATTCATAGGCTCACATTTCATCAAACATAACATGTGCATAAGTTGGAATCACAACAAGCAAGCAAATTAATTATGAAAACATATTAGATTAAGCATGAATCAATCCCCATGTTTGTTTCCCTTAATTCCCCATTAACCCTAGTTAAGGTAACTACTCACTCATTATCAAGTTTAACATGCTAACAAGGTTGTCAATCATACTAGCAAGGCAAAACATGATGAACAAATGAAGATGATTAACAATAATTAAAAGGGTTAAGAGAGAATTATACCTATAAAGATGATTACAAATAATAAAGCAAAGAATAATAGAAGTACTTGATGATTGATGGAAGGTTGTCAATCCTCTAAATAAACCCAAATAATATTCTAATTACCCAAAATAAATGATGAACAATAGAGAAATTAAGGAAAGATTAAGGAATGAGATTTGTATTAATGCTAAATTAAGAGTTGGTTACAAGATTAAGAGAGTATTAACACTTGATTAAGATAAGATTAAGATCCTATAAGATGACATGCTAATCTAGGTAGTACAATGGGGTATTTATACTAGATATTAGGTACAAAGATTAGGGTTACTAAGGGCTTAAATGACTATTAATACCCTTAATAAAAGTTGAGGAAGTGCTCCTCTCCAAGGAGATGCTCATCTCCGTTTTCGTAGTCTCCAAGGAATATGCTCGTCCTGAGCGTCTAGGCAGCAGGGACGGTTGGTTCTGCATGGGGATCCGACCGGATTGTGGGAAGGACGCTCGGATCATTTGGCCTCAAGACGAGCGTCTTGGTATCGGGACGCTCGGATTGTAGCAGGGAGAAGCTCGTCATGGGCATCGCGACGCTCGGATCACAGGTCAGTCACTTCTCTTCTTTTCTTTCCTCAACAATCATCTGGGATCTTGTTGGAGATGCAAGGATCCTTACATCATTGTCCAATCTACTTTATTATCTACATAGGCCTTCTAGTATTGTCTTCCCTTTGATGCTTGGTCATTGAATTTGATCAATTTTGCTCCATTTTGCCATGAAAATGCAAGGTTTGCACTCCTTTCCTACCAAGGGATCAAAACCTCAAAGAATATGCAAAACGGGAAACTAAAGGTAGTAAATGACCTAATTATGCACTAAAAAGCATAGGAACGAGGCTAATTCGGGGACTAAATATGCTCAAATATGAGTCACATCAAATATCCCCAAACCGAACCTTTGCTCGTCCCGAGTAAAGAGGTGACAAAAACTAGGACCGCTATTCAAACTAACCTACTAATATAGCCGATGTGAGACAATTAGTGGGTCTCACTCCGCCCCTTCAACTCACAATAAGACAACCATGAGGTATGATGCCTTCTTGCAAGGCAAGGTGGGGCTTGCCAAAATGGCGACACATCCAATCATTAAAGCACACAAAACAAGTAAATGGATGCATCTACAAAAATGAATAGCCACTTTCCTCATCTAAGTGGCGGAAATTATCTAAAGGGGAAGCAATCTAAGGGTACACATTCCATTATAGATATGGTTTCTTCAAACTACTAAGCCTAGAAGGATACCAATAAATCACCTCCAAGTTGTGTGAAGCTATGGTACCTTTGTCCTCAATCGTCAAATGCTTTCGTCAAGAGTAGACTCCCTATGGTGTTAGAAACACTGGAGGATCACAGAATTTCCTTTCTTGTCTAGACAAGAAGAAGGGTCGTCCCCTCTCTACCATGCATAAAAGTGGATACGATAGAAAAGGGATCAATAGTATTTGAGTTTCATATGGGAATTTGCTTTTTGTTGTTGTTTTTCCCCCCAATTTGTGGCATTTGACATTTGAGAACACTTTTCTTTTTGCCATTTCTTTTGATATTTGGCATTTTCAACACTTGACAATTTTTCAACTTTTTGCATTTCTTTTTGAACATTTTCAAAGTCACCCCGATTTTAGGGAGGGTGCTTATTTTTGAAGCATATGAGTTTTCATTTTTGTTACTCCTCTTTTCTTTGATGCAATTGCAAACTTTTTCTTTTCTTTTCATTTCTTGAACTCAAATTTTGGAACAATTTTTGTGCCCATTCCCTTTGATGACAAAATGTGGTAGAACATGGATGATGGTTGCATGGTTTCAAGGGTCACCTTGGAATAAACGGTAGCCAAGGAGTTATCACATCACAAGGTACCCTTGACTAGGCCTTAATCCATGGGTCAAAGGATACTAGCATGACACAGCCTCGGGTGTTTTACAAGCATTCTAACAAGCAAAGTCTTAAGAAGAAAAAGTATCTACAGGGGCCTTATATACACTTATCAAGCATCCCAAATAGACGGTTTCACAAAATTTTTCCTAAATGCAACTATATGCCATGATGCAACTAAGATATATACATCCTAATGCATATGCGTCTACCAACTAGTATGCCAAATAAACTAAATGCAATCCTATAATCACATTGTTTATACCGCATCAATCAAATAAAGCCACATAGTCATTAACATAAAGAGGAAAAAGGAGATTGGAAAGATCATACCATGCGGTCTTCAATATCCTCATGTCTCGGATGTGGCGTAGTCGATCAATGTGAAAAAGGATGGACAAACACAATATATACAAAACAATATATACAAGACTATACTACAAAGGAAATGAACGTGTTTTTGGATTTTTGAATTTTTCAAATTTTTATGGTTTTTATAATTTATGAAATAAAAAGACATGTTTTTGTATTTTTCAATTTTTATCATTTTTGTTTTTAGAAGTCATGTTAGAATTTCCCATCCCCACACTAGTATGGGCATTGTCCTCAATGGCCAATACGATAGGAAATTATGCAATCTATATGAGAATGCATGATTTCTAAGCTAAATGCAAATTATATGACATATAAACAAGTGATGCAACTAAACTATACTATATGATGCATGATTTTTTTTTTTGTTGGAGAGCATAATTTAGATTAGCTCCCAATGCATATGCATAAACTTCCCCAAACCAAAATAGACATTATTTCTAATGTCAAAAATTGGGGGAGTTCATGCATAAGGATGCTATGCATGAAACTACAATTGTCATTTTGGATTTTGAATGTGGGAATAATAAAAGAAACACGTCAATGGGACCGAGGTGTGAGTCCTCTAGATGATGCTAGGACTCAAAAATCATGATCAAGATAAAAATTATATAAAAAACAAGAGAAATAAACAAACCTTAAAGGAGGTGTAGGAAACTCACAAAGTAGTGTGGCATCCTCCCAAGAGCTTGCTAATCCTCAATCTTCGCCCATGGCGTCATGACTATCATTTCCATCATCATCGCAAACTTCACTAGAATCATTATCAACCTCCATAGATCCGGAGGCTTCACCACTTGCACTTGAACTTCTTTCTTCATCCTCACTACCCTCTTCTTCTTCTTCTTCTTCATTCTCTTCATTTTCTTCACCTTCTTGTGCACCACTCTCAACAACAACAACAACCTCCTCTTCACCAAAGCTAGCACCCCTAGAAGCACTAGGAAAGAAGACTTTCCTATCCTCCCAACTAAGCAAAGGACAAGATGGGTCAAGAAGTCCTTGCCTAGCAAGATGTAGGAGAGGCAGATATTGTGCTTTATAAGCATCGACTCTTTCCTCATAAGCTTGCTTGTGCATTTCTTTCATCAAGAGAGTCAAGTAGTCATTCCCGCCTTAACATTTTCGGGTTGAAATTCATGGTAGGTGAATGGGTAAGGTGGGGTCATAATGGAGTAGGAGGGCTCGGCAATGTCTTCCCCTTGATGTTGTATAATATGCTCAGCTTCCTCGGAGAGTGGGAGAAGGTAGTTTAGCCTATGAACATTTAATCGGCAAATATTGCTTGGCAATGTGAAGGATTTAGCATATTTTGTTAACCACCCAAATTTGTCATCAAGAATATCATTCGTGACCCATTTAAATTTTTGAACCATGGTGGCTAGATCAATTATATGGCCTCCCTTAACCGGTTTATAGGTGCTATCCTTGTTAAAGTTCCGGTTGAAGTGTTTTGCCAAATAAGTTACCAAACCTCCATTAACAATAAAGGTCGTGCCTTCTTTGCCATGATCGACTTTGAGCCACCTCTCAATCAAAATTTGAAGAATGTTGTACTTTTTTGTGAACTCTCTTCCAATGTTCAAGGTTGACTCGAGATAAATAAAGTCAAATTCGGTGAAATGGTTCGTTCCCTTCCTAGCAATCAAATTATGCCCAACAACCTTGTGCCATACTCTTATGCCCGGATGATGGACAAAAAGAGCACGACAATCATGGTAAGATGTAAACTCTCTCCCGGTAATAGCCTTCCATAAGGGAGCGGTATCATACTTTGTAGGTTTCTTCGTGTAAGTCGGGTCATTGCTAAGGCCAAAAATTTCACCAAACTCGCGAAAAGACAATTTTCTATCAATATTCTCGAGCCGGAATTCAATATTTGTTCAGGTCTCCACCTTGGTAACTTTCAAAGTGCTTAAGAATTCTAAGGTGAGGGATGAGTAAGTCAACTCTTGCATATTAAACAAAGTACTCAATCCCAAGGACTCGAAAAAGGTCTTGGTTTGTTCTAAGACACCCAATTTGGACAAGGTCTCTTGGCATATGAATTTGGTGGGTAAAATAGATTTCTTAGCAAGGGAAACAAATTTCTTCCTATGAGAGTCGGAAGTGAAAATTACCTCCGGATAATCATCTAGTTGTTCAACAACCGGAGTAGAAGTAGTAGGTTCCATAGGAGGAATAGACTCTTGAATTTCCATCCTTGTATTTTGAACCACCAATGCCTTAGATGCTTGAAGAGCTTGTAGAGCTTGTTGTCTTTTGGAAAGGTTCTTCTTTGGGGGTGCCTTGCTTCCGCCTTTTGTTCTTGCCATGTTCTCCTTTATGTAGTAACACCAAAGATAAGCTTGATTTCTTCAAATTCCAATAAGACCCAAATCAATTTAGGATAGTTGAATTTTGCCTTGTATCCTAAAAATCGATTCAAACTTTGATGATGTTGGTGTTTTAATTGCTTGTTGTTGGTAAAGGAGTGATTTGTTTGAGTTTTGAGGGAGTTTGGAATTAATTTGGGTGAATTTGGTTGAGAAATTTGATTTTTGTGGATGGAGGAATTGAGGGTTTTGAGGGTTTTAGAGATGTGTTTGTGTTATGAATTTGTAAAATGAATTGGGAAATGTGGGGTTTTAATCCCGTTGGTTTTGAATTTCAGGGGGGAGACGAGCGGATTCTCCACGGGACGCTCGGATTCTGCAGTGCTGGGACGAGCGTCTTCTGAGGAAGACGAGCGTCTTTTTGAAGGAGGACGAGCGGATTGCTGTGAAGACGCTCAGATTCCTTGTCAGGGAGAAATCCCAAATTTTACCAGCAGAAGGACGAGCGGATTCTTCACGGGACGAGCGTCCTGACTGAGACGAGCGGATTCTCTATGGGACGCTCAAATTCTCAGTCAGACCAAAAATTTCTTTTTCCAGCTCTCTCAGGACGAGCGTCTTCTCAAAAGGAGGCTCGAATTGTCTTCAGGACGAGCGGATTCCTGTCGGGCCGCTCGGATTTTCCTTCTACCACACGAATTCAGTTCCATCCGTGGGTACTTCATAACTCGTGTCATTTACTCTTCATTCCTTTGGTCTTCATTGTGGGGGCACTACGAAGGCTTGGATAGCCTAGGCAATTGCTATCCCCACACTATGTCAAAACACTACACATCAATAATCACATAAGTCCCTCCCTCACTTTCTCTCGAAATAATGAAAATCTTGATCAAGGCATAAAAATATAAATCCAAAATTGACAAAAATGCAATACAATAAGCAAAATGCAAGTTAAGGGGTTAGAATATTTACAAATGGTGGTTTAGGGAGGACTCCACCAAACTCTCATCCATAAGTGAGATGTCAAGGGGGCATAGCCAAGGTGTTGTTGATGTTGCTCAACACCTTGAAGAAGTAGTCGAAAGCTTGTTCATTGTCATGATAAAGGTCCTCAATAGACCTTTGCACACGGTGTTCTTCATGGTGGTCTTGGGTCATAGCATTACCGATATAGGGATTGAATATCCCTTCAAACTCATCATCCCATAGACCCCATACGTCATCTACTTGTTCCCCAATAATATCACGATTTGATGAGAATAACTCCTCTTTCTTCTTGTCATTATGGTCAATAAGGCCTTCCTCTCCTCTTGTCATGAGCGGTGGTGAGCTATTCAAGCTCTCATTCTTGTTGAAACATTCTTGCTCTTTGGACGAAGCATCTTGGAGATTACCCATTTTCTTCTCCCATATAGGTGGTGATTCTTTACCCATAGCCTTTTCTTTGCATTGAGATGTGTAGATACCCAGTATCTGCTGAGACTCCAACAAACACACGATGATTATCGGACTACAACATGTTTTGGGATCGCGGCGTTTGATCAACAGTTTGTGTACAACTCTACGTCGGAAAACTTAAAAAACGATTTCAAAAACAAAACATTTCAAAACATTTCAAAAATACCTGGAGTGTTTAATGCACGGCGACGGGGTCGCAACGACACTAACTAGAGTCAAAACCGACACTGGACCAATAACCGACTCAAAAATTCAAATCCCGACTCCAACAACGAGTCAAACCGAGTCAAACACAAAAACCAAAAATATCTCAAACCTTCTATACTAAGTTTTCCCGGATTCATGTTGGTCAAGTACCAAACATGTGACTACAAAACCTAGGATAGAACAAATCATGATTGTGTTTGTTGTGATAGTGACAACACAACTCGAAGTGCCGCGACGTGGCTCGCGCCTCTTTGAGCAGCCCAGGTGGCCACGTCGCTCAAAACTCACACAACCACTCATTCTCCTATAAATACCCCTCAAATGCCACCCATTTGAGACCTACGCGAGCGTCCGCCCCCTCTTTTCTCCCTTAAAATTATCGACTCGACTTCTTAAGTCACAATCCGACGCGTATTTACGACCTACCGATCGTAAACACGAGCCTTACACATTGTTTGGTACCGTCATCGTGCATTAAATCACTTGTCCGACCACTTTGACCACTACACCATCACTAAACATTTAAAACACTATTTTTACTTACCAAAACGGTTTTAAACCGAGTTTTTTCCGATCAAACGAGTTGTTACACTTACGTCGGTCACTCGCCATAACCAAACATGTAAGTATGAGGGTGTAAAAATCCTCTTTTATTATGTTTTCATTTGTTTCATGACTCTAACATGCTAAAACATGCATAACATGAACCAAAACATGGGATAAACGAGCCAAAACCGATTTTTGGTCTGAGGCAGAAGCCCCTTAGGTCGCCAAATGGCTCGCGCCTAAATGGGGTACTCAGACCAGAGATCAACCGTGTTTGTTCTCGTCATTTCCCTTAATCCATTTTTCATATTTATAATCGGTTTTTACCATTTCAAGTATTTTCGAAACCTTTTTGTTTCATTTCACATGTTTTAACCATAAAACATTTTTCACCCTTGGTTCTTCATACCATGACGGTTAAATCCGTGTTTCGGTGATAATATTTGGTTAATGACATTTAAAAGGTATTTTAAAGCCTTTTATTTCATTTCTTTACATTTTCCAAACAAACACATTAGTCACCAACACAAAGTCATCCTTGGTTCTACATACCATGCCGGATTTTAACCCGGGTACGATGATGAGTATCGACTAATTACATTCAAAACGGACTTAAAACAATTAGTCCATAATCATTTTCAAAACTATTCATGCCAAGTTTGTCAAATCGAACCCGACACCGAATATTATCAAATAATGATGATTATTCGAGTCTAGTTCTTCAAATCAACAAATGTGGTCTAAACGACCCTTTCAAAACCAAACCGGGTTCAAAAACCCATTTTTAACACGTTTTATAACGTTTTCTAAACAGTCAGAACACGGCATACAACCGTTAGCTAACCCGCGCCTCAAGCAGGCCTTTTCTTTCTCATTTTCAAAACCAGAGGGAGGCCCCTTACACCGCCGGCTGGCTCCGCCTCTTATAGCCGTGCAGTACAGGGCTGTTCCTTCCAAAGATTAGTCTAGGACGATCCCGACTCCGGTTAACCCGGATATAGGACGGATCAGATGACTATTCGATTATTCAAAACCACATTTGCAAAATGCCTTACTAAGACAAATGGATCATGTTATGCACCCTAAACCTAATACGGTAAATGGATGTTTAATTTCCGTCTTGCATGCAAATCAACCATTAATCCAACTCGACATCTTATACTTGATACTTGGATTAAATCAACCAACTTAGAAAGCTCACACATGTTAGGTTTAAATCATTGGATGCGCATTCATGCATTTAAACCGTTTTATCAACCTTTGCATTCAACCAACCAAGATCGATCAGTAGAGGCCGCTAAACGCGGCCGGGATTGGGTGTCTGATTAAAGGGCTTCCCAATACGTACCTTCACCTCTTACTCAGAAACTTTGGATAGTGGACGACCTTATCCAGGGCGTACGAGATTCATTCTAGAGATAGGGTGCTAAAGAGGGACGATTTCCTTATCTTTAGTACCTATGTCAAAACGCTGCTTTGTGCTTCGGTTTGACCGAGGTATAAAGTGGAATTCGAACGGGTTCCAGGCATCCCACAAATGCTTGGTGGCGACTCCGAACATCTCTAATCGTCTCGAGACCCTTACCGAGACGAAACCAGCCGATCTAAAACGATCCGGTCGAAGGCATCTTTACGCCGCCGAGCGTGGCTTTCAAAAGACCGCTGCATGTCCACAGATCGACTGGGCTTGCAGGTGGCCCGCGACTACGGATCGGTAGGCGGCCCAAAAATCCGCGGACCGAGACGTGGCCCATGACCACAGATTGGCGACTCCGCTGGGGAAAACTAGGACACTTACGTCTTTGTGATCCCTAGATGGTGAGACTCGAACGAGGTCTTGGTTGGAATGCATTAATTGATATTACGGTCACGGTCGGGTTCCTTGTCCGGGCCCACAACCTAACCCTTTTTGACCAATTGGCTCGTCCCGTCGGCGTGAGTTTTCATCCCGCGTTTGAATCCCGATTGAGTCAAGCATACCATTGACGTTACACATTTCTGTTTCGTCAAAGAGCTTTCATCACTTTCGAGCACGAGGCTAGGGCACCCTCCTTACACATTTTGTTTGGATTGGTATCCCTCTCGCAAATCGGGGTTTGATTGCTTGGTGTGTAACCCACCCTTTTAAACCAAAACTCGTGTCAGCATAATGCATAATATAATGAAATTGTGAGTGCTTATGTGCTACTTGATCATAAGTCATTCCGTGTCATTTTCAAATCACCCTTTTTGCGCCGTTATAATGGCCATTTCAAACCTCGGTCTTTCGCCGACCGATGCACGCCTTTCTAGGCCGTCGTAATGACGATTTTCAAACCCGGTTTTGTATAACCATTTCAACACGCCTTTCTAGGCCGTCGTAATAACGATTTTCAAACCCAGTTTTGTATAACCATTTCAACACGCCTTTCTAGGCCGTCGTAATGATGATTTTCAAACCCGGTTTTGTATAACCATTTCAACACGCCTTTCTAGGCCGTCGTAATGTTGATTTTCAAACCCGGTTTTGTATAGCCATTTCAAATCACCTTTCTACGCCGTTATAATCGCCGCGTTTAGACACGGATTTTAACCCGTTTCGCGCCGACAATGGCTCTTTCAAAACCCGAGAAAAGCACACACCCTTTTCTCGAGACACTTTCGAGATCCCGAGGACCATACACCGTCCCCGAGACCTTTTCAAACATTTCAAACTCGATTTTCAAAACATACAATTTTGAATTTCAAAACTGTCTTGGGAAGCAACACACTGTTTTCCGAGCCGACTCAAACTCAAACCGTCTTTTGCAAATAAACTTAAGACAACCCTTTTCAGTTGATCGACTTGCGGAGATTTCTATCTTCGGAAGCCTCCCATTAAAGCGACAAATGAATCTTTTTAAAATTTTCTATTTTCGAAAACTTCAGTCCACCATTCCATTTCCGCCTCGTGTCTATCGAGTCAAAGCAAACGGACTTATGGGTCTTTACTTATGAGTCGTCTCACCACGAGACCCGTCCAATGGCGTCGCGCCATCATGATTGGACTCGCGTCAATGGTTCGGTCAAACACCGTCACGTCATAAATCGAGTCAGCACCGAGGGACCACATACGGTCACCCCGTCTTGTTGAGTCGATCTTTGTCTCGTCCTCCGTGTTGTCTGCGTTCAGTCTTGGAATCGTGTCGGATTGAGTTATAATGTGAGCCGTTTTTCTGCCTCAGAGCCATGGCCCCGTCTTCAACTTCGTCTGTCAACCACAACAACAATGATAACAACAGAGATGTCACAACTGATCAGCTAGCCAGCCTGCTTACCGCTCTTAAGGTCACATTGGATCGCGTCGAGACCCGTATCGACGCCCTGGAGAACAAGGAAATTGGGGAACATAATACCCCACCTCTGACTGAAACTGAGAAGAGGCTGAAGCTCCTGGAGGAACATCTCCTAGCCAGGGGTAACAATATCCACCTTGAAAATAACCGAAGGTTCGAACCTGTTGGGGACCAGTTATCTGACAACTTCACCCTGACAGATGTGCCTAAGTTCAAGGGAGTGGAGGACCCACTCAACCACATCCGTGCTTTCAAAGACTACATGGCCATTAAGGGGGTCAAACAGGAGCTTTTCACCAGGATCTTCCCATCCTCTTTGGAGCCGATTCCTCGCCAATGGTACTACTACTTGGACCCGAAACACCTTACCACCTGGGATGAGATCGCAGTTGAATTTGCCAAACAGTATGCCGATAATGTCGAGATCCAGGCCAACACCCGTACTCTCGAGGTGCTAACCCAAAACGACAAGGAAGGATTCACTGAGTTCCTAACCCGTTGGAGGAGGGTGAGTACTCAGTTGGTCAGTAATCCGAGTGAATCAACTCTGGTGGAAAAATTTGTCAACAACCTCCGCCCGGTTTATGCCAACCTACTGATGTATCAGAATATCAAAACTTTTCAAGATCTGCAGATTCTGGGGACACGTATTGAGGACGACCTCCGAAAGGGTGTCCTAGCAAAGACCACTGGCAGGGGTTATCAAGGATCCACCTCAACCGGATCTCGCCCTTACGGTCAGACAAACAAGATTGATGATGTTAACCTCGTCGAACCATCTGCCAAGAAAATCGAACGCCCCGCAGATCGTTCACCAACATAGGGTCAACTTATGCAAGTGCCCTGAAAAGGCTCATGGACCAAGGGAAGCTACAACCGATCGGGCCCACCCCGGACCCGTCCGACGCCAAGAAGTCCCGATTTTGGAACCCCAACGCCTACTGCCAGTATCATCGAGGGAAAGGGCATGATACCGAAAATTGCTTCAAACTCAAGCACCTCATTCAAGACATGATTGAGAAGGGAGATTTGCCTATACCCCCACCAACTAAGCCGAACAACAAAACGAATCCCCTGGGAATTCATGCCATCTCTGACGATGAGCCGACCCTAGACTGCTCTCATCTCATCTTGCCGATTGACGACGAGGTGAATGTTCTGGAAAAGGATCCTTCAGACGGAGTATTCGTGTTCAGTGCTGCCACTATGCTCACTATGTTTCAGCAAGTTGAAGAGGCCATAGCCAGCCTCTCTGAGAGAATCACCCGATTCGACGACGCCTACCGTCGGCTCATCTTCAATCCCCCGGCACCACGTCCGAGGGAGAATTCCCCAAGCATTCAAAATTACCCACCCCAGGATGGATTGCTCCCGCGACCATTCTGGCATAGGCCTCACGAAAATAACCACCCTCAAAATAACCACCTTCAAAATAACTACCCTCAAAATAACTACCCCCACAAAAATCGCCCTCACAAAAATATTCCCCACAAGAACTACCCACCGAGAAATACCCCTCCAAGGTATCCTCGAGACCCTGAAATTAACGGCATATGGCAGGATGATGTTGAGGATGTCTATGTCATCCCGAGGAAGGAAAAGCGGACGAAGGAAATCGGACATCTCACCCGGTCCGGACGTCCCTATCAGAATCCGAACAATCCAGCAGTCATTCCAACAACGAATGACCAAATCGTCCCAGAGGTGGACACTCAATCAAAGGCTCCTGAGAACTCAATCCTAAAACAGCTCCGGAAAGCAAAAGCCGAAATCTAAATCTGGCAACTGATCGCAACGTCTTTTGAGCACCGACAGGCCTTACTGCAGGCCTTGGGAAAATTAATCGTGCCCTCCACCTCTTCCCCAGAAGAAATAGTGGCACACATGACAAAGGACGCCCCTGATCTGAGTAACCCTATCGTCTTCTCCGACGAGGACATCCCCCTGTTCGGAGCCAATCATAACCTAGCCTTGTACATCACCGTACAATGCCTCCAAAAGAATATACCAATGGTCCTCGTGGATGACGGTTCCGCCGTGAATGTCATTCCTCTCAAAACTGCCCACAGGCTAGGTATCAAGGAATCTGATTTAATCCCAACGAATCAAGGAGTACGCGCCTACGACGGCACTCGTCGCAAGGTCGCTGGGCTAGTCACTTTGACCGTCGCAACCGGGCCATTAGAAAGACAAACCAGTTTTCAAGTGGTCGACATCGACGCATCCTTCAACATGCTCCTGGGACGTCCCTGGATTCACGCCGTCAAGGCGGTCACATCAACGCTCCACCAAAAGATCAGGGTCCCCTTCAACGGGAAAACGATCACGATCCCCGCTTCCCCAATCAAAGCAGTTATGAGAAGAGGGGTAGCCTCCCAAGCCATTGAGGAGGACGACAACGAAATGTGGGGTTTCCAAGCTGTAAACGCCATAACTGATGAATCGGCAACCTCTGATGGTGACCCGTTCACCAACCTCACGATCAACCGTATCATGATGCGTCAGGGTTATTTCCCGGATTTGCCGCTCAATCCACTAAAGGACCCATTGCCTCCCTTGAAACAGGCTAGGGTCCCCAACATTCCCTTTGGGCTGGGGTACGAACCTACCAATGAAGATATCCAGGAGATGAACCTCCTAGTCCGAAAACGCAAGAAGCACGGAGTCATCCTCCGTCCATACCACCTAACCCTCAACGGATACTTTGTCCCCGAGGGAGAGTCTGAACTCTACCATGGCTTTCCGAAGCCAATCTATGACTCTGTGGCCAGGGCTAGATACCCGGGAGTGGAAGTCTTCCAGGACTGCTACTTTATTCCCGAAAACATCGAAGCTGCATCAACTGAGTCCAAACCGTCACCATGCCTCGACGGACAAGCTGTCACACTACTCTTTGGGGAAGATAACGTCAAACGCCTCGACTATGAGGACATCATCAACATCGCCCTGAAAGACAATCAATTTGATCCAAACGCCCTGATCTCCGATACTGACCCGGAGAAAGCTACCCAGGGCTGGAGGAAGACCATCAAGTGGACCGATCGCCAAGGCCGCTTTCTCAAGATAACAACTGGAGAAGGCCCTATGTTCAAGGAGGGAAGTGAAGAAGGATCTGATTCTGAGTCTGAGTCGGAGTCAGAGTCTGTCGTAGCTCCTGACGCTCCTGATGTCCCAGTCAAGGTCCCCTTCCAACTGTTTTATCACAAAGTCGTGGCTGATTCAGAGGCTGAGTCTACTATGGTCACCCCCACTCCCATGAATGGTGACAACCTGGAGCCTGTTCCAGGGGCCACTTCTTCTGTTGTGTCGCCTCTGCCTGACCACGAGATGTCTATCCTCTCCGAGCTTTTCGCTCATGTCAACTTAATGAACGCTAAATTTGCTTATGACTCGTCTCAATTTAACTGCAATGCGATTTTGAATGATTATGAGGAATTTGACTTGAGTGACTACCCACCTCACTTAGCCAAAGAACTTGACAAACGGGAAACCAGAACCCCCATCATTGAGGAAACCGAGCCTATTAACGTAGGGACCGACAATACACCTCAAGAACTTAGGGTAGGGACAACCCTGGACCCCTCGGAGAGACAAAAGTTCATTGACCTCCTCCACGAATACAAGGACGTATTCGCCTGGTCTTACAGAGACATGCCTGGGATTGACAGAGAAATTGCAGAGCACCGGATACCCATCAAACCCGGGGCTAAACCTGTGAAACTGAAGCTACGTCGGATGCGTCCTGAATGGGCCCTAAAAATCAAGGAAGAAGTGGACAAACAGTTCAAGGCTGGGTTCATCAAAGTGTCTGAATACTCTGACTGGGTGGCCAACATTGTGCCGGTACCAAAGAAAGACGGAAGAATTCGGGTTTGCGTCGACTTCAGGGATTTGAACAAGGCAAGTCCGAAAGACAACTTCCCTTTGCCGCATGTTGACATTCTGGTAGACAACACCGCCGAGCATGCTCTCCTATCATTCATGGACGGGTATGCTGGGTACAACCAGATTAAAATGGCTGAGGAAGACATGCACAAAACTGCGTTCACTACGCAGTGGGGTACATATTGCTACACGGTCATGCCTTTCGGCCTCATCAACGCCGGAGCAACCTATCAAAGAACCGCTACCACTCTCCTACATGATATGATGCACAAGGAGGTAGAGGTATATGTCGATAACATGATCGTCAAATCAAAAGAACGGGACGGCCACATCAATGCCCTCCGGAAATTCTTCGCTTGTCTGCGGAAGTATAACATGAGACTAAATCCTCAGAAGTGTGCATTCGGGGTCACCTCCGGAAAACTCTTGGGACATGTCGTCAGCAAAAGAGGCATTGAGATTGATCCAACCAAAATCAAAGCCCTTCAACAAATGTCTCGGCCTAGGAACGAGAAGGAGATTCGGGGATTTCTCGGTCAGGTCCAATACATCAGCCGGTTCATTGCCAAACTCACTATGATTTGTGAACCAATATTCAAGAAGCTTCATGCCTCCGATCACACCGATTGGGACGACGACTGTCAGAAGGCATTCGACAGGATAAAGGAAATCCTATCCAAACCTCCGGTCCTCATGCCACCTCAACCAGGGATTCCTCTATCCCTATACCTGACTGTTACCAACACATCCATGGGAGCAATGTTAGCACAAACAGTTGGCAATGAGGAGCGAGCCATCTACTACATCAGCAAAAAGTTCATTGAGTACGAGACGAGGTATACCCAACTGGAAAAGACATGCCTCGCCCTAGTATGGTCAACAAAGAAGCTGCGGCATTACATGCTCAGCTACTCGGTCCACATCTACTCCAAGATGGACCCGGTTAAATACATCTTCGAAAAACCCGTACTAAACGGAAGGCTGTCTAGATGGACACCCATGCTGTCCGAGTTTGATCTCAAGTTTGTACCCCTCAAGGTTATCAAGGGAAGAGCAGTTACCGATTTCCTAGCAGAAAATCCCGTCAACGAGGATCCAACGACCGACACATGGTCACTTCCTGACGAAGACATCCTTTGTGCCGACTCCGACGCGTGGGACCTATACTTTGATGGTGCATCTAATCTGAGAGGCTTCGGGGTAGTAATCCTTCTAATATCACCAGAGGGAGTCATGTTCCGATCTCGGTCAAGCTAGACTTCGCCGTCACCAACAATGCCGCTGAATATGAAGCATGTCTCATCGGCCCACAAGTAGCCATCACACTTGGCATCAAAAGACTGAGGGTCCATGGCGATTCCTCACTCATCATCAATCAGGTATCCGGATCATGGAAAATCCGATCTGACAGCTTAGCTCCCTACCGAGCAAAAATCAATCAAGAGGCCGAGTTCTTCGACCAAGTCGACTACTTCCACTTGCCGCGAGAGGAAAATCAATTTGCTGATGCCTTGGCAAAACTTGCCGCGCTCGTCAACATACCTGACGACATGACATCGATGCCCCTATGTGTCGAGAGAAGGAGCGAGCCAGCTCACATTTGTGCCATTATCGACGACGAGGAAAGCCATGATGAACCTTGGTACCAAGCAATCCTCAATTAAAAAACCAAAAACGAATTTCCTCCCAACTCTGATCAAAGAGGACAAAGAGCCATCCGTTTACTTACATCAAAATTCGTGATAAACCAAAATCAACTCTACAAAAGAACACCCCAAGGATTCTCCTCCTTTGTATTGACCATCACAAAGCCAAGAAAGTCATGGGAGAGGTTCACAACGGAGAATGTGGCCCTCACATGAGTGCAATGATGCTTACACGGAAAATCATGCGCCTAGGTTACTACTGGACAACCATGGAAGCCGATTGCCGTAACTACGTCAAACATTGCCACAATTGCCAAATCTTCGCCAACATACAACATATACCACCATCCCTTTTATACACCATGACATCACCCTGGCCATTCTCAACCTGGGGCATTGACATCATCGGGAAAGTCAACTCGATAGGCACCAAGGGGCATTGCTTCGTCCTCGTCGCCATCGACTACTTCCCCAAATGGATAGAAGCACGGTCATATGCAGTCTTAACCGCCAAACAAGTGGCAAAGTTCATTCAAAACAACATCATCTGCCGATATGGGGTACCCCATGAAATCATCAGCGATCAAGGCTCTCACTTCCGGGCAGAAACTCAGGCTTTGCTGGACAAATACAAAATCAAACGACATCGATCATCCCCCTACCGTCCCCAAACCAACGGAGCGGTGGAGGCAGCGAACAAAACTCTTGTCACCATTATCAATAAAATGCAAGACAACTACCGCGATTGGCCGAGCAAACTCCCATTCGCACTCTGGGGATACCGAACCTCCATTCGAACACCGACAGGAGCCACACCCTTCTACCTAGCATACGGTATGGAGGCGGTTCAACCGGTAGAGTTAGAGGTCCCATCTCTACGCATCCTACTAGAGAGTCAAGTCCCTGAGGCGGAATCGACCCGTCGAAGGTATGAACAACTCACTCTTCTAGACGAACGGCGACTCAACGCCTTGCACAACCTCCAACTATACCAACGACGTATACAACGGGCATTCAACAAGAAAGTCAAACCCAGAAACATCCAGGAGGGCGACTTGGTCCTCAAGTCAGTTCGAGCAGCATTACCCGTCGATCCGAGGGGAAAATTCAAAACCAACTAGGTCGGGCCATACCTGGTCAAGAAAATACTTTCGGGGGGCGCAGTGAGACTGAGTGACCTAGACGGGGAAGACTTTACAAACCCGACCAACCTAGACCAACTCAAGAAATACTACCCTTGAACCCTATCAACCAACAACCTAGCCTAGTTTTGCAACTAGCAACCACCTCAACCCTTTTCAAGTCAAGTTCCTCAACGCGTTCTGATTTGAAATTGCATGTTTTATCGAGTCTAAGCTGCGGCACCTTGCCCGTTTCGAATGTCCTTTGATCCGTCAAAGGCAACGTCCATTTGTACTACAAAAACAAACCCTCCTGAACTACGAGCATGGTTTGATTTCACCCCTTTCAGGTGAATACGTAGGCAGTCCCTCTTATGCCTGAGGGATACAACCACAAAACCCAATTCAAATTCACAAAACATTTCGAACTACGATCATGGTTTGATTTCACCTCCTCAGGTGGATACGTAGGCAGTCCTTTCTTACACAAGGAGGATACAACCATTCCCACAATCAAATACAACCATTCCCCACATACAAAAAAAAAACATCATCCCCATCAAAAGAGAAAAGAGAAAACCATTCCCTTCCCCACAAAATACAAAAATGAGCCTTTCTCCCTTTCCACAAAATACCACTTTCCCAAGTGCAAATGTTTAGGACGATTCAAATCGAATTGCCTTCACAAAACGGATGGAAGAAACAAGCGTTCACAATTTTCGACACGGGCAATCCTCTTATTTAATTAATAATGGGAGGGATTACAGTTTCAACAACAAATAAAGCTCGACGAGTCTACAACTTGTCAAAGCTAAGGTGTCAACTAACACACCTCACATAATAAAACTAGCACAAAGCACACATAACTAGCTAGTACAACATAATAAAAAACTCACAACAATAATACAACGTAATAATAAAGTGGGTAATGGAGGTCTTCACTCTTCCATTCTACCCTTGCCTTTTCCTTCGGGGTACATCTTCCCCTTGTTCTTCTTGTTGGCCCGCCTAGCATGGACTTCTTCCTCGGAACGGATCCTAAACGGATCTAAGATGGCGACGGCCTCCGGTCTAGCACAAGACCCCATATTCGACCCAAGACGAGCCAATGCACGGCTCACCATATTCTTGGTGCCGAAACTCCTCCTTTTCGGTGGTCTCATCACATCGGGGGTAGCTCCATCAACATACTCCTCAAAGAAGGCACGGTTGGCCTTGCCAACCTCTTGATACTTCAAGTCGACGACCTCGTCCTTACGGAATTTGGATCTTTCCTCCAAGGACGGAGCTCGTGACCACTTGACATAAGCGGGAGTTACCCATGTCGTGGCAACGGGGATTGGTACCTCCCAAAGCAGCCGAGTGGCCCACCACCTTTCAAAGAACTCCATAAGCTCGGAGTTCCGGAAAACATTCTCTTGGACAAGAGTATCTTGAGCGGGCACCTTTTGTTGACGCCCCATTTGCCTCATGAGCCATTCTGGATAAATGAAGGAAACAACCTTCAAGCCCACCACCATCAAAGAACGAGGACTAGCACCCGAAGCGGGCAACCCCGTGAAGGACCTCAAGTGCCACCACGGCACCACCCAACGGATATGAGGACCAACCTCCTCCGCCAATCTTGCGGCCCAATAGGCCTCGGTGGAAGCAAAACTATCCGGGTACAATTTCTTCCTCATGGTAAGATGACGAAAGGAGTAAGAAGAAGGATTAACCGGAGGCTCTACATACCTTAGCCTCTCCAATAGCCACACTTGGAGGATCCTTGGCGATCCGAAAGAGGGAGCTTCTCCACAAGAGCCTTCCTTGTCCACAGCTTGGATAATCTCTCCAAGCACCAACCATGATGGATCCCTACCGTGCTCCATTTGCTCGATTACATGGATAAGGGTCATGCTACCATGGCATCTTGGCCCCTCCTTCTTCAAGACATCAACAAAGAGGTACACATGGACAAGGCAAAATGCAAGAGCCCTTCTCCTAGCCACCTCCGAGACATTAGCATCTAACCGATTTGAAAAGATGTTGATAAGAGCCAACATATCCACACCATGGGGGGCAAGAAGAAAGTTTACTTGACTTGTCGACAAGCCCAACATAGAACGGAATTTCTCCTTGTAGCACAACCGAGTCGGAGGAAGCACCGGAGCACAACCCGGCCACCCACCAATGACTCCAACTTCTTCGGCAAGAGGACAAATCTCGCCTTTCGGGAAAACGAAAACATGATGTTTCGAATCCCAAAACCGAGAACATGCTTCAAGAAACGAAGGTTGCACCTTGACTTGACAAAGCACCAACAATTGACCAACTCCCATGCAATCGAGTTGATATTTTTCGGGAGGCGACAAATCCCGACACCATTGTCGCAATGCGTTCTCAAAAGCATCCATGAAATATTTTTGTGGAAGAAGAAGAGGTTTGGTAGAGATGTTTTTGTGTTTCGGATGATGAAACAATGAAGCGCAAACGTCCCTATTTATACAAAATGATCAGCGCATTTTTCAGAAAAAGAGGAGAGCCGGCTTCCATCGCCGAGCAGCTCGCGCCTCTTTGAGGCTTCTCCAGGATTCCCGTTGTTGACTTGTCTCTTTCAACATGTGTTTTCTCCTGACACCTCAAACCTCCCGCCAGGAACCTCGCGCCTCTTCGGGATGATTCAGGAAATTTTGTGTTTCTTCATACTCACATTTCCTTGTTTTCGCGTTTTACGAAATCCGACACGGTTTCCATGACGCAGCTTTAAACATACGGATTTTTCTTTCTTTTTTTAAAAGGGGGAAGGGCTAGTCGCCCCGATCCGCGATGGATCATTTCCATGTCAGTCGAAATTCCGAAAATTTTTCGCTTTTTCGCAAAACAACAATCAAAATCGAAAATTGATAACACGACATCAATTTTCCTCCAAAATTCAAGCGCTCACAAATTCGAGTCTTGACCTCAAAAAGCAAATGTACTCGCAAAAATCCTTTTCTAAAATTCTTTCCTGACGGTTTGAGTTTGAATTTTTTTCGAGTCAATTTTCAAAAATTTTGATGCAATTTAATTCGCGACACGAGTTAAGTACTCAAATTTCCAAATCAATTCCTTTTGAATTCCGAACGTGACGACTCGTCACGGAATTTTCAAAATTCATTTCAAAATTTCAAAATTTTAACTTCAAGTCATCTTGGTTAATTTTGATTTTCAAACAAATGCTTTACGTGATTTTCAATCAAGTGTTTTTACGTGTTTACTTTCATGCGTATATGCTATCTGTTGCCTGTTTTCTACACTAACGATGCAGGAACTGGTGCAAAGCAAAGGAGAATCAATAGCCGAAAGCGCTCCTCCGAAACACAACACAAAAAAAGCCAAAAATCACAAAATAAACCACAATCCAAAATAACATATATACAAACCGCCTCACGCAAAATGTAAATATGTACAGACAAGAGTCCAAGACACGGACAAACTACAACAACTACTCGACGTCTCCCGTCGGACCAGTCCTGGTCTCACTAGGAGTCGCTGCCAACGCAGACACCACCACCAGCTCAGACTCCCTCTCCGGGGAACTCTCCAGCGTCTCACGCTCCATCTCGACGTGAAGCTCCTCCGCTGCAGCCAACTGAGCCTTCAGAGAGGCAATCTCCGCGTCTCGACTCCGCAGCTCGTCCTCATGACGCCTCAAGTCCTGGTCCCGACGGATGATCCCCAGCTCCTGGCCCGCGATCGTCGACCTGGCTTCCTCCAATTCAGCACGGACCGGAGAAAGCTCCGCCGGATCCGCTGTGCCCTGCCAAACACAATAATAGATCCTCAAGATCTAAAAACGTGAAATACAACACCAAATATACAAAAACAACACACAAAACGTACCTGAGAAAGCCGAGCCTCCCTCGTAGCCAGGTCACCAGCAAGCGCCCTCCAGCGGTTAGCCATCCGCCACAAGTTCTGGTGACTAACAATCGTCACCTACAAAACAAAAATGTCCTTCAGAACAATGAAAGGCAAAGTATAATTGGAGAAAGTGTTCAAGTCAGGAACTCACCCTCAGAACAGTCAACCTCCACTCCATGCCGGCATCGGCCACCTCCGCCACCGCGGGCTCCGGTAAGCGCAACTGAAGCTCCTCGCCACCCGGCCCCAAAAAAGTGGTCTCCGTCGGGAAAGCTGGGGGCTGAGTCCTCAGCAGCGGGTCGACTCCCTGCCATTCGGATCCACGTCAAAAATGACCCACCCTCCTATCAAGGGAGGCAATAAAAACAAAGAAAGGAGGAAAACATACCTCGATCGGGTACCAAGCAAGTCTCGACAACCGGAAGGTGTCGTAGTCGGCGTCCCACAACAACAGCTCCTCACCTCCCCGACCGTGAAGGTGCTCCTCAACCTCATCAGGAGTCGACTCCTGGAACAACACCCCAGGCGGGTCAACTGGCACGACGAAAGTCTCGGTAAAGCACTGGCGAACTAGACGCTCGCCTAAGTACCAAACCGGCTTAATCGCCGTCTCCAAGTACAGACGCAGAGAGCTGCGAGGCCGCAAACGCTCCCTGATGGCAGTCGGCACACCCGTGTAGTGCTCCCAAGGCCGCCCAACAAACTGCATTCGGAACAAAGCTACTTAGTTAACTGGGGGCTTCCTAAGCTACCTAATAATCCTATCTATATCTACTTCTATAAAGGAGAAGGGAAAGAAAGCAGAAACTTACATCAGCAACCCGAAGCTTGTTCACGCGACGCCTGCAGTCCTCGTAAGTCGACTTAGTCGACTTCTTCCGACCCACCGTCCAACCCCTCACAGCAGGGTAAGCCGAGGGAACACCGTCTGTAGTACCCGGACGCAGAGGAGTGAAGTAAGCATACAACCAAGCCTGTAATCAAACACAGCAAACACAAATTAGCCAATTTCTCAAATATTGCCAAAATCAAAATAAAAAAAACTACCACAAAAAAATGCTCGTACCTCAAAGATGAGGCCGGGACCAACCAGATCAGGAGCACTACCCGCTCCCACTGTCTCCGGACGCACCGCCGCGTGCAAGTACCGGGTGAAACTCGCCAAACCCGGTGTAACCCAGTCAAACCGACCCAAAGCGTCAAGGTCGGCAAGAAGAGGAAGCACCTTGGTCGACAAGCGCTCGCCCTTGTCGCCAAAGTACGTGGCACCCAAGAAGTACCACAACCACAGCCGCGCCTCCTTCGCGTCGGCCACAACCTCTGCCTCCGGGCTCGCCAACGGCGCCGGGGCAACACCTGCCACCCTCTCAGTGAAGTGGTCCTTCACGTAGGAACTCGCAATCAGGTACGGGGTAACGTCGGAAGGCTCCGGCAAAGCAGTACCGATCAAAGCAGTGACCGCAGGAGAGGACACCCTCTCCGGTGTCGCGGTAAACTCAATGGGCACCTCACCGCAGGGAAGGCCGGATACCATGGCGAAGTCCTCTAAAGTCACGCCGACCTCCCCAAACTCCATGTGGAACGACGACGTCGTGTCCCAGTACCGATCCAACATGGCGCGGATCAAACACAAGTTCGCCCTAATCGAGGACCTGTGAATGTCCCGCCAAGCAGCCACTAATGGCCCAAACGCCGACCTCTCTATCAATGCCCTCGACCAGGCTCGGAGAACGTCGTAAAGACCCAAGCAGGTAGAGTAGCCCGAGAAAGTCCTCATGGTGCCGATCTCCTGAAATCAAAAACAGACAACGTCAGAATGCCTATTTTAGGCCAGACGCTTCAAAAATGACAAAATTCAACCGGGGAATGCGACTCACCATGCCCTCGTGAGCACGGTAGGAAAGGTGTCGGTCCAGTCGAAGCAACAACTGGCTACCGTCGAAACCCTCGGCCCACTCTGGCGCCGCCCGTAAAAGCAACCCCCGCGGGGCCGTGACCCGCTTAGCTCTCCAGCTCGCGACGTCAGCGTCGTCCTCAGCTGTCTCCGTTCTCCGCCTCTTATGGCCGCGAGACTCAACGTGGTGGATAGGGCCCAACTCAACAACCCTGTTGACATCCCCCAACGTCCGCCTAGTCGCCCGAGGACGTCGCTCCCTCGAAGAAACCCTCCTCCCAGAGGTACTCGCCTCAGCCCCAGTCTGAGCTCTACCAGCACTAACAGCCCCAACAACGGGCTCCGCACGCTCCTCGACGGCCCCTAAGGCCCTAGCAGTCTGCTCAGGAGGACTCTCCTCCTCAGTAACGTCCTCCACAACCACGGCGGGCGTGCTAACCGGAGTACTAATCGGGCCCGACTCGAACAACTCCTCAAGAGTCGCAGCCATGAACTCGGCCTGCTCCGAACACTCTCCTACAAACAAAAACAACGCCAGCCGAAATTTCGGCATTACGACGGCATGAAATGGATAAATCCAAAAAAGAAATAAAACAACCTGCAATACAAAAAACAAGGGGCAATCCCGCCCCAAACCATTCACAAAAAAAACACAAAAACGACTCGCCCCTCTTTTCAAGCAAAAGACGAGTCAAAACCACAAAAACGGCATTTCAAGACCCATACGAGGTCCGCCAACAAGCCAAAATGCATTCCCGACACAATGGGGATTTTTGTACGGCTCAAAAAGGCAATTCATACGCTAATTTGAGCTCAAACCGGTCAAATTTCAAAAACGACCGCAAAAAGGCAAACGTGATTTTATCACGCCTCAAGGTGACCTAAAATACCAATGAGGTCCATTTCAAGGCAAACTGACTCAATTCAAGCCCAAGCAGGCGTTTATTTTGTCAGACGTAAGACCGTCGCAAAAGGCAAAAATCCAATTTTGCCCACAAACATCCAACGAAGGTCCTTAGATGGCAAATACGGGTTTTCCCAACTACAATGCAACCTAGTGGGACCCACTACCCAAGCAAATAAACTTGGCTTTGTGAAGTGAGACGGTTTCTGTGGACAGCGGGGGCCCACGGGGGCGCTTGGGAGAGAAGAGAAACAAGCGTTTGCATTTTTGTATGGAGTCGCCACCAATTTTTATGGGAAATTGGAACCGTTCGAATACCTCGCGTCATGTCAAGACACAAAGTAAAGACATGAACACTAAGCAATCGTTACCCTTAGCATTCTATGTCTAGAATGACTCTCGTGGATGCCAATGAACACGGGTGTTCACAGATATCTGGAGTAAGGGTTGAGGGTACGTATTAGGAAGCTCTTTTGATCGAACACCTAATCCCGCTCACCTCGATAGCGGCCTCTACTAATGATTAGGGAAGTTATTCATACTCAATATATCGTCGGCTATATGCATGCGATGCAACATCCAAGTTTTAATCCTAACATGTGAAGATCAGGCTAAGTCGGTGAACATCTAATTAGCAAACAATTGGGTCGAAGTAGGAATTTAAGTTCAATTACATGTGAAAACATTCAAGCAATAAAAGAAATACAATAATTATAATTTACGATAATGAAAATTACAATAATTACAATGGATTAGGCGATTTATGTCGAAAATACCTTTAAAACGGATAATTTGAGAAAAAGAATAAAAGAAAGAATTAACGAACAAAACAAAAAGTGATAATACGGTTAATAGTTGATTATACGTAAGCTAATTAAACTAAGTCAAGGCAAAAACGGAAGTTCAGGGACAGAATTCAACCCGGAACAGGCGCAGCAGAGCTGCGTCTCTTGGAATAGGCGCAGCAGACGCTGCGTCTGTTCCTGACCTGAATTCTGGCTGTGAAGCCGGAATTGCGTGTTGTTAATATCAATTGGTAAATTTAAAGATCGATTAAATTATTTACTCGGATGGAAGTGATTAATAGGTTATTTACATGTGATTAAGGGGTCATAAAACAATAAAACATGGATGAGACGGATACAAACAAATTAATTACATGGATGAATGATTAATTAGTGACATGGGTGAATGAAATAAACTAAACATGATGCATTGATGACAAATTAATGACGAACAATATAACATACAGATGAAAATTTATCAAAGGATCGAATTCCAGAAATTCAATATGAACGAATTGAATTCCTATAACCCGAATTGAATTTAATGACGAAAACCCGCAAATATTGGATTACGTGGGATTTAAGTCGGATTTAATAATGGATAAAACATGTTAATGATGATGAATAATATACATGTGAAATTAATATACAATCGTGTCAAAGAATTAAGGAACAAATGAAAACAAACAAAGAATTTGAACGAATTACAGAGGACGAAGGAAGAAGAAAGGAAGCAGGAACTGCGGCAGCCTCACGAAGAGGCGCAGCAGGAACTGCGCTCCTTCGAAGAGGCGCAGCAGTTGCTGCGTCCTTTCTCGACGGTTTGTCTACTGGAAATCCGTAAAAAGAGGTTTTAAACAAGGTTTTAGAAATCGGTTTTAATTGGTATTTTCGACATAAACCTTACAATATGATTACACAAATTAAAATACAATAAATAAAAGAGAGATTTACACCCTCAGACTTACATGTTGACGAAACGAGAAGGACTAAGATATCGATTAGTGATGCTCGACGCGAATGCAAAGAAAGTGCCCTCGTAAGAGGAAAACGATTAGATTAATTAAGTTGATTGTTGTGTAGTTGGTCAAATTGGTCGGTCATGCAAACGAGGCTGGTACTCAGAAGGATCCGAGCTTACGTGGTCGAATGTTCAAGCACGTAGACGCCAAAAAGTAAGAACAAAGGTCTAGAATGCAAAGGGAGAAGAGAAGGGCGGACACTCGCGTGAGAAATATGCGGAGCGAATGCTCCTATTTATACTAATCACGTGAAGGAAGTAGGGTTTCGGAGACTCTTTGGAAGTGAATCTCGGAAAGATATGAAAAAGATATGAGAAATACGCAGAAAAGGGCCTGGGAAGAGGCGCAGCAGCCACTGCGTCTCTTGGAAGAGGCGCAGCACCTGCTGCGTCTGTTCCCAAGTGGTTTCCTCCTGCGGAAGAAAGATTTCCGTGTTTAAATTATGGAATAAAGGGATAATTCAGTTTTCCTTAATATTTAATGTGAATATCACGGGAAATTGTTTACCAAAGAATAAAGATTGTGGAATATTTATAAAAATATGGAATAGAAATATCCGGAACATTCCAGAACATTTTGACTCGGGATTTAACAGTTATCAGAAAATGAAGACGGTTTTAGGCCCGGACTCCAAATGTACTCTAATTACTATCAAAACGACCGTATCGGGACGTAGATGACAACTAAGAGGTAGATATTAATATTTGAGCAATCACTTGACGATAATCTTACGAACTGTCACAAATCGTTGCGCGTACCAAACCTGCGGCCCAATCATCACCGGGTGGTTTGCGAGAGGTGCAGAAATGAGGTATCTACAGAGCCCCCACTTTGACTGAGGCTTGGACAAGGCGAAAGTCAAAGTATAGCCATCAGGTCAATCGAAGATTACAACCTGACGACTATGGCGACGCGAGGCGGCTCAAGGGGTCTGAACCAAGGATCTGTCGTCGGGAACATTTTAGAGTCTGTCGACTATCGAGGAGGGTCGTTTAAAGTCCATTAGACTACGTAAGGAAGCTCGCCAGCCATAAGAAGAGACCATACCTGAGACTTCTTCTCGAGATGCTTCCGGAGGTGCGTAGGAGCTAAGGGTAAGCATAGGAGCTAAGGGTAAGACCTAAAAGATATATAAGGATTGTGCTAGGGTGTGGGACCCTAAAGGAAAACATCGACGGGAAGGAGGCCAAATATAAGTTCAACTTAAGGGTAACTAAAGCTTGGGTATAGGAACTCTATCGGTTTGGGAACTTCTGGAGAATGACACCTTTGTCGAACTCCGCGGGGAAATAAGAAATATTGTGAGGAGCAGGACAGAGGCGGGAACTGCCGAGAAAAAACTGCTTGGGTAGTCTTCGAAAAATAATGGCGAATAGCAGGACACAGGCGGGAACTGCTGAGGGAAAACAAAGTCGATCTCCATGTCTTGAGAGGGAAAGTATATCCGCTTACTCTCGCTGGGGACATGATCGGGAATTAATCTCCATGTTATGAGAGGGAAAGTATATCTGCTTACTCTCGCTTATAATGAAGACGTATTGACTTCTGCGAAGGAATAAACGCTCGTTGCGACAAGCAAAGGTCTTGAAAGAAATAAATAATACGCGACAGTCTGCTGCTGGCTTGGAAATGCGGACCGGAACGAAAGAAAATCGTCAAACGAACCAAAAGGATAAAATAGCATCGGGGAAGAGGCGCACCAAAGATGGGCCCACAAATAACGAACTTATAACGAATTTTTGAAAATCCGTATGGAGGGAACACAAGGAAGAGGCGCAGCAAGAGCTGCGTCTCTTGGAAGAGGCGCAGCGCCTGTTGCGTCTATTCCCCAAAGTGTTTCTTCTGCGTAAAAACGCGATAATCAGAGGCTTATGTTCATTATTATTTCGAAACACAAATTACATATTTCTCTCTCAAATCTTCACCATTTCCGCCAAGGTTTGATCCAAAAGCTTGCATTAATCATGACTAATCGAGGTATGTGTCTCATTTTTGCATTAATCGTCTATATTTGCCCAATTTTGAGTCGAAAAAATTAGGGTTTATGACCCAATTGATCGAAAATTTGGGGCTTTTCCCCCAAATGCATTTGCCTTGTCAAATTGACATTAGAAATGGATAATAGGTAATATAAGGAATATAACCATGTATTTGTCTCGAATTTTCGTTGAGTTTTGAGCCTTTGAGTGAAATTTGAGACGGTTTTACAGCTAAACCGTAAATTGCTTCGAAAATAGCCTTAGGATTGCCCATTTGCGATGAAACTTGATATTTGGGATCCTTGAATGATGGGTAAACTTTCTACCATCTCGGAAATTTGGTTTGTGACAACTTTTTCAGGACACTTTTAGGGCATAATCGCTGTTATAACGAAATGCTCCCGAAATTTCGGCTTGAAGCCGGAACTAGGCTTCACATTAGGCTTGACTTGACCCAAGTTACCACATGAGTGATCGGGTTGGTGAGAATATGGCCAAGGATGGCGAGAAAAGAGCGATTTCAGGGCTTCCGAAGGCTCGAAAATCCCTTAACCAAGGCTTGTCGTCACGTGACGCGGCCTAAATTTGCTTTAATGTTGCAGGTGATGTAGCTTCTACTTCTGGGAGAGCTCCCATGGAGATAGACGCTGCTACTGTCGAGGAGGCTTTAGAGTAGGCCTTCACCGCCGCAGTGATGGCTGCTGGGGACGAGGCCCATGAGGAGGAGGCTGTTGAGGAGGAGGAGGCCCCGAGACGGGCCAAAGTTGGGCGAGGAGGTCTTCAGCAGAGAGGAGCTCGTGCATGGGCTGAGACTTGGGAGAGCAGGCACTTGCTGTGGGCTGCAGAGGGTCACCTGTCCTACAGGACGGTGAAGAGCTTGGTAAATAGGAATTCACTACTCATCACTCATCCTCTTTCATTTATTCGTTCAAATCTCTTTCGATTTTCATTCAAAACTAAAGATAACTTTTGTTTCAAATCACAATAGGAGGCCGGGAACATCAGGTCGTTCTCGGGTTACACGACAGCGATGGAGCACTACGACCGGCTGTCGGCGGAGGAGCGGGCCATGATCGAGCGCGGAGCGTTCGGTCCTTTGGTGCAGGTCTGGAGGGATATCGCGAAGAGGAAGCTGCGGGCTAACCTTAGCCTGGTCCGCGCTTTCTTGGACCGATTCTGGGATACGACTTCCACGTTTCACATGCCTTTTGGTGAGGTGGGAGTCACATTGGAGGATTACGGCATGGTTTCTGGTCTGCCGTGTGGGACCGAGGAGGTGGAGTGGCCGGAGACTGCCATGAGGGTGGACTCGGCCGAGGCGAGGAGGTTGATCGGCTGGAACTTGTCGCCGAAGGCTGTCACAGTGCCGGGTTTGATACCCAGTTCCTACGTTCGAGACTACTTTGCGGGAAAGATCCCGGCGCTGGTGACGATTGACGGGAGGGAGACGGCTCCTCCTCCCTGTACAGCTGAGCAGAGGGCTCGTTTGTGGCTCTGGTGGTTTCTGTCTTCGATTTACCTCGGAGACAAGGGCGAGAGGCTGTCGACGAAGCTTCTTCCCTTCCTTTCTGACCTGAGTTCCCTAGGGCGTTGGGACTGGGTCACTGCTGGTTTTGCGGTCCTCATCCGCTTCATGAGGGCCATGGTTCGTCCGGAGTTGATGGAGAAGGGGACTTCTCCTGGCGCTGTCGGACCTGGACTACTGCTGGAGGTATGAACCTTCCTTTAGACCAAAGTTAATTCCTTTCTTTAACAAATCATGAAAAATCGTCATTGATTATCTTGCTTTACAGGCGTGGGTGTACTCCTACTTCCCGAGCCTTGCGCCCAAGAGGACGGAGCCGCTGGAGAAGGCCTATCCCGTGGTGAGGGATTGGGTGATGTGCCGGACGAAGAACAAGCGTTCTTCTCACGGTGTCTACCGGCGAGATGTGAACGCTCTTCAGCTAGACAGCGTAAGCATCTCACATTCATTTGTTTCTTCATTACTTCTAAATTGATCATAAGAATGATTCCTTGTTTATCTTGTCACAGTGGGTGCCCAGACCTTGGGCGGAGTACGCTGGAGCGCCTCCTTTCGTGGCTGAGGTCCTTCGACCCAGGAGCTCAAGCCGACTGCTGTTGAGGACGTCGATGGGTCCTGTGTGGTACCTGGGCGAGCGCTTGGCTCGTCAGTGCTCGCGGGACGTGTTGACGGTTCCCGTCGATCCTCTCAGGACGATGTTTAGGGAGCCTTCTGAGGCAGAGAGGGAGGCGGACTTGGCTGGTGCCAGTGGTGACGCCCTCCTTCTTCCTGGCGAGGACTACTCGGCGTTCCTCTACGGGAGGTTGGCGTACTGGCTGGTAGTGGTGAGCATCTTTACTCTCTTGATTTTTATTTGATTTTTGAGAATCATGATGAAAGATCATCGATTAGTGAGAACCATTTGTCTTTGCAAGAGGTTGAGGCGGCGGGCATCGAGCCCCCAGAGTACCCCGAGAGCCTCGAGTACACAGACGCGTCTGGGAGGAAGACGATCTCCGAGCTGCGTGACTTTGACGTGGCTGTGACGGATGTTGGCTTGGACGACTGGTAGCATCTGATTCGGAGGGTGAGCCTCTAACTTGTATAACTTCTGTGTAGGAACACATCTGATTGAGTTTGTTTGATTGTTGAGAATTTCTTTTTGAAAATGCAGGTCGCGCCGTCTCGGTTTGTGGCGTTGTGGAGGGTGGCCAACCGGCTGCGAGCTACTGCCGTCGAGGCACTTGTCGGTGGTCGAGGCCGTCATGTATGAACCTTGTGCCTGTTTCATTTTTTGATTTTAATTTTCCGACTTTGCTTGAAACGATTGACATGAGCCAATTTTGTTGTTGTTTATAGGGTGACCGCGAGCTGGAGCGAGAGTTGACCCAGTCTCGAGAGGAGACAGCTCGCTTGTTGAGGGAGCTCGAGGTTCGGGACGCCGAGATTGCCGTTCTTGCGGCAAGAGTTGCAGAGTTGGAGGGCGACCAGCAGTAGTTTTGTGTAGCTTTTGTAGACTTGCACATTTGGACATTGATTTTGGACATTTTTGGACTTTGTTTGGGACGAGAGCCCCCAGTTTGTTGTACATTTCCCTTGTTTTGTGTATATAAGATGGCTTGAAAGCCTTTGCTGCTGGGTTGCGTTGCTTGTATCTGCAGGTTAGCTCTGAACAGGTTTGGTAGATGATGGTTTACGCCGTCACGCTACCGAAATTTACATAGAAATCACGCAAAACATACATGTGTATATACATATGGCCTTAATTAGCGCAAAATGAGAGACTCAAAAGAATGCAAAAATGCAAAAAATTTGCCAGAAATGACCGGGCGGTAGGGAGGGTTACCCCTAAAAAAAGAAAAAAAACAGAAATCTATAAGTTAGAAATGTAGAAATGAAATTAAGAAACTGAAATGAATATAAAAATGTTGAAATTCGGTAAAATAAATGAATTAAATAAGAAATGTAAAATTAATTTAAAACGAAAATTATTTCCTAAAATGAGAATGAAAAATTATTTCCTAAAATGAAAATATACAACTGTGGTAAAATGGCGAAAAATGTCGATGTCGCCTCGAAATGCGTGCCCGCGAAATTAGGAAACCTGAAACATGGTAATCTTCACGTATTTACCAAAATAATAACCCGTAGGAATAGGAAATTATTCGTCACGGAATTAGGAAAGATCCAACGCGGAAAATGACATAAGTGAGGCTGAGGAAGAGGCGCAGCATGAGCTGCGTCCCTTTGAAGAGGCGCAGCAGGTGCTGCGCCTGTTCCCCAGGTGTTCTGCTCTGACGGATTTTTGGAAACAGAAATTAGTATAAATAGAAACGTCAATGGAGTTTTTATTCACACAAATCTTCCGTCTCTTCTTCGTCTAATTTCATAAAATTCTCAAAATAATTTTCTCATCATGAATACTTTGGAGATCCGCTTGAAGAAATGGACCAACGAATTTTCGAACATGGAGAAATATGATATGGGCTCTTATAATTTTGGGTCTTTGTTGAGTTTAAAACTCATCAAGGTTGTGAAACCGTTCTTGGATGCTTGTCTTGACTATTGGGACCCGAATTACCATGTTTTTGCGTTCCCTGGATGTGATATTTGCCCATTTCCTGAAGAAATTGCTGCGGTTGGTGGGTGGGATCCCGAACACTTGCCTGCCATTCCTTCTACTTCGCAAGGGTACAAGAGCAAATTTAGAGACTTGCTTGGGTTGACTAGACTTGAGGTGGACCGTCTAGTTACTTCGAAAGGCGTGAGAATGCTGGACTTCATAGATCGATTCATCAACAGGGCCGACCCCACCGTTTCTCATGTTGCTAGGCGGAGGGCATTTGGTTTTTGCTTGTTGCATGTGTATGTCTTCCAAGGGCATGTTGATGAAGACTTGAGAGGTGATCCCCGTCTTCTGGGCCTTGTTGAGCAAATGGAGCTGCGCAGGAGCCCAGCTTGCTTATGCTTAGGAGAGATACTTTTGGGCTTGGATAATAAGAAATCCAACCGTGATCTACCGTATTTGGGAAGTCCCGTTATTCTGCAGGTAAAAGACATGTGTTTTTTTTTTTCGTTTTTTTTTTGTTTTTTTTTTTTTTGGTTTTTTTTTTTTGATGTCTAATACCCGCTTTTGGTAGGTTTGGCTTATGGAACGGCTCCGATTGATCGAGCCCCCAGTTCATGTTCTTTCTTATCATGCCCGCTCGATTGCGATGAGGACGAGGTTGTACATGGTGGACTTCACTCGGGTCTGCGATTACTGGAAGAACAAACTGAAGAGCGATGATGGTCCCTTGATTAGGTGGGTTGTACCGTGGTGGCACCTCAAATCCGTCTGTAGATACCCGTATCCGTCGATATTGGAATTTATAGAGAACCCGGCAAACACCCGATGATGATAGGACACATGTATTTGTTAATTGTCATTGTCATTATTTGGGTTCGTTTTACGATGTAGAATGGGCGTCGTCGATGAAGTATTTTATTATTTTAAATGATATTTAAATTAATGTTTTTTTTAGTGAGTTCATTTTATTAATTTAAATGATATTTAAATTATGGTTTTTTAGGTGAATTCAATTTATTTTATTTTATTTTGAATTTATTTCCCCAAGTTTATTTTATTGAAAATAAAATAAATAATTGATTTGAAAAATCATTTTATGAATATATTTGATTTGAAAAATCATTTATTTTAATGTGTTAATTGATTTGAAAAATCGATTTTAAAAGCGAAAAAAACTCGTTTTAAAAGCATGTTTTTGAGCTCGATTTTAGCTCGGTTTTTGGGCCCGTTTTCTTTACGAATTGGCACGAATCTCGAGTACACTAACCAACCTAAGCCTCTACCCATCCACCCTTGTTCGAACCCCCATAACCATGGCCCAAAATTCCATCCCAAATCGTCCCCAACAGCCCGCGCATAACCAATGCAGCCCCCTGTTTTGGCAGCTCAATCCCGAGCCCAAAACCCGCTCCAAACACCACCAAAACCCGTACCCATTAACCCTAACCCATACCCTAGTATCCTACCCATATTACCCAAGCTTAATCACCAAGAAAACCCCTCTCAAACCCTCACAAAAGCTGCTGGACAGCAGCTATGCGTGAGCAGGCCCGACTGCCTCTCCCTCTCTTTTACCCTACTTTAACTCCTTATAAATACCACCCCTTCACCATACATTCATTCCTCTAAGTTCTCCATACATACTACCTTCACTTACAAGCTTGAAACCTCAGAAACAAACCCTAATTGCCTCTCAAAAACCCTCCACAAAACCGACATACAAACTGAAACTGTTTGTGTGTCCTCCTCGAAAAACAATTCGTTCCTCCTTCAAACCTCCATCAAAACTCGAGTTTCTTGTTCCAAATTAACCATATAACATCCATATACACATTAGACAAAGATTTACGAGCCAAATTGCCCTTGAGAGTACACGAAATCCCTCGAAAAACAGAGTGTTATACACTCTGTTTTCGCGGTTTGTTCCTGTCTATCCAGTTCTGTTTGTGCTCGTTTTTCGTGCCCAATAACTCAAAACAAGCAGGGGTTGCTTTAAGATCTCTGTTCTCCTCTCTTTCTAGTTTTCAAAACATCTTTTAAATCGAATTTTCATCGTGAAACGAGGGAGAAATCGCTGTTTGAATGTTGCTGTCCAGATTCGATAAAAACGCGTGTTTGCTTTGTTTCTTCGTCGACGACGGCCTCTCGAGATAAAATCTACCATCGATTACGACCCAAGACGGTGTCAACGATACATGTAGGTTGAGGGTGCATCAAATCCTCTTATTTCTCCCTTTTATTTCGTTTTTTTATGTTTGTTTTTTAGTTTGTTTTTATTCGTTTATCGTTTTTATTTATCGTTTGTTTAATTAACTATGAAACTAGTTTAGTCCGAGTATGAGTTAAAGTACCACCATAAACACCCGCGTTGACTTGAGATGGGAAAGAAACCGCTACATCAGTCGGTCGTACACCCCCGTCTCATTTACATATCCTCGTGTTCAAGGTAGGGCATAAATAAAACGGATTTTTGACTTCGCTCTTCGCTTTTGACCCCTCTCTTCTCTCGTGTGATTCGACCTACCCCTGGACCATTTACATGTTAATACGACCTCTGATTGTTAACATATGACTTATTTAGGCGACATTCGATCATTTAAATAACCTAATTAGACATGTTAGGGTGCTTCGACATAGCTTTTAAAATCAATCGACAATTCTGTAACTTAATGAACGCATCTCTCTCTTTCACCTAATTTCTCGCTAGTATAAGAGTGCGTGACTAGCACCTTCTTATTAACACTCGACGAGTTAATTTAATTAGCGAACTTGACCTAATTTGACCCCTTAGGCCGTGTAGAACACCCGGTTTTAGGCGAAGCCTTCTGACCTCTTTTTGTCATCGATTTCTAATGTATTTTCCGCATCGCTTTGCAAATCCATCTAACCTAATGAATCTAACCTAGGAACTAGGATAGCCGTGTATGAGGTCGTGTTTGGTCGTGTCTTTTGTATCCCTTTTCTCGTTTTTTATCTTAGTCTCATTGTTTGTATCTTGTAATCAATTTGTGTTTATCGAGTCGCGTTTTGTAACTTGTTTGTAATTAGTTCTCCTTTATCGAGTCAAACGATTTCTAAAAACCTTAGTTTTGTTTAGTTAGACGGTTGTGCCCCAATGCAAGTGAGAACGTAGTAAATCGTATGTTGTTTAAAGCAACATGGCCCGATTTATGCTAATGCATGCTTTGGTGTGTGGCCCAATGTCTAATTCGATAAGATTAAGTGGAAGCACGCATTACAAGGAGTGACCCAAGGCCGTGAGTCATGTAGGCCGTGAGTCATCCCTTTGTGCACGTTTTCCTAGGCCGAATGGCCATGTGTCGTGTATGGTGTCGTATATAGCAATTGTATTTAGATCGAGTTGTATCTTTAATTTACTGTTGTGTCGGCATGAAATGCCTGGTTTGTAATAGGGTAGATCCCAACGGCTCCTCCATTCCCATCAAGCCTTGTTTGTTTTGTTTGTATGTTGTTAGATCAATCAACCCACATGCTAAATAACAACTTTGACAAAGTTAGTTTAGTTGCATCTAAATCGACATAGAAACTTCACATGTTAGGGTTTTGAAAACGATGTTTGCATATCATATATCGTAGTAGCTATGACCCTGTTTGAAATTCGACACTTGACTTAGTAGAGGCCGTTATTGACGGGCGGGGTTGGGTGTCCTTATGGTCTTCCCAACACGTACCCTCACCCCTTACTCAAGATCTATGGTTTGTGGATCCGTCTAAATACCATTGGATTACGAGAGTCATTCAAATCGAGTGATATAGGGTACAAGTCTTTATCTTTAATCACTCGTAGTCGATTGGCTTTATGCTTTTCGATGAAAGGTGTAAAGTTGACTTGAACGGTTCCAAGTTCCCAAAAAACTTGGTGGCGACTCTAATATGTCTTAATTTGATTCGAAAGAACCTCGAGTCGATTATGCCTAGTGTGGATCCCGCGGACGCAGTTCCCGAGGGCCTTGTCCACACCGTCACTAGAGTGTCTTCTTTGGATCCCACTAGGTCCGTGCGCATTCCTGGATTGGAGTTTATGGTGTGCATCTTCCCGGAGAGGTTGATGAGACAAGTTGGGCTGAAACAGACGATCCTGAAGCTTGATACCGTCCCGCAGACTGCTATGGCGCTTACTACAGAGAGCCGAAGAGAGTGGGCCATTAAATGGACCCAAAGAAATATGTGGTTCTTGAATTTCTCCGCCAATGCCTTATGGGTGTCGGACTCTTATCTGCGGTGGAGAAAGGCTACTACTCCGGAAGAGCGCGAGAGATTGAGGAAGCGCGAGCCTGTTGACTACAAGGTGCGCGAGGTAGAGAAAGAGAAAGAGAAGCATCTGACAGAGGGAGAAGAAGAAGCCGGGTTTCAAGTTGTTCATCCTTCGAAGAAACCAAAGACTACTCCTGTCGCGGAAATGGTGATTGGCAAGAATGGAAAGTCTAGGCCTTGAGAAAGACCGTTGGTGATTAGGTCTGAAGTGGCGCAAGAGCGTCCGGCTCGAGGTCGTGACAAGAAATATGACAAGAATGACAAGGGCAAAGGGAAGATAGAGGAATAGCCCGAGTCTTTATTTATTATTTGATTATTATTATTATTTATTGTTGTAATAAAAAGGTGGGGTTTTTAGAATCCTAGCCTATTCTATTTTTATTATGTAGTTTACTATTATTATGAATGAAATGAAAAAAGGTTAAATGGTTATGAAACCGTTGTGATTTTCTATTTATTATCCTTGTCGAATTCCAAATGCAATGCAAATGTCCTTCTATTTACATTTTAGATATAACGGGTTGAATCCTGTGAAGGATTGCCTACGTATTCACTTAAAGAAATGAAATCAAACCCTTGCGCGTAGTTCGAGTAAATGTAAAAGAATAATTGTTCTAAGCAAGAGCTTGTAATGAACTTAGAAAATAAGCATGAGCTTTTGCTTACTCTGAAGGTGCAGATTAGTTTATTTGATGATACGAGGATGATAAATTTGTCAAAAGGCAAGAGCACAGTAACATTAGCTTATTTTAGCTTGGCCAGGGGCCGTTTATTTAGTGCCACAAGAGCGACACGTGGGATTACGCGAGGCGCGTTTTTGTTCCTATTCTAGGCATAGTACCGTTTTAGTTGGTCAAGGTTTGTTGGGTTTGAAAACTCATTCCCGTCTAGGTCAGTGATTCTAACCGCACCCCCTGGAAGTATGGATTTGACTAGAAAAGGTCCGGCCCAATTAGGTTTGAATTTTCCCCGTGGATCGACAGGTAAAAGAGCTCTAACCGATTTGAGAACTAAGTCTCCTTCTTTGATGTTTCTTGGCCTAACCCTTTTGTTGAAAGCTCGTTTGATACGTGCTTGATATGTTTGGACATTATGCAAGGCGCGTAGCCTACGTTCATCCAGGAGGATGAGTTCTTCATATCTATCCCTCTTCCAATCGGCTTCCGGGATTTGGCTTTCGAGTAGGATACGCAAAGATGGTATCTCTAGCTCGACCGGTTGTACGGCTTCCATGCCATAGGTCAAATAGAAAGGAGTAGCCCCAGTGGGCGTCCTAACAGATGTACGATATCCCCACAAAGCAAAGGGTATCTTGCTTGGCCAGTCTCTATAGTTGTCAATCATTTTCTTGAGAATCGTGACAACATTCTTGTTTGCCGCCTCTACCGCGCCGTTAGTCTGTGGTCTATAGGGCAAAGAGTGGTGATGCCTAATCTTGTATTTGGCTAGCAGTTGCTCGGTCTCAGCTTGGAAATGTGATCCATTATCACTAATGATCTCATGTGGGCAACCGTATCGACAGATGATGTTGTTTTGTATGAACTTTGCCACATTCTTAGTTGTGAGACCAGTGTAGGAAGCCGCTTCTACCCATTTGGCGAAATAGTCAATTGCTACTAGAATGAAGTAGTGACCTCCTGTTCCGGCCGGGGTTATCTTCCCGATTATGTCAATTCCCCATGCAGAAAACGGCCAAGGAGATGTCATTGTATAGAGCAATGAAGGAGGGACATGTTGCACATTCCCGAAGATTTGGCAATTGTGGCAATGTCTTACGTATTTGATGCAATCGGATTCCATCGTGGTCCAATAATACCCCAAACGTGTGATTTTCTTTGCCATCATGGGCCCACTCATGTGAGGACCGCATTCTCCATCGTGGACTTCTTCCATCACCTTTCGTGCCTGTGAATGATCAAGGCAACGTAGGACTACACCAAGAGGTGTTCTTTTGTATAACTCTCCTTGCATGAGAACGTATTGGGAAGCTAGTAGGCGTATAGCACGTTGTCCCCTCTTGTCCATATCGGGTGGATAGGTACCATTAAGCTTAAAATTCAGGATTGCTTGGAACCAGGGTTCCTGCGCGATTTCCTCTTCATCGGTGATTTGGTGGACATAAGCCGGCTTTGACCGTCGTTCGATGCACAAAGGCATTTCCACCATGTGATCTGGCATATTAATCAAAGATGCAAGTTTCGCAAGAGCGTCTGCAAATTGATTTTCTTCCCGAGGTAGGTGTAGGTAGGTTACGTGATCAAAGAATTGAGCGACTTGGTCTATTCTAGCCTGATAAGGTGCGAGGCTTTCGCTCCGAATTTTCCAAGATCCTGTAACTTGGTTGATGATCAGTGATGAATCCCCATGTACTCGGAGGTTTTTAATGCCTAAGCTCACTGCCGCTTGTAGTCCAATGAGACAAGCTTCGTATTCTGCAGCGTTGTTTGTCACCTCGAAGTCGAGTTTGACAGCAATTAGTGTATGCTCGCCTTCAGGAGAAATGAGCAACACTCCTATTCCAAATCCTCTTAAGTTTGATGCTCTATCAAAGTAAAGGTCCCAGGAGTCTACATCAGTTTGGAGTATGTCCTCGTCTGGAAATGACCAAGTATCTATTGTTTGTGCGTCATTTATGGGATTTTCTGCGAAGAATTCGGCGACGGCGCGACCTTTAATAACTTTCAGTGGCACGTATTTGAGGTCGAATTCTGAGAGCATCAGGGTCCATCTTGCTAGGCGTCCGTTGAGGACGGGTTTCTCGAAGAGGTATTTGACTGGATCCACTTTGGAGTATATTTTGACGGAGTAGCTAAGCATGTAATGGCGTAGCTTCTTCGTTGCCCACACAAGAGCGAGGCATGTCTTTTCGAGTTGTGAATATTTGCACTCGTACTCTAGGAACTTCTTACTAAGGTAGTAGATAGCTCTTTCTTCACTTCCTACAGTTTGAGCCAACATGGCACCCATGGCTGTTTCGGTTACTGTGAGATATAAACCAAGAGGTTGATCTCGTTGTGGTGGCATGAGCACTGGTGGTTTAGCCAATATCTCCTTGATTCGGTCAAACGCCTTTTGACAATCATCATCCCACATGGTGTGGTCTGTTTTCTTGAGTTTCTTGAAGATAGGCTCACAAATCATCGTGAGTTTTGATATGAACCGACTTATATACTGCACCTTTCCCAGGAATCCTCTGACTTCTTTTTCTGTTTGAGGTTGTGGCATTTCGATCAGAGCTTTGATTTTGGAAGGATCTATTTCTATACCTCTTTGACTAACGACGTATCCCAGGAGTTTGCCAGATGTTACCCCGAATGTGCATTTCTGAGGATTGAGCCTCATGTTGTACTTTCGTAGCCTTGCGAAGAATTTGCGAAGGTTCGCAATATGCCCCTGTCTTTCCTTGGACTTGACAATCATGTCATCTACGTATACCTCAACTTCTTTGTGCATCATGTCGTGTAAGAGTGTAGTTGCGGTGCGTTGATATGTAGCTCCGGTGTTGATTAACCCAAACGGCATTACCGTATAGCAATAGGTTCCCCATTGAGTGACAAAGGCAGTCTTATGCATATCTTCCATGGCCATCTTGATTTGGTTAGAACCCGCATATCCATCCATGAAGGATAGTAACGCGTGGTCTGCAGTATTGTCTACCAATATGTCGATGTGGGGTAGAGGAAAGTCATCCTTAGGGCTTGCTTTGTTCAAGTCCCCAAAGTCAACACAAACACGGATTCTCCCATCCTTTTTGGGTACAGGTACTATGTTGGCTACCCAGTCAGAATACTCGGAAACTTTGATGAACCCGGCTTTGAATTGTTTGTCAACTTCTTCCTTAATCTTGAGAGCCCATTCTGTCCTCATTCGTCGAAGCTTCTGTTTCACAGGTTTGAAACCTGGCTTAATTGGAATCCTATGTTCGGCGATATCCCTGTCGATTCCTGGCATGTCTTTGTAGGACCAAGCGAAAACGTCTTTGAATTTGTTTAGGAGGTCTATGAAATCGGCCCTTTCGGTAGAGCTCAAGGTAGTCCCTATCCTAAGTTCTTGGGGTTCTAGTTCGGTTCCTACATTGATGGGTTCGGTGTCTTCTATTACTGGTCCCCCTTCCCCTTCCTGTAGTATTTCTTTGGCTATGTAGGGAGGTATTTCGATCGAGTCTGGGTCTTGGTCATCCTCAGTATCATCGTAAACAGAATTGCACTCAAGATAACATAAAGAGTAAGCAGAACCTGATTTATTCATATTAAAATTTGAGTAAAGTTGAAACAAAGAAGCCAACTGATCCATGGTTAGTGGCGGCAAAGGGACAGTGGTTGGGGCATTTTCCGAACTACTGTGACTACTCGAGGCTAAGCTAGGAGAAACAAAGGGAGTGGGGATGACGATAGGAGGAGACTCTCTAATGACTTCTCTAGACTCCGACTCTGACTCCGACTACGACTCGAACTCATCGTCTTCTGGTTCTCCTTTGAACATCTCTCCTTCTCCAGTGGTGAGCTTGAAGAGCCTTCCTTGATTGTTGGTCCACTTGATTGATTTTCTCCATCCTTTCTGCTGTCTTGCGTTGGTTTCTGTGATTAACGCGGTGGGGTTGAAGCGATCGTCTTGAAGTATCATGGTAATGATCTCATCCTGCGCGGCCCTAACAAATCGGTCTTCCCCAAAAAATAGGCTAACGGCTTGTTCATCTAAGCAAGGTGCTTGACGGGTTTTGACGGTAGGAACCGTTTCTGGAGGGATAAAGTAGCAATCGTGAAAGATCTCGATCCCGGCTAGCTTCCTCTCGAGATAATGCCAAGGCTCGGGAAATTCGTGAAAGAGTTCTAGACTTCCTTCTTGAACAAAGGACCCATTTAAAGTAGGGAGATAGGGTCTCATTTGGAGTCCTACATGCTTACGGTTTTGGACTTGAGCGAGCATTTCGAGAACTTCTTCTTTAGTGGGTTTGTACCCTAGTCCAAGTGGTATCCTCTTTGAGTTGCCTTCCTTATATGGTGTGAAGGTGTTTCTTCGAGTAGGGTTTAAAGGCATTCCAGGGAAGTATCCCTGGGTTTTGAGCATGTGGTTGGCCACCAAGTTGGAGTAGGGATCATAATATAAGGGTGCCAACTCACTTTCTATGACACTTACACTTTGGAAGCCCCCAAGTTCGTATACGGGATCTGCAAGGACTTGATTATTCGACTGTTTTTCGATTATTGCCTTGATGGGTGACGAAGTGATCGTCACTACCTTGCCATTTAGTGGGATTTTGATCTTTTGATGAAGGGTGGATGTTACCGCTTTGGAAGCGTGAATCCACGGCCTTCCCAGAAGTATGTTGAAGGAAGCTTTAATGTCCACTATTTGGAAGTTAACCTTTCGTTCAATTGGCCCTGTGGCTACGGTTAGGTTAACAAGTCCTACCACCTTTCGTCGTGTACCATCATATGCACGCACACCTTGATTGGTGGGGGTCCAATCCGACTCTTTCATGCCTAGTTTGTATGCCGTTTTGAGGGGTATGACGTTGACCGCGGAGCCATCATCTACCAAGGTCATTGGCACGTTCTTCTTTAGACAAATGACAGTGATGTAAAGAGCTAAATTGTGACTGGCGCCAAAAGGTGGCAAATATTCGTCTGAGAAAGTAATAGGATTACTTAGCTTTGGTGATTCTTGGAAGACCAAGTTGACTACATCTTCAGGTGTCGAGTTATGTGCTACATTTAGCCTGGCCAAAGTTTGCAGTAAAGCTTGGCGATGTGGGAATGAGCTTGCTACTAATTGCCAGACTGAAAGATCAGCCTTCATCTTCTGTAATTGCTTGAGCAAATGGTCCGTGGAGTCCTCTTCGTTATCATTTGGTGTGACAACGTTGGTTGGACCGTTTTGAGTAGCGCTTTGATATGGACGACCCGAACGAGTTAGGTGGTCCACATCTTGGTCTTCACCATTTTGGACTATTTCCTTGACTAGGGAGTTTTCAATGAGATACTCGTCCTCATCATCGTCGGCCCAAACTCCATTGATTGCAGTTAGTTCTCTCATTCTCATGATTTCGTCTTCTAGTCATATGATTTGGTCAACTAGTTTATAAACCACGGTGACTACTTCTTGCATAGTAGCATTTTGAGAGAAGATTAGTGGCACATGCTCCTTAGGTGTCATGTTGGGATCATGTAGAGTTGTCACCATATTTTGTAATTCCCAAACTTGTCTATCTACACTCCTTGCCCATGTGATGAAGTCGGAAATGGTAGGGGAGATAGTAGAGTAGAACCCTTCATCCTCGATTGCATAGATTTCATTTTCGATTGGAGAAATGAGGTGTGAGCAATCTAAGGTAGATTCATCACTTGTAATCACTAGAACTCCAAGAGGATTCTGAGTGTTGTTGGGTTTACCTCCCGGCGGTATTGGCAATCGACCATCTTCAATCATATCTTGAAGCACATTCTTCAACTTGTAGCACTTTTCTGTGTCATGCCCCTTGCCCCTATGGTATTCACAGTACGAGTTCTCGTCCCAGAATTTGGATTTCCTTTCGGGTTCGAGGGTAGGTCCAATGGGTTGGAGTTTACCTTGCTTCATTAACCTTTTTAGAGCGTTGGAGTAAGTGTCCCCAAGATTTGTGAATTTCCTTGGTGGGGTACTTTTCTTGGATGGCTCGAGAAGGTTAACTTCGTCGGTCTTGCTAGTAGAGCCGTATGAATGACTCGTTGAGCCTTGGTATCCTCGACCTACCATTTTGGACAAGAGCCCTTTACGGATGTCATCTTCAATCCTTGTCCCTAGTACGGTTAAGTCCTTGAAAGTTTTGATGTTTTGGTATCTCAAATGATTGGCATAGATGGGTTTGAGATTGCCCACAAATTTCTCCACAAGGGTAGCCTCATCCAGGCGTTCAACTAGTTGGGTACTAGTCTTCCTCCACCTACTTAGGAAGTCGGTGAATCCTTCTTTCTCATTTTGGGTAAGAACCTCTAGAGTGCGCATGTTCACTTGGATCTCGGCATTATCCGCATATTGTTTAGAAAACTCGATTGCAGCATCCTCCCAAGTAGCGACCTTCTTATGATCTAAGGAGTAGAACCATTGCTTCGGGGTGGTGTCGAGAGATGAAGGAAAGATCCTTAAGAACATCTCGGGTTTGATGCCTTTGATAGACATGTAATCCTTGAAGGCACGGATGTAGTTCAAAGGGTTCTCGTGCCCCTTGAATTTAGGGATATCCCTCATATTGAAGTTGGTTGGTAATTTGGAATTGACGGCCTCATATTTGTGATTGTTCTCCATGTAAATGTCATTCCCCTTAAGGTACATCAATTGCTCCTCTAGGTGTTGGAGTCTTTTCTCAGCTATAGTCATTCCCATGAAAGGATTTTCGTCCCTGGATTCATTCTCGGAGTCATCAACTACTTCATTTTCATGAGGGGGCAACCTCCCCTCTACAGCATAGATACGGCCCTCGATGAGCTCAAGGCGGTCATAGACTTGGTCTTGGGTAACTTGCATTTGGGCTAGCGCGGCTAGGATTCGATCATTACCATCTTGAAGTTAGTGGAGGTTTGTTTCACTGGATCCAGGCATCTTGAAAACTGGATAAGAGATCGGCGACGAATCAAAACACGATCGACCATTCCAACACACTTGCTAAAAGAAGAAATGTTTTGACTCGTGAAGTGGGTGTGTGCCACTTGTGTTGAGTGAGCTTTGAAGAAAGAAAAAGTTTTTGAAAATGTGTGTCCTAGTCAACTATAGTGTAGTTGTAGGAGTGGACTCAAAGTGAGGTTTTGAAATGGGCTTATGGCCCGAATTTTGACACGACAAACGGACAGAGTTTTGACCGGATTTTGCGCTAATTGAAGGCTTATTTCGAAATTTTTATTTGAAAATGGGTTTTGATTTTTGAAAAATCGTCATGGTTTTGTTTATAAAATGGTGATCACGTAAGGTACAAACATTTATACAAGCATTATAACGGGATGCTGAGTGCATTTAAAAGGGTTTTGGTTTAAAGGGTGGGTTGCCATACCGAACCATCAAACCCGAAGTCTGTGGAGAGGCTCGTACCAAACAAGAGTAAGGCCGATTCCTAGTCCATTTCCTCAAGTAGTGAAGGCCCTTGATACAAACAAGAGTAAGCATCATGGTATGGATGACGTCAATCGCTATCCATCCTTAGGCCCAAATAAGAATTAGGACCATTTAGACGGGACGATTGGTCGAATGGGTTGGGTTGGGCCTAGGAAGGCCGAATAAACGATCTAGGAAGACCGAGTTATGAAAACCGACAATTGTCTTGTACAAACTATTCCCTAACCTTGTTCAAGTTTCACCCTTAGCTACACGTAAGTGTATTATCCCCAGCGGAGTCGCCAAACCGTGGGACGGGGGCCACGGGGCGCTTGGGAGAGAAGAGAAACAAGCGTTTGCATTTTTGTATGGAGTCGCCACCAATTTTTATGGGAAATTGGAACCGTTCGAATACCTCGCGTCATGTCAAGACACAAAGTAAAGACATGAACACTAAGCAATCGTTACCTTTAGCATTCTATGTCTAGAATGACTCTCGTGGATGCCAATGAACACGGGTGTTCACAGATATCTGGAGTAAGGGGTGAGGGTACGTATTAGGAAGCTCTTTTGATCGAACACCTAATCCCGCCCGCCTCGATAGCGGCCTCTACTAATGATTAGGGAAGTTATTCAAACTCGATATATCGTCGGCTATATGCATGCGATGCAACATCCAAGTTTTAATCCTAACATGTGAAGATCAGCCTAAGTCGGTGAACAACTAATTAGCAAACAATTGGGTCGAAGTAGGAATTTAAGTTCAATTACATGTGAAAACATTCAAGCAATAAAAGAAATACAATAATTATAAATTACGATAGTGAAAATTACAATAATTACAATGGATTAGGCGATTTATGTCGAAAATACCTTTAAAACGGATAATTTGAGAAAAAGAATAAAAGAAAGAATTAACGAACAAAACAGAAAGTGATAATACGGTTAATAGTTGATTATACGTAAGCTAATTAAACTAACTCAAGGCAAAAACGGAAGTTCAGGGACAGAATTCAACCCGGAACAGGCGCAGCAGAGCTGCGTCTCTTGGAATAGGCGCAGCAGACGCTGCGTCTGTTCCTGACCTGAATTCTGGCTGTGAAGCCGGAATTGCGTGTTGTTAATATCAATTGGTAAATTTAAAGATCGATTAAATTATTTACTCGGATGGAAGTGATTAATAGGTTATTTACATGTGATTAAGGGGTCATAAAACAATAAAACATGGATGAGACGGATACAAACAAATTAATTACATGGATGAATGATTAATTAGTGACATGGGTGAATGAAATAAACTAAACATGATGGATTGATGACAAATTAATGACGAACAATATAACATACAGATGAAAATTTATCAAAGGATCGAATTCCAGAAATTCAATATGAACGAATTGAATTCCTATAACCCGAATTGAATTTAATGACGAAAACCCGCAAATATTGGATTACGTGGGATTTAAGTCGGATTTAATAATGGATAAAACATGTTAATGATGATGAATAATATACATGTGACATTAATATACAATCGTGTCAAAGAATTAAAGAACAAATGAAAACAACCAAAGAATTTAAACGAAATACAGAGGACGAAGGAAGAAGAAAGAAAGCAGGAACTGCGGCAGCCTCACGAAGAGGCGCAGCAGGAACTGCGCTCCTTCGAAGAGGCGCAGCAGTTGCTGCGTCCTTTCTCGACGGTTTGTCTACTGGAAATCCGTAAAAAGAGGTTTTAAACAAGGTTTTAGAAATCGGTTTTAATTGGTATTTTCGACATAAACCTTACAATATGATTACAAAAATTAAAATACAATAAATAAAAGAGAGATTTACACCCTCAGACTTACATGTTGACGAAACGAGAAGGACTAAGATATCGATTAGTGATGCTCGACGCGAATGCAAAGAAAGTGCCCTCGTAAGAGGAAAACGATTAGATTAATTAAGTTGATTATTGTGTAGTTGGTCAAATTGGTCGGTCATGCAAACGAGGCTGGTACTCAGAAGGATCCGAGCTTACGTGGTCGAATGTTCAAGCACGTAGACGCCAAAAAGTAAGAACAAAGGTCTAGAATGCAAAGGGAGAAGAGAAGGGCGGACACTCGCGTGAGAAATATGAGGAGCGAAGGCTCTTATTTATACTAATCACGTGAAGGAAGTAGGATTTCGGAGACTCTTTGGAAGTGAATCTCGGAAAGATATGAAAAAGATACGAGAAATACGCAGAAAAGGGCCTGGGAAGAGGCGCAGCAGCCACTGCGTCTCTTGGAAGAGGCGCAGCACCTGCTGCGTCTGTTTCCAAGTGGTTTCCTCCTGCGGAAGAAAGATTTCCGTGTTTAAATTATGGAATAAAGGGATAATTCGGTTTTCCTTAATATTTAATGTGAATATCACGGGAAATTGTTTACCAAAGAATAAAGATTGTGGAATATTTATAAAAATATGGAATAGAAATATTCGGAACATTCCAGAACATTCTGACTCGGGATTTAACAGTTATCAGAAAATGAAGACGGTTTTAGGCCCGGACTCCAAATGTACTCTAATTACTGTCAAAACGACCGTATCAGGACGTAGATGACAACTAAGAGGTAGACATTAATATTTGAGCAATCACTTGACGATAATCTTACGAACTGTCACAAATCGTTCCGCGTACCAAACATGCGGCCCAATCATCACCGGGTGGTTTGCGAGAGGTGCAGAAATGAGGTATCTACAGTTTCTCGCCTCATTCACGTTTTTCGAGCATAGGGAGCGGGAACGGGGACCAAAATGCAAACTAAAAGCACCCCTACACTCCTAAACAGGTTTCTAACCTAATGCAAACATCAATTTCAGTAGAAATTGGCTCAATCAAAAACGCCCAATTCAATTTTTAGGGCAAAATCCGCCCATATTCAACTAAGCTAACAATCAACAAATTTGAAAGAATTCAAGAGGAAGTACTTACCTTGAGATGACATTTGTTGACAATGGCACAAGTGAAAGCAAGCTTGAAGGTCCTTTAATGGCGATTTTGCGGGATTTTTGAGGTTGAAGATGAATAATCATCCGCAGCTCAACCTCGCGTCTTTTTAACAGAAAAAAGGGAAGCCGGCTTGCATCGCCAGATGGCTCGCGCCTAAACCAGGCCTCCCCTTTGCTTTTCAACGAAATTTGGGCTTTGGCCCAATTTCCCATAACAAATTCGGATTTTCGTTGACGATATTGAATGTCGTCGTTTCCTCAAAAACAAACAAAAGCAAATAGTGAAAATTTAAATTCGCTATTTTCAAAATTTTCAAGCAAACGGCGATCAAAACCGCCAACTTCAAAATAATGGCGAAAATTCAAAATCGCTATTTCCTCAAAATCCGAACGACGGCAATTAAAACCGTCAATTTCAAAAATAGCGAAAATTCAAAAACCGCTATTTCTCCAAATTTCAAGCAACGGCGGCACATAAACCGTCACTTCAATCAATAGTAAAGATTCCAAATTCACTATTTCCATCAAATGTCAATGGCGGCACATAAACCGTCACTTCAAGTGCGATGGCAAACTCAAATTTTCTGTTTTCCCTCAAAATTAAAACAAACGGCGATCAAAACCGCCACTGCAAATTCAAGCCGACGAATGGTGAAGATTCCAATTTCACTATTCCTTCAAAATACCAATAGGGGGCTTCCTCGCGGAACCCACTCATTCCAAAAATGGCGATAGTGAAAATCCATACTCACTATTTCCCCAGCGACATCACGAGTTCGCTACTTTCAAAACAAGCCCATTTGACGCGGCTATTCCCACGGTCCGTAAACCGACCATACCTTTGGCTGGCGAGCTTTTGTCCGCAACCTTTTCAAGGATACATCCCGAAGATGCCTCGGGTACATTTCCTTACCTTATCAAGGATACATCCCGAAGATGCCTCGGGTACATTTCCTTACCTTATCAAGAATACATCCCGAAGATGCCTCGGTACATTTCCTTACCTTATCAAGGATACATCTCGAAGATGCCTCGGGTACATTTCCTTACCTTTTCAAGGATACATCCCGAAGATGCCTCGGGTACATTTCCTTACCTTATCAAGGATACATCCCGAAGATGCCTCGGGTACATTTCCTTACCTTTTCAAGGACACATCCCAAAGATGCCTCGGGTACATTTCCTTGCCATGGCTGGCGAGCCTTACAACGCACCGCGGCTGGCAAGCCCTCCTCACATACGCACCATGGCTGGCGAGCCTTTGTCCGCAACCTTTTCAAGGATACATCCCGAAGATGCCTCGGGTACATTTCCTTGTCTTGGCTGGCGAGCCTTACAACGCACCGCGGTTGGCGAGCCCTCCTCGCATACGCACCATGGCTGGCGAGCCTTTGTCCGCAACCTTTTCAAGGATACATCCCGAAGATGCCTCGCGTACATTTCCTTGTCTCGGCTGGCGAGCCTTACAACGCATCATAGCTGGCGAGCCTTACAATGCACCGCGGCTGGCGAGCCCTCCTCATATACGCACCATAGCTGGCGAGCCTTACAACGCACCGCGGCTGGCGAGCCCTCCTCATATACGCACCATGGCTGGCGAGCCCTCCTCATATACGCACCGCGGCTGGCGAGCCTTATAACGCACCGCGGCTGGCGAGCCCTCCACACATACGCACCATGGCTGGCGAGCCTTACAACGCACCGCAGCTGGCGAGCCCTCCTCATATACGCACCACGGCTGGCGAGCCTTACAACGCATCGCGGCTGGCGAGCCCTCCTCACATACGCACCATGGCTGGCGAGCCTTTGTCCACAACCTTTTCAAGGATACATGCCGAAGATGCCTCGGGTACATTTCCTTGTCTTGGCTGGCGAGCCATAAAACGCATCAGGGCTGGCGAGCCCTCCTCACATACGCACCATGGCTAGCGAGCCTTTGTCCGCACCCTTTTAAGGACAGATCTCGAAGATGCCTCGGGTACATTTCCTTGTCTCGGCTGGCGAGCCTTACAACGCATCGCGGCTGGCAAGCCCTCCTCACATACGCACCATGGCTGGCGAGCCTTTGCCCGCACTCTTTCAAGGACAGATCCCAAAGATGCCTCGGGTACATTTCCATGTCTCGGCTGGCGAGCTTTACAACGCATCGCGGCTGGCGAGCCCTCCTCACATACGCACCATAGCTGGCGAGCCTTTATCCGCAACCATGCAAGGACATACCTGAAGATGCCTCAGGTATGACTCCTTCTTATGGCTGGCGAGCCTTTGTAAGTAGTCTAACGGACTTAAACGACCCGCACGGACAGTCGACAGACTCTAAAATGTTCCCGACGACAGGTCCTTGGCTCGTACCCTCGAGTCGCCTTGGCGTCGCCCTTCCCGACGGCAGGTCCTTGGCCCGAATCCTTTCGAGCCGCCTCGACGTCGCTTGGGTCTCCAGGTTGTAATCTATGATTGACCTGGGGGCTCTACTTTGACTTTCGCCCTGTCCAAGCCTCAGTCAAAGTGGGGGCTCTGTAGATACCCAGTATCTGCTGAGACTCCAACAAACAACCGATGATTATCGGACTACAACATGTTTTGGGATCGCGGCGTTTGATCGACAGTTTGTGTACAACTCTACGTCGGAAAACTTAAAACGATTTCGAAAACAAAACATTTCAAAACATTTCAAAAATACCTGGAGTGTTTAATACACGGCGACGGGGCAACGACACTAACTAGAGTCAAAACCGACACCGGACCAAAAACCGACTCAAAAATTCAAATCCCGACTCCAACAACGAGTCAAACCGAGTCAAACACAAAAACCAAAAATATCTCAAACCTTCTATACTAAGTTTTCACGGATTCATGTTGGTCAAGTACCAAACATGTGACTACAAAACCTAGGATAGAACAAATCATGATTGCGTTTGTTGTGATAGTGACAACACAACTCGAAGTGCCGCGACGTGGCTCGCGCCTCTTTGAGCAGTCCGGGTGGCCACGTCGCTCAAAACTCACACACCCACTCATTCTCCTATAAATACCCCTCAAATGCCACCCATTTGAGACCTACGCGAGCGTCCGCCCCCTCTTTTCTCCCTTAAAATTCTCGACTCGACTTCTTAAGTCACAATCCGACGCGTATTTACGACCTATCGATCGTAAACACGAGCCTTACACATTGTTTGGTACCGTCATCGTGCATTAAATCACTTGTCCGACCACTTTGACCACTACACCATCACTAAACATTTAAAACACTCTTTTTACTTACCAAAACGGTTTTAAACCGAGTTTTTTCCGATCAAACGAGTTGTTACACTTACGTCGGTCACTCGCCATAACCAAACATGTAAGTATGAGGGTGTAAAAATCCTCTTTTATTATGTTTTCATTTGTTTCATGACTCTAACATGCTAAAACAAGCATAACATGAACCAAAACATGGGATAAATGAGCCAAAACCGATTTTTGGTCTGAGGCAGAAGCCCCTTAGGTCGCCAAATGGCTTGCGCCTAAATGGGGTACTCAGACCAGAGATCAACCGTGTTTGTTCTCGTCATTTCCCTTAATCTATTTTTCATATTTATAATCGGTTTTTACCATTTCAAGTATTTTCGAAACCTTTTTGTTTCATTTCACATGTTTTAACCATAAAACATTTTTCACCCTTGCTTCTTCATACCATGACGGTTAAATCCGTGTTTCGGTGATAATATTTGGTTAATGACATTTAAAAGGTATTTTAAAGCCTTTTATTTCATTTCTTTACATTTTCCAAACAAACACATTAGTCACCAACACAAAGTCATCCTTGGTTCTACATACCATGCCGGATTTTAACCCGGGTACGATGATGAGTATCGACTAATTACATTCAAAACGGACTTAAAACAATTAGTCCATAATCATTTTCAAAACTATTCATGCCAAGTTTGTCAAATCGAACCCGACACCGAATATTATCAAATAATGATGATTATTCTAGTCTAGTTCTTCAAATCAAAAAATGCGGTCTAAACGACCCTTTCAAAACCAAACCGGGTTCAAAAACCCATTTTTAACACGTTTTAGAACGTTTTCTAAACAGTCAGAACACGGCATACAACCGTTGGCTAACCTGCGCCTCAAGCAGGCCTTTTCTTTCTCATTTTCAAAACCAGAGGGAGGCCCCTTACACCGCCGGCTGGCTCGCGCCTCTTATAGTCGTGCAGTGTACAGGCTGTTCCCTTCCAGCATTAGTCTAGGACGATCCTGACTCCGGTTAACCCGGATATAGGACGGATCAGATGACTATTCGATTATTCAAAACCACATTTGCAAAATGCCTTACTAAGACAAATGGATCATGTTATGCACCCTAAACCTAATACGGTAAATGGATGTTTAATTTCCGTCTTGCATGCAAATCAACCATTAATCCAACTCGACATCTTATACTTGATACTTGGATTAAATCAACCGACTTAGAAAGCTCTCACATGTTAGGTTTAAATCATTGGATGCGCATTCATGCATTTAAACCGTTTTATCAACCTTTGCATTCAACCAACCAAGATCGATCAGTAGAGGCCGCTAAACGCGGGCGGGATTGGTTGTCTGATTAAAGGGCTTCCCAATACATACCTTCACCTCTTACTCAGAAACTTTGGATAGTGGACGACCTTATCCAGGGCGTACGAGATTCATTCTAGAGATAGGATGCTAAAGAGGGACGATTTCCTTATCTTTAGTACCTATGTCAAAACGCTGCTGTGTGCTTCGATTTGACCGAGGTATAAAGTGGAATTCGAACGGGTTCCAGGCATCCCACAAATGCTTGGTGGCGACTCCGAACATCTCTAATCGTTTCGAGACCCTTACCGAGACGAAACCGACCGATCTAAAACGATCCGGTCGAAGGCATCTTTACGCCGCCGAGCGTGGCTTTCAAAAGACCGGTGCATGTCCACAGATCGACTGGGCTTGTAGGTGGCCCGTGACTACGGATCGGTAGGCGGCCCAAAAATCCGCGGACCGAGACGTGGCCCATGACCACAAGATGCCAACTTCTTCCTATCACTTTCTCGGTTATAGTGATCAACCATGAAACATGGCTCATGTACTCGGGGAGCTCTCATTTTCTTGGCAAGATTAAAAGTGACTGTTTCATCTTCCACTTCAAATGTGAGCTCTCCATGTTTCACGTCAATCACCGCTCTCGCGGTGTGTAAAAAAGGTCTTCCTAAAATGATAGGAATGTTGGAGTCTTCCTCCATATCAACAATAACAAAGTCCACCGGGATGAAGAACTTGCCAATTCTTACCGGCACATCTTCCCATACCCCTAAAGGTGTCTTCGTTGATCGATCCGCCATTTGAAGCGTGATATTAGTGCACTTAAGTTATCCCATTCCTAGCCTTTTGCACACCGAATATGGCATGACACTCACATTTGCCCCAAGGTCACATAGAGCTTTGTTGATTGTGGTGTCGCCAATGGTGCATGGAATAGAGAAACTTCCCGGATCCTTTAGTTTTGGAGGTGAACTTCCTTGAAGGATGGCGCTACTCACCTTAGTGAAATCAATAGTCTCAAGTTTCCGGATGGATTTCTTCTTTGTAAGAATATCTTTCATGTATTTCGCATAGGCCGGAACATGATTGATTAATTCCGTAAATGGAATTGAGACTTCTAAGTTCTTGACAATCTCCATAAACTTCCCAAGTTATTCATCAAACTTAGGCTTATCTTGACGACTTGGAAACGGAAATCGAATCACAATAGGCTCCTTCTCTTTAGCCTTCTCTTCATTCTCCTTTGAAACTTATTGAGTGGTGGTGGGCTCTTCTTCCTTCTTAGAGTCTTCAACAATTCTTTCCTTGTCACTAGAATTCACAACATCTTCATCAACGGGCCTCTTCGGCCCTTTATACCTTGTACCACTCCTCAAATGGATGGCACTCACTGATTCATGTCTTGGGGGATTACCTTGAGGTGGTAATTGCCCCTTTTGTCTTTGTGAACTTGAAGATTCTAATTGAGACATTTGGGTCTCCAACATCTTTGTTTGAGCTAGTATGTTGTTAATGGTGATGTCTTTGGCTTGGCTATCCTTTTGCATTTGAGTGAAAAATTCTTGTTGGTTCTTTTACATTTGGAGGACCGCTTTTTGAACATCAAAACCTTGGTCATTGGATTGATTGTATGGAGGTTGATTTTGATAACTTTGGTTTTGATTGTAAAAGGGTCTTTGAGCTTGGTTTCTCATTGGAGGTGAGGTGTATGTTGTTTGAGGGTTTTGAACATTTTGGCTTTTGTATGAGAGGTTTGGATGGAATTTGGTGTTTTCATTGTAATAGTTGGAATAAAGGGTACCACTCTTGTATGCTTAGAAAGCATTCACTTGTTAACTTGTTCCCCTACATTCACTTAGGTCATGTCCCAAAGTTCCACAACTATCACATAACTCCACTTGGAATTGATGGAGATGCCACCATGGCATTAACATGTTGCTTAGGTGATTTGGAGGCTTCTTCAAGCTTAGCCATAGCCTTTTCAAACTTCAAATTAATAGTATCAATATGAGCACTAAGTTGAGCACCCAATTGAGTAATAGAGTCCACTTCATGCTTTCCTCCTCTAGTAGCCTTACGAGGTCTACTATATTGTGAGTTATGGACCGCCATTTCCTCAATCTTGTTCCATGTTTGATTATCGTCAACTTCGGTGAGCATACCATTTGATCCTATATTGAGAATGTTTCGGGAGTCTTCATATAGACCCTTCCAAAATTGTTGTACAAGGAACCACTCGCTAAGTCCATGATGTGGACAAGATCGGCAAGTATCCTTGAATCTCTCCCAAGCTTCATACAAAGATTCTTCGTCTCTTTGTCTGAACCCGGTGATTTGGGCTCTCAACATATTAGTCTTTCCGGAGGATAGAATGTTTTGTAGAAAGCAAGTGCCAACTTCTTCCAAGAGTCAATACCAAGAGTAGCCTTATCTAGGCTCTTTAACCATTGTTTCACGGAATCAATCAAAGAAAAAGGAAATAAGACCCATCGAATTTGGTCTTGAGTCACTCTGGTTTGAGAAATCGCATCACAATAGTCACAAAAAGTCTCCATATGAGAATGAGGGTCTTCACTAGGCATCCCCCCAAATTGACTTCTCTCAACTAGTTGTATAAATGCGGATTTTATAATGAAATTATCGGTCAAATGTTGTGGTGTGGGAGTACCATTTGGTAGGTTCTCCTTAGTTGGTACGGAATGTAATGAAAATTTAGGCATTGTGGGTTGATTTTATGGTTGGTTATATGTTGGGTTATCCTCTCCTTCTCTTGCAAAATGGTTGATAAACTCAATGTTATTTGGTTGAATGTCCACAATTGGTCGAGACTAAATCTTTCGGTTACTTGTCGTTAGGAGCACCTAGACCAAAACACAATTTATAACTTCACAAACAACTCTACAATTAGTAAAGAGGCAAGTAAAGGTCGGATCCCAAGGGACGGGAATTGAGATGAGATTTCTATTGCAACTAGTGGTGTCTTAAGGGGTGTCACAATTGGGGTTGATGTAGAAGGTCACTAAACTAAATAGCAATGAAAGTAAACAAGCAAGATGAATTAAAAGGAATGTAAACAATTGATAAAAAGCACTAGGGTGTCATGAGGTCATAGGGGATTCATGGGAATTGATCATACAAACATATTCTCAAGTTATAAGCAAGCAATTATTGTTGTGATGGATTGAGTTGGTTTATATCTTACAATCCTAGGAAAGTTTGGGTCCCGGAGCCAAATCGATTAGATTGTACAACACCTACAAGTCGACTTAATCTTCCCTACTCAACAATATGCATGGTCTAATGAGACTCGAGTTGGTTTATGTCTTACAAGTCTCATTGAAAAGATAGGTGATGGGTAAAAAATGCAAGGATTCATAGGCTCACATTTCATCAAACATAACATGTGCATAAGTTGAGATCACAACAAGCAAGCAAATAAACTATGAAAGCATATTAATTTAAGCATGAATCATTCCCCATGTTGGTTTCCTCTAATTACCCATTAACCCTAGCTAAGGAAACTACTCACTCATTATCATGTTGAACATGCTAGCAAGGTTGTCAATCATACCAACAAAGTGAAACATGATGAATAAATGAAAGTGATTAACAATAATTAAAAAGGGATTAAGAGAATTATACCTACTAATGATTCCAATAATAAAGCAAAGAATAAAAGAAGTACTTGATGCTTGATTGGAAGGTTGTCAATCTCCCAATGATAACCCAAATAATCTTCAATTACCCAAAATAAAGGATGAACAAGAGAGAGATTAAGGAAATAAAACTTGTATTAAAACTTGATTAAATGTTGATTACAAGATTAAAGAGAGATTTGATTAATATTAACTACACTAAAGATTGCTAAGAAGAACATGCTCTTCTAATTAGACTAATGGGGTATTTATAGTGGGGATTAGGTGGATGAATTAGGGTTAACTAAGGCCTTAAATGACGATTAAGTCCCTTGTTGAGGAAACGCCGGTCTTTTTGGAAAGACTCCGGTCTCTAGGGAGACTCCGGTCTCTAGAAAAAGATGTGCATCCTTCCTTGAAGCTTGAAGAAGACGAAATGGGTCTGCCTGGGAATCCGGGCGTCTTGGGCACGGGACGGGCGGATTTGGTGGTTTCTGCCCGGGCGTCTTGGGGTGAAGACGGGCGTCTTATGGAGTTTTTGCCCGGGCGTCTTGGTGTGAAGACGCACGGATTGTGGTGGTGGAGACGGGCGTCTTCTAGACAATCCGCACGGATTGCTGAGCAGTCTCGTTTCTTCTTCTTTTCTTCCTTTTTCTTCATAAAATCCTTGGGGATTTCCTCGGGGATGCAAGGATCTTTTCTCATCATTGCCCATCTACTATAGTATGTACAAAGGCCTTCTAATCTTGTCTCTCCTTGATGCTTGGTCATTGAATTCAATCAATAGTCTCATTTTGCCATGAAAATGCAAGGTTTGCACTCCTTTCCTACCAGGGGATCAAAACCTCAAAGAATATGCAAAACAAAGAACTAAAGACAATAAATGACCCAAATATGCACTAAAAAGCATGGGAACAAGGCTAATTTGGGGACTAAATGTGCTCTAATTATGGTCGCATCAACAATCTCACCAATACCTCTCAAAGTATTTCTAGCAAGTCTTCTATTGTTGGTCAAAGTTCTTTCAATTTCAAGATCAATGGATAACAAGTTACCTTGTAATCTCCTAGACATGCAAAATATCAAATAACTTGAAAACAATTAGAACAAACCTTGAGGAGTTTGACTTCCCTAAGGTAAAGAAAGAAACAACTAAAAACAATCAAAGAAAATCAAATCAAGTTAACACCATCCCCGGCAACGGCGCCATTTTTGGTCGGTGTATGGATTTCGGTTACTTGTCGTTAAGAGTTACCTAGACCAAAACAATATTTATAACTTCACAAACTACTCTACTTTTAGCAAAGAGGTAAGTAAAGGTCGGATCCCAAGGGACGGGTATTGATGTAGGATTTTCGATTGCAAATGGTTGTGTCTAAGGATGTCACAAATTGGGTTGAGGTAGGAGATCAAGTAAACTAAATAACAATGTAAATAAAGTAATGAAAGCAAGCAAGATGATTAAAATGAGATGTAAACAATTGATTAAAAGCACTAGGGTGTCATGGGTTCATAGGGTATTCATGGGATTTGATCATACAAACATATTTTCTACTAGATGCAAGCAATTATTGTTGTGATGGGATCGAGTTAGTGTATGTCTTACAATCCCTAGGAAGGTTTGGGTCCCGGAGCCAAATCGATTAGATTGTACAACACCTACAAGTCGACTTAATACTCCCTATCCAACTATATTCATGGTCTAATGAGACTCGAGTTGGTATATATCTTACAAGTCTCATTGAAAAGATAAGTGATAGGTAAAAAATGCAAGGATTCATAGGCTCACATTTCATCAAACATAACATGTGCATAAGTTGGAATCACAACAAGCAAGCAAATTAATTAAAAACATATTAGATTAAGCATGAATCAATCCCCATGTTGGTTTCCCTTAATTCCCTATTAACCCTAGTTAAGGTAACTACTCACTCATTATCAAGTTTAACATGCTAACAAGGTTGTCAATCATACTAGCTAGGCAAAACATGATGAACAAATGAAGATGATTAACAATAATTAAAAGGGTTAAGAGAGAATTATACCTATAAAGATGATTACAAATAACAAAGCAAAGAATAATAGAAGTACTTGATGATTGATGGAAGGTTGTCAATCCTCCAAATAAACCCAAATAATCTTCTAATTACCCAAAATAAATGATGAACAATAGAGAAATTAAGGAAAGATTAAGGAATGAGATTTATATTAATGCTAAATTAAGAGTTGATTACAAGATTTAGAGAGTATTAAGACTTAATTAAGATAAGATTAAGATCCTATTAAGATGACATGCTAATCTAGGTAGTACAATGGGGTATTTATACTAGAGATTAGGTACAAAGATTAGGGTTACTAAGGGCTTAAATGACTATTAAGACCCTTAAGAAAAGTTGAGGAAGTGCTCCTCTCCAAGGTGATGCTCATCTCCGTTTTGGTAGTCTCCAAGGAATATGCTCGTCCCGAGCGTCTAGGCAGCAGGGACGGTTGGTTCTGCATGGGGATCCGAGCGGATTGTGGGAGGGACGCTCGGATCATTTGGCCTCAAGACAAGCGTATTGGCATCGGGACGCTCGGATTGTAGCAGGGAGACGCTCGTCTTGGGCATCGGGACGTTCGGATCATAGGTCAGTCACTGCTCTTCTTTTCTTTCCTCAACAATCCTCGGGGATCTTGTTGGAGATGCAAAGATCCTTTCATCATTGCCCAATCTACTTTATTATCTACATAGGCCTTCTAGTCTTGTCTTCCCTTTGATGCTTGGTCATTGAATTTGATCAATTTAGCTCCATTTTGCCATGAAAATGCAAGGTTTGCACTCCTTTCCTACCAAGGGATCAAAACCTCAAAGAATATGCAAAACAGGAAACTAAAAGTAGTAAATGACCTAATTATGCACTAAAAAGCATAGGAACGAGGCTAATTCGGGGACTAAATATGCTCAAATATGAGTCACATCAGCTTTTATCACCCTATCTCCTTATTTCTTCACTTTTTACACTTTCACCTACCTCCACACAAACCAAATTTCCTCAAAATTCCCCCAAGAACTCCATTGTTGCTAGACATTAGTTGGGTCAAGGTTTTATTCTTCATTTTCCGTCTCCATTATTCCCTAATTAACAATGTAAGTTAACCTTTAACTTGTTTTTCCTCAGATTTAATCACTAGATTTACATTAATTTGAGTAAGATTTGTTTGTTTAATTCATGGTAATAGTTAGAGTAGTACACCATTGTTATTGCTAGAAATTAAAATTTCATATCATTTTGGCCTAGTATTTGGATAATTCGAAACTGGCCTTAAAATGGGTAATAAATCGATTTTTATGCTTGTTGTTGGGTATAATTGAACACAAAGGCTTAACCTTTGTTGTTAGTGATAGATCTTGCTTAAATGTGTGGAAAATTTCGTCTTAAAGACCGTTTTAATTTTCGTTATTTCGGGGAGGTCATGCCCAAATTTTTGATTTTGAGTATAAAACTTGGTTTAAGAGTGTTAGAGGACCACCATTTTCACTAGTGAACCCATATATAGTCTTAAACAAGAATTTTCATCTTAAAATTCTAATAGTTAGAGTCTTAAGTATCTTTCTTACATAACAAAGTTTTGATTTTCATTACCTCAGAGATGGTTTAATGACATTAGCAAGCATTAATCTTGCCAAATGTTGTTAGACAAGAACTTATTTTGGAAATTTTTTGGTATTTATGATGAGTTTAAAGGGGCCGAATTTGGATCTTTATGCATAAACTTAATGTAATGAGGTTGAAAGACTACCACCTTGTTATAATAACCTATGTTTAGTTTGAAACTGGAAATTTCCGTCTTAAAATGGTATGGTAAAACCTTTCATGACAAAATATCATTTTCCACTCACAAGGACATGTTATAATGGCACATGGACAATAAATTTTATGAATATGACTATGATTTTGTAATATAATTTTCAATCTTAAAAACTTACTTGATGCCAAATATGTATTGACAAATAATTCTAAGTTCAAATTTTATGGCATAACATTTGATTTAATACATAGTAGAGTATTAAATAACGAAATTCAACCGTCAAAATTTCCGAAAATGAATAGTGTTAACCGAAAATTTCGATTATTTCAAGCAAATTGGACCTTAAGTAGTTTCCTTCAACTTGGTTAGTGATGTTACTTGTTATTAGTATAAATCCATCCTCAAATTTTCAAAATTTCGGGACAATAACCGTTATACTAATATCTTACGTGTATTTTATACTTAAATTCATTTTACATGTCAAATGGGAGTCTAATCTCACACTACTTCAAAGGAAAGCTAAATTCTTGGAAAATTCTTTTATTTCATCCTCACGATCAAGAAATTCTCCATTCACTACAGATTGTTTGCTTCATACACCTTCTACTTGTTACCTTCTTGTATATCTCGATCTTGTAGCATGCGGAGGAACCCTAGAGCCGCTCGTGGGAGGAACGCCCCACCACAACAACAACAAGAGGCACCACCTGCTATCACACTACTTGGATATCCGGAGATCGCTTTTGAAAGTGAGGAGCACCGGGACCGCTTCGAAATTCTAGCCACGAGGAGAATGGCCGCTACAAAATGTGTGTCGATAAGCACCCTTTGATCATTGGGGTTGGAGACACCAGCCCATGCCATGTTTTCGGGACTTGGTTTGGAAGGTTTATACAACCTTCAAGAGGTGAGCTACCATAATTTGACCCTTGAGTTCTTAAGCTCCTTCTCTTATGATGAGGTCAACCATTCAGTACACTTCCGGCTTAGGAGTACTAGCTTTGACTTATCTTGTGACACCTTAGCCGACCGTTTAGGGATTAGTAAGCGAGTGGATGGGTACCATGACAAACTTGCCAAAGACATTAAAGCCTCTAGGTACTTCCACCTCCTTACTAGTAAGGGTAAGACCGATGTGAGCCCAATGAAGGTGAGTGACATAGAGCACCCCGCCATCAAAGTCTTTATCCATTGTTTGACCAACCTCCTATATGGGAGGAAAGACCTAAGCAAACTTAACTTGACCGAGGTACTACTAGTGAGCTCTTACCTAAACCCTTGCCGCCAAAAAGGTTTCCGTTTCAATGTCATATCCATGGTGTGCCTAGCTCTTGAGAGAATGACCGCGACACACAAGTGCTCCTTAGATTGCGGGGCCTTGATAACCCGTCTAGCTAGGAGGTTACTAGAGTATGCACCGGGGGCGGTGGATGGGCCTATGTCCAAGGATGTGGTGTACTTCGACCTCGCTTGGTTAAAAGATAAGAGTTGGGTAATTGAAGATGACACCGGAGGCACCTTTTCTTGGAAGATCGACACGGATTGGTACACAAAGCTTCCGAATGATAACTTACCCTCAACCGCACCCTTAGACCATATGTATGAAACTCATCCTCATGCCCACCATTTCGTCATCCCAAGTGACCTCACCTTTGACTTGAATGATGCAGACGAAGTACGGGTTACCCCTCTGCTACTCCCTTCACCTCCTATAACCGCCGGGCGAGCCTCCGTCTCATTGCCTCTTTCGGGGCCGACCCCGAGGATAACTCTACCCTATACCGGAGACTTTGACCGATCCCGCCCTAGCTTCGACTCCAACTACCATATGTCCTACCTAATCAACCGAGTGAACACTGACCTGGTCCTAAGGGACACACATGAGATGGCTTTGAACCAAGGAGTGCGACCCACCCATCGACCTAGCTTTTGGTCCGGGGAAGGGAATACATCGGGCGTCTTCAATGCCTATGGCATTAACCCTTCGGATTGGGGCACCATCATCTCCTTCGGGAAGGGACACTTGCGCGACCAAGTGATGGGTACCGCGAGTACCCAATTTGGCACCACCCCCAAGGTGGTCATGGAGAGGGCACTCCCGGTGAATCTATGGGAACTGCGGGGCATGATGTTGGAGACCTTGGTGGGGGTAGTGGTAGTCACTTTGGAGGGGGATATGACTATGGTAGTGGTAGTCATTATGAGAGTGGTTATGAGCATGGGGGCGGTAGTCAATATGGGAGTTGGCCCGACCGTTTCATGGCGGGCGAGATGGAGCATGAACGTGCTTGGGATGAGGCCGCACGTAGAGGACAAGAAGAAGAAGAAGAAGAAGAAGAAGATGAAGAAGAAGCCCTTGTGGAAGAGCAAAGAGAGGACAACATGGAAGAGGAAACCGGTAGCCAAGGTAAAACGGCAAAGGGTGAGTCCGGTTGGGCGAAATGGGTGACAAACATCACTAAGAAGCGAAAATCGTCTCACTAGCTTGGTTGTTTCTCTTATGTGTCATATTTGTTGTTTGAACAATTTACATTTATGTTGTATAACTCGGCCATAAGGCCAAAGATTAGTGGACATTGCATGTTAGGATGGTGTATCAACCACTATTAAGACCCTCTTGGTAAGTGTGTGTATTAATAGGTGAGCTTGGATAAATTTAATGGACGAAATATGAGACTTACAGCTTTACTCGACCGAGTAACACTCTTACTCGATTGAGTGAGAACCCACTCGATCGAGTACATCACTCACTCGAATGAGTGCATCTTCGGACAGGGCCTGGAAGTTAATCCACTCGACCGAGGGACATACTCACTCGACCGAGTGCCTTTCACTCGACCGAGTGACTCTTCCACTCGACCGAGTGAACTCTGTTTAGCTATGTTATGATGAAATTCGAACACATTTGGGAGTATTTGACCTTGTTTTATGCATGAATCGACCTAAAACTAATGGGACGACCCTAAGAACCGTATAAAAGACGCTTTGGTGATTTGTCTACGTGTGCTTACATTATTTCATCGTCCATGTGCATGAATGTCTACTTTTAAGAGTAATTGATAAATAACATAACAATGTGATAATAGATACATATAAATGCATATATGTGAATTCCATGGTATAATAAGAAGGGTAAATGATAACAACGGTTATGGCAATGGTTAGATTGCGGGAGTTTGATAATTGGACGAGTATGGTGGTAACTACAGGCGAATGTGGACATTATATGCAAATAAATGTGACGTACGTGGAATCATGAGAGCAAACTTGACAACATAAGTATGGCAATGAGTATAGATGATAACTAGGCCTGGTTGTGTAATGACATGCGTACATACATAGTCTTACCGGGTAAGGGTACCGTAGCAAACTTCGGAGCGAAGTTCCCTTTTAGGGGGAGTGAATGTAACAATTGAGAGTTAGGAAGCAAAACAACATCGTATGAGTACAAGTATGAGAGTCACGAGCATAAAGCCGAAAAGGGAGAGACTTGAGAGTGGAAGGGTGATACAGTCGTTATCTACCAAAAATAAATACCTAAGTATAACTAACAGAAGCTAGTGATAAGTAGGGTCGATCTCCACAGGGAGGCAAGGTATCTATCTGTAGGTCCGTCTATCTAGTCACAAATGGGGGTTTTAAATTTGGTTTTCTAAACTACTAAAGGTTAAGGGGCAAGAGAAAAAAGCAAGAGCAATAAGGCAAGAAAATGATAGATAAGTGATCAGATAAAAGAGAGTATGTCAAGACTTCGGTTCACCATGGCAATTTATTGACTCAGTAAGATATAGCCTAGACAATTTACTGTGAGAAGGGCAAGGGAAAGGTCATTCCGGTCCGCTATCCACCATAGATTTCCACTAACTTAACTTCCATCCTCATTAGGGTAGTCTACTGTTCATAGCAGGTCTGTTTATTCCAATCTTCCGATCCAGGAACAAAGTTAACCAAATTAATGTTATTTAGAAGCGTGCACTCAACTAAATATGTTACAGTTATATTGCTACGGTCACAGATTCTCACAAGTAAATTATCTAGTCTATTCACTACATTGTCTCAACACTACCATAGATCCCCTAATCCTAACATAAAGAGATTAGCTACTCATGTTCTTAATGCAATCAACAAAAATAACAATAAGCATACTAATTAGAGACATAATGAAAGAATAATAATAATAAAGCATAAACTAATTAAGAGAGCAATTAATGAAAGCAAACAAGGATTAAAATTAAGATTAAGGAGTAAGGAGGATTACAAAGTTTGAATCCGGAGAGAAAAGAGGCAGAAAAGTTTCCGCGGTAAATTAGAGCAAAGAACGTAATTAAGCAAAGTTAAGAAGTGTAGAAGTTGTCTTTAGACCTAATAATCACTTCCTTATATAGGGAAGCAAAATTATTAACAAAAATAAACCTAACACGGATTAGTCAGCCCGTGTAATCTAGCAAATCACTCGATCGTGTCCTTTCAGACCACTCGATCGAGGACTTCTCCAGCAAAACTTCTCGATCGAGCACTTTAGGCTCTCGATCGAGTATTCCCATAAAAGCACATTTCGATCGAGCATAATAGTCACTCGATCGACCTTCAGTTTCTGCCAAACCACTCGATCGAACTCACGAACATCTCGATCGAGTACTTTCTACTGAGATCAGCACCAAACTCGTCATGTTAGCTTCTATTGACCTTCCTTCACGTATCCCGAGGTACGACTTAGGCTCTAAGTCTCCGTCTCCTTACAATGCATGCTAAATGGGACGAATAAGATGCAATTCCACTACTTTTAGGTTCATTTCTGCAATTAAGACAAAAGAAACCAAAGTAGCCAATTCGGGGCATTTTGCAATACAAAGCGATACAAATGGCATAGAAATGCGTGCAATAAGAGGCTAAAAAGTCTATATAAATTGCACGTATCAAATCTCCCCAAACCGAACCTTTACTCGTCCTCGAGTAAACTGAATGCAAACTAATGGAACGGATATGAAAACTTAGAGCTAGCTATAACTTGTCCACTTAAACCAATTTAATGCAATCAAAAATTAACAGCTACAGCTACAGCAGTCAATACGCAAACGGGTTGTATGATGTCTATAAATAAGCTCACATGTCGACCTTGCAAGACCATTAAAATCGGACTCTCGCGGGTCACTCTTATCTCATGAAGCAAAGGGTGAAGGTATATATGTAAGAGAGAAAGAGAAAACAGTCACTCACCTAAACTGCGACCTACATAACATGCATGCAACAAAAATGATAGACGATTCAAGTACCATACACACATTCCAACCAACAATGTCCGTCACGGCCAAGGGCTTACAAAAGATATGGAAAAGTGACGTTACAGGTGAAAAAGGGCAAAACAAATTATGGAAATGTGGAGGTAAAGCGTCAAGCTAGCACCTAAACAAGACCATTTACAACTATCCAATTCTCAGCTGTCTAGAAATCAAGCACAAACACGCCCTTCCATCGGCGCAAAACTCACTACCCAATACACAATCTCCTCAAAAAGATACAAATAAGAGTGGAGGAGTAGACCGTCACAAACTTCCCTTTTTTAATACGGTCTCTTTTCTATTTCAAATTCTCTTTTTTTTTCCTTTTCTTTCTTTCTTCTTTTTTTGTTTCTGTTCACATTTTTTTTCATTTTCTTTTTTTTTTTGTATTTTTCATCCTTTTCCATGCTTTTCTCATTTTCCTGCCCACATTTCTTTCTTTTTTACCAACTCCATATAAATGAGAACAAACCAACTAGCAGCAATAAAAATATACCACAAAAATTACACTAAACTAGCTTGACAGGCAGGCTTAATTTTTGTGTAGCTAATGGGTCAAAAGGCTATTTTTGGCTAATGTGGAGCTAAATGGGTGAAAATGAAAGAACGAGGGGGGGGGGGGTTGTAAGCACCTCCTTGCATGTGACACCGACCACAAACCCGAATGTATACAAGCGACAAGCAATCGAATTTCATAAATGTGCAAAAGTGATGAACATGTTATGCAAGGAGTACTACTCTCAATTCCTACATGAACTGGTCATGAATGACACCAGTTATATGGCTCTAAAACTCAGAAATTGTAAAGTAGGTTGCCAATTTATCAGGTCAAGTCTACACAGTCAGCTATATTTCCAACATTAACTCGTAGATATGCGCATGACTAAACTAATAATTGCCAATTAGATGCAAGGCTTAAGTGATAAGACAAGTTAAAGTGCAATTTCATCATGGAAATCTACTGTTCCGACTCAACCTATATGCAAAGTGAAACGTGAATATTTTTTGAATTTTTGAAATTTTCTATTTTTTTTTTTTTGGATTTTTGATGAATTTTTGAAATAAATACAAATGCAAGCAGAAAAGTAAACGTTTATGTAAAAACAAATGCAAGATACAGACTCAAAGGATGCAATACCCTCCCTAAACCAAAACGGACAACGCCCTCGTTGTCCTCCAGCATACACCAGCAGATATATAATGGGAAAGGGATAAATACAACCGATAAATGAATGAAAAACAATAAATAAAAAGGAGACGAAAATAAATAAAAGAGCAAAAAGTACATACAAAATGACGAACTTCCCCAAAGCAGCCAGAAAACTGGGGAAGTGAGTAGACCAGTAGCTACTCGTCAGCAGTCTCCTCCTCCTCCTCTCCCACCACGAAGTCAGGATCTCGCTCCTGCTCCCTCCTCCACCCCTCCTCAGCTCGGACTCTCTCCTCCTCCTTAGTTGTGTCCGCCTCGTTGGCTGGCTGTGGGTACCCCTCCGTCGGGTACCAGTAGAAAGAAGGGTGTGGCCAGCCCTCAGGAACGGGGCGTCCTCTCCTCATGTGATACTTGTACAGAGGGAACAAAGTAAGTGCAATGTCCCGCTCCATACGAGCCTGCCTGGTAAGCAACTCGAGAAGCAAACTGTCACGACACCCTTGGTCAATGACCTCGGATGCCTCAAAGGGTGGAGGAGGAATAAATTTAGCCGGGTAGACCGGTTGTGTAGAAGAAGGAGTGGGAATAGGGATCGGTCTAGGCGTGGGCGTGGAAGACTGCCCAGCCTCGGTCTGTGTGGATCCCTGTCCAGTCTCAAGTCTCTTCCGCTTCTTACCAGCGAAAGTAGTGGTAGGTGGAGCGAGTGGAAGGTAGAATAAGGTCAAAGGTGGAGGCAAACTACCCCTAACAGTGATCAGAGGGACAAGACGAGGTAGGTCGGTGGAAGGTAGGACCACGGACAAGGAACCACAAATCTTCCAAGTCCGTTGGTCAGAAGCTAGCCAAAACATTGCCAACATGGCAGAGATATCTAGGTACCTATCAGTATCTACATGTGCCAGGTCACGAGGGAAGACAGGGAAGATAGAATGGGCAAGGTAGGTGCGTGGCTATGCCACCACAGACAATGGTGCCCGACTTCTTCTTCCCAACAGTGTTAAAATAATGAGCAGTCAAATAGGCGATGTTAAGAACAAAGGGGCCCTTGCTATCAATGTTCAGATAGCCCCCGAGAATCGACAACTCAACATTATTAATGTTGTCGAGCTCTTTACGGCCGAAAATCGTCCCACCAATGAGACGCAGAAAGTAACGGGCCGGAGGGAGGTGGACGTGAGCGAGTCTGCGCTCCTCAAAGGGTATCTGTGCCAAAGTCCTCCAAAGTATACGTAGGACCTTCCTAGAAGGGCCTGACTCACCGTGAGAAGACAGACCTAACCTACTACCAAACTCAGCTAAGGTCCAGGTCGTAGTCCGGTTAAACAACCGGAAGGAAACACATGAGCAGTCTGGGTCAGTGGCGTAGGCAGCAGCAGAAAAAGTGAAGGAGCTGGAAAACTAAAGGGTCAGCTCCTTATAGGTCAAGGCACGCATAGTGGTCAGTCCAGTCATCCCCGTCCCGTTTAACAGCTCAACAACGGGCTCGTAAATTCCTAACTTCTCAAGTGATTTCCGACACAAAAATTTAGTCAAAGCAAAGTCATAGCTCTCCAGGTCAAAGAAACGGGTACGATGAAATGCATTAACGAAACGTACCTCTGGGTAGTCAGGATGCGGGTCAAGAGACTCATCGGCACGGAACGTAGCATGTCCAGCAGCAGGAGTGCCTTGTCCTCGACCCCGTCCACGCCCTCCAGTACCCGAAGAAGAAGCTCGTCCGGAGACTGAGCTGGGTACTAGGGCAGCCCGGTAAGCAGCTGTGACAGCTGATGATAACGCAGCAGGGGTCGTCACCGTAAAAGAAACGGTACCAGCAGTAACAGTAGTGGCAACAGCAGTAGAAATAGTAGGAAGGACGGTGGCAGCAACAGGGACCACCGCCTCAGTCAGGGATGGGGCAACAGTCGAACTAGTCGAAGGCATTGTATTACTATCCATCCTAATCAAACAAGTAAGGGCAAAAACTAATCAACAAACAATTAAACACAACTTCCCCCAATTATTCACGAATTTTCGAAAAAATTCGAACCCTAATGCCTCAAATAGAGTCGAAACAACAATTAAACAACAATAAGAAGGAGAGAATTACTTACTTGATTGAATGCCCACAATAATATGCAAATTAATCGACAAAAATCCAAGTAAACAGTCGAATTTCGAACAAAACCCGAAGAAACCCTAATTACCCAATTAAACAAGGACAAATTTGAAAGGGGAAATAGAGGGCAATGGTCGATCTTAGTACAAGGAATGCAATGTGGGTAATTGATTTTGGTAAAGAGGAAGATTAAAGGAGGAATTGGGGATTTTCGCAATGTTTATCGCATAAAGAAAGAAAATAAAAAGTTGGAATGAAAATAGAAGTTAAGGAGAATAACTTCCTGCGTGTAATAGACATAGTCACTCGATCGAGTGATTTGAAACCACTCGATCGAGGACTTTAGCATCCAATCCACTCGATCAAACAAAAATCCTCTCGATCGAGAATTCCTCCTTTTTGACAATTCGATCGAGTGTCTGAAACCACTCGATCGAACACTTTTTCTGGGCAATGCTCTCGATCGAGTACAAAAAGTACTCGATCGAGGTGTTTTCTTATGGCACTCATCCCAATGCGACATATTTTCCCCAAATCTGCATAGAAACACGCAAAAACACTTCCCGCAGATACCAAATCACAAAAATAAGCAGTCTATATTCGGTTTTTGCTAAAACTAACTAGGTTACTGTCTAATAGTCTAAAAACGCAATTACAAAGTCTTAACGGAAATTCAAAATTACAAAATAATACAACGGGGCATTCCCCGCTCATCGTCCAAAACACTGTAATAGCCCACAAGAGGGCTTCTGACTGGAGGAGGTCCCTTCAGCATCTCAGACCGTCCTCTTCGATCGCCACAAGCTTGTACTCGAACTGATGGAAGGACAATAGTTGGCATCTACATACGCCCGAACTTTCTTCTTCCCCTTGACATTTCTATCTGCATTGGCGGCATTCCCATCACTTGAATTGACCTTTACTGTACCATGACCGATAGCATCCCCAGTAGCCACTCTATCTGTACCTGCAGCAAGGAAAACGGCAGAATGATCCTCCTTTTCGCTCTCAATCTGAGGCGGAGGGGTTACAATAGCAGCGCAATATTCAATATTCTCAACTGGAGTTTCTTAGTCTAGGTCAATAGAGGGTAGGGCATTGCAAGGTTGAACTTGCATGGGAGCCCTACGAGATTTAAACTGATGAAATATCAGCTCCTCGTCTCCTACCTGAAAAGTAAGAGTCTTTCCCCCGACGTCAATGACTGCGCGAGCAGTAAAGAAAAGTGGTCGCCCTAAAATAATAGGGGTATGAGTGTCCTCGGGTATGTCTAAGACCACAAAGTCTACGGGAAGAAAGAATCTCCCGATCTTTACAGGTATGTCCTCTATAACTCCTAGTGGCCGTGATATACTACGGTCGGCCATCTGAACGGTCATATTGGTACAGTTAAACTTGGTCAAACCGAGTCTCCTAGTGAAAGACAAAGGTAAGACACTCACGCTAGCTCCTAAATCGCATAGCGCGTTGTCAATCAAATGGGTCCCTATACGACAAGGAATTGAAAAGCTGCCCGGGTCTGATTGTTTGGGTGGTGTCTTATTCTGAACTAAGGCAGTCCCTACTTCAGTCAAAACCACCGTTTCGTGGTCATTTATATGTCTCTTACGTGATAAAATTTCCTTCATGAATTTCATGTAAGAGGATACCTGGGTAAGCAGCTCGGCGAAGGGAACATTGACGTGAAGGCTTTTCAGGATCTCAGCAAATTTCCCGAACTGTTGGTTAGCCTTGTTGTTCTGCAATCACCTTGGAAAGGGCACCGTGATAGGAATTTCGAGCCCTTTATTCCTTTCTTCCAATGTCTCGATAGGTTCAAACGCATTTCTGTTCGATCGATCTCTTTTACCTCTCGATCGAGGTCTTTCAGCAGCTTTCTCACTCGATCGAGCATTTTGATCTACTCGATCGAAACCTTCTTCATCAGCATTGCTCGATCGAGGCATAAACTCACTCGATCGAAAACTTTTCTCAGGAATTTCACTCGATCGAGGAATTTCACCCTCTCAATCGAAACCTTCATTTGCAGCAATGAGTCGATCGAGTATTTTCTTAGGATTCAGCACTGATTCATCTACGGACGACTGTTCACTGCCTGCAACATCGTTTTTTGGGTCTGATATGTCCTTTACAGCTGACATTTTAGGTCCTTCATAAGAAAGACCACTGCGCAAGTTTATCAGATTTATCGTCTCGTGCGGATTCTTCGCAGATTGAGACGGTAAATGACCCAGCTTCCTTGTAGATTGGCTAGCGTCAAGTTGAGCTACTTGGGTCTCGAGTGACTTTATTGATGCTTCTTTCTGTTGGTCACTCATCTGCAACTGCTTAGTCAATGATTGGATCATCGACTTCAACTCAGCCAATTCACTAACTCCACCAGAAGAAGCTCCTTGATGCGGTGGTGGAAAGGATGAAGGCTTTTGAAAGCCTTGTTGAGCTTTATGAGGAGGAACATAAGCTTGTTGCTGCTGCGGAGGAGGGGTAGGATTAAGCACATTCTGACTAGTCCACCTCAAATTGGGATGGACTCCACTCTGGTTATTATAATAAGAACCTCCTCCTTGCCTATATTGCTGAAAGGCAAGGACTTGCTCCTTCTCTGTCAGACAGTCAACAGCAGTGTGACCGTCATTACTCCCACATCTCTCACAAGTAACAGCTTCCTGTCTGGTCAACAAGTGAACCGTTTGTTGATCACCAGCAGCTTGCAAATCTAACTTATCAAAACGGGCATTCATGGCTTCCAGCTGAGCCACAACTGCACTATCTACTGAAGAGACAATACGAATACCTCCTCTCGAGTTCCCATATTCAGCACAATGGGTAGCCATTTCTTCTATGATACCCCATCCCTTATCATCGTCATTGTTCTTCTAAAATCGCCCATTAGATGAGGCATCCAATATAGCATGATGGTCATCATACAACCCATTGTAGAACTGGTTGCATAAAAACCACTGATCAAACCCATGATGAGGAAAAGACCTCACAAACCTTTTGAAACGGCACAAGCTTCATACAAGTTCTCGTCAGGTGTCTGCTTGAAACTCGTAATTTTCCCTCTCAGCTGATTAGTTCGTTGTGGAGGAAAATACCTTTTATAAAAAGCAAGGGCCAGGCTCTCCCAGTCAGTAATACCGGCTGCAGTACGATCAAGATCAGTGAGCCATTCACGAGCTCCGTCGGTCAGAGAAAAAGGAAACAAAACTTCCTTAATCTTATCCTGGGTCACTCCCTTAGTGGCGGGAATGGTAGAGCAATAGTCAGTAAACACCTCCATATGTTTCCGGGGATCTTCACCCGCCACACCCCGATACAGATTCCGTTCGACCAGATTGATATAGGACGGTCGAATGTCGAAGTATTACCATCCTCGGTCGCAAGACTGAAACCTTTAGGGATCGAGGCAGCTGTGGGCTTTGAGTGACTCGCAATATTAGGCATCTTTACTGGCTTGATAGCAGAAATAGAGATGTCTTCTTCACAAGACGGATCTTCTGCAAACAGAAAATGTTGTAGCTCAGGTTCAAAAGTACTCAAGTCTTCCTTTTGAATCTTTCTTTGCAGACTTAGTCTATGCCGAAAGGATCTTTCTGGCTCAGGATCAGCAGGGACTAATTCTGACCTATTAGACCTGGGCATACACAACACTGAAATAAATAAGTGAGAACTGTCTCAAGGAATAAAAATTCCCTGAGACGAAAAGAGACAAACGAAACAACAACATATAAACAAGCTATTGCCTGCCCGGCAATGGCGCCAAAATTTGATACGATCGTTATGTACCAAAAATAAATACCTAAGTATAACTAACAGAAGCTAGTGATAAGTAGGGTCGATCTCCACAGGGAGGCAAGGTATCTATTTGTAGGTCCGTCTATCTAGTCACAAATGGGGGTTTTAAATTTGGTTTTCTAAACTACTAAAGGTTAAGGGGCAAGAGAAATAAAGCAAGAGCGATAAGGCAAGAAAATGATAGATAAGTGATCTGATAAAAGAGAGTATGTCAGGACTTCGGTTCACCATGGCAATTTATCGACTCAGTAAGATATAGCCTAGATAATCTACTATGAGAAGGGCAAGGGAAAGGTCCTTCCGGTCCGCTATCTACCCTAGATTTCCACTAACTTAACTTCCGTCCTCATTAGGATAGTCTACTGTTCATAGCAGGTCTGTTTATTCCAATCTTCCGATCCAGGAACAAAGTTAACCAAATTAATGTTATCTAGAAGCGTGCACTCAACTAAATATGTTACAGTTATATTGCTACGGTCACAGATTCTCACAAGTAAATTTTAGAGACATAATAAAAGAATAATAATAAAGCATAAATTAATTAAGAGAGCAATTAATGAAAGCAAACAAGGATTAAAATTAAGATTAAGGAGTAAGGAGGGATTACGAAGTTTGAATCCGGAGAGAAAAGAGGCAGAAAAGTTTTCGCATTAAATTAGAGCAAAGAACGTAATTAAGCAAAGTTAAGAAGTGTAGAAGTTGTCTTTAGACCTAATAATCACTTCCTTATATAGGGAAGCAAAATTATTAACAAAAATAAACCTAACACGGATTAGTCAGCCCGTGTAATCTAGCAAATCACTCGATCGAGTCCTTTCATACCACTCGATCGAGGACTTCTCCAGCAAAACTTCTCGATCGAGCACTTTAGGTTCTCGATCGAGTATTCCCATAAAAGCACATTTCGATCGAGCATAATAATCACTCGATCGACCTTCAGTTTCTGCCAAACCACTCGATCGAACTCCAGAACATCTCGATCGAGTACTTTCTAATGAGATGAGCACCAAACTCGTCATGTCAGCTTCCATTGACCTTCCTTCACGCATCCCGAGGTACGACTTCCGCTCTAAGTCTCCGTCTCCTTACAATGCATGCTAAATGGGACGAATAAGATGCGATTCCATTACTTTTAGGTTCATTTCGGCAATTAAGACAAAACAAACTAAAGTAGCCAGTTCGGGGCATTTTACAATACAAAGCGATACAAATGGCATAGAAATACGTGCAATAAGAGGCTAAAAAGTTTATATAAATTGCACGTATCAAAGGAAATAATAGAAAAGAGAGAGTAGGGCAAACTTCGGGGACGAAGTTCATTTTAAGGGGGGAATATTGTAATACCCGGTTATTCTAGGAATCCACAAAGGACCTCGGGTCACGTAAGGGGACCGATGACTACTCGGAAGTGAGGGAACGATGATAAACTAGACCAAATAAGACCCGAACTAGGCCAAGTGAATTCGCAGTGGACCGAGTAGAATGTCAGTGGACCGAATATGGTGCCACTCGGTCGAGTAAGTGAGCCACTCGACCGAGTGGAGTGCACTCCGTCGAGTGAACAGGTCCCTCGGCCGAGTGACACTATTCAGTACCCGTGAATCTTATTTTGGGATTTTCTTCTTATCCAAACTCAACCCCACTTCTTCCACCTACTTCCTATCACTCCAAACTCTCCCCTTCTCTCTAAAAACCCGCCTAATCATCCTCCACCATGGCTAAGCTTGGATTAATGGTGAAGCTATCTCTCTAGTTCCAATCCATCCTTTGTAAGTGATACTCTATCCTTCCTCTTATCCTTTAATTAACCTTAATCTTGAGGGTTAGGGTTACTAGTTAATTAATTAGTAATTAGGATTAGTAATATGGGTAACTAGTGAATATTATTAAGGGGTTTTATGTTGTATTATAGTTTAGGATGTATTATGATAATTATTATGTGATTTGTTAGGATGGGACGATGTTTATGAGATGGAATCAATTGGATTCGGTATAGCTTATGAAGATGCAAAGAGGTAGGTTAATCCTACTCGGTTTTCAATAATATGGTTGTTGCATGATTAGAATTAATTGAGTAATTAAGCTCATATGATTAGTTTAGTTGCATTATAATATGATTAGTCACTAACGGTATCATTAAGGGGGAGATTATGGTAATTGTCATGCCCTATGGTACATGGATGGTCAATGTGACTTGATGAGTCGATATTGGGACATATTTAAAGTGGTCGACATGCCTTTTATTGTTCATATTGTGTATTGGGTAGAGTGGTGATGATATGATGGTTGTTGAGGAGACGGAAGGTGATTGGGAGATCGTCTTCCGCTTAGGTCGCCCTTTGGAGCTTCCCACTCCAAATGGGATGTGCACATTAATGGCTTGAGTCTGGAGGGACTCGTGTGGGTGAGACACGACGTCTGGCAGGGGACCAGAGTCGCTCTTGGGCCCGGTACCACCGACGTGATCGGAGTACCTTGTGAGAGTAGTGTCGTGGACGTGTTCCTGACACTAGTGGTTGTTTGGTACGCCTGGGCGTGTCCCGGTGCCGGTGGGGTGATTGGAGGACGGTATTACTTTCATGCCTTGGTCATATTGCATATTGTATATGTAGAGTCATATTTATTGTTATTATTGAAACTGACATGTTGTCTGTCTGCATTTTGTCACCTATCGTTGGGTGGCTTGTGTCGATCCATATGATGTCCTTTGGTCATATGGGGAGCAAATTGAGTACAGGATATTTATGATAGCACGCGGGAGATGGGTCTAGCTTCGGAGACACGCGATGATTATAGTAGATTTCATGAGTGTAGTAGTCATGAGTCGTATCCCTTTTCTTTCATTCATTCAAGTTATTTAATTCATTAAACTATTGTAAATAAAGGTTCTTCGGTTGGTATTTGTAACACTAACTCGGGAAACTGAGCCAGTAATACGCCGATTATCTTGGCCGGATAATTGGGGTGTTACAGTAACACTGATATCCAACTATTTTCATCATTTACAAAGCTAGGGTTCATAGATTTGGGGGTTCTCGTTCCTTTTTCCATGTCAATCCGATCAGTAAGTATTTTACCCTTCGTCATTTATATAGTTTGTTATTAGTTATACAAACACTAATTGGGATTTGGGGGAATTTGGGTAATTAGCCTTATTATGTGTGGTTATTGATTGTATGATATCATAATAGGTGAGGACTTCGTAGAGCAGGCCTTCTAGCGTGAATTGTGGTGCTTCAATTAGATTGCGATAAGATAGGGTTTCCCTACTCAGTTGATTGCGTAATTGATTATAAGATGTGATATCGATTTATTGGTTGGCATGGTTATCATTGTGATTG